>NC_081558.1:8623328-8666603 GCF_022355385.1 Mustela nigripes | reverse complement strand
ATGTTTACAGAAAACTTGATCAGAAAGTGCAGAGAAAAAAAAAAAAAAGAAAAAAGTGCAGAGATTTCCCATATAACTCTTCTGCCTGGACACAGTCTCTCTGTCTCTGTCTGTCTCTCTCTCTCTCATACACACACACACTCACACTTATTTTTTTTTTAAGAGCATTTTAAGATTTTATTTATTTATTTGACAGACAGAGATCACAAGTAGGCGGAGAGGCAGGCAGAGAGAGAGAGAGGAGGAAGCAGGCTCTCCGTGGAGCAGACAGCCCGATGCAGGGCTCTATCCCAGGACCCTGGGATCATGACCTGAGCCGAAGGCAGAGGCTTTAACCCACTGAGCCACCCAGGCACCCCTGTTAAGAGCATTTTAAAAAAACGTTAATTTTTTTAGTAATCTCTAAACCCAACGTGGGGGTTGAACTCATGACCCTGGGATCAAGAGTCACGTGCTCTTTCACCTGAGCCAGCCAGGCGCCCCTCTTGTTTATTTTATGCCTTGTATTACTTTCGTGCATTTGTTAAATTTGATGCACCAACATGGATGTGGTTTACATTAGGGTTGACTCATACAATCTCGGGTCTTCAGCTAATATGAAAAGACATATTTTCATCACTTCTGTAATATATAGAATATTTTCATTGTCCTAAAAATCACATGGGCTCCCTGATTCATGGCAACTAAGATCTTTTCGTGTCTTTTACTTTGATCTTTCCCAGATACTTGTCACATTGGCATCTTCCGCTTAGGAATATGATTTCAAGTTTTCTCCCTGTGTTGTTGGCTTTGTAATCTCATTTCTTTTTATAACTGAAGAATATATCATCCTATGGATTTACCAGTGATTGTATGTCCATTTGCCCATGTGGTTTTGTTGTTGTTGTTGTTGTAGTTTTTTAAAGTAAACTCTACCCCCAACATTGGACTTGAACCCAAAACCTCAAGATCAGGAGTTACATGCTCTACCGTCCAGGCCAGCCAGGCCTCCCCGTTTACCTATATAATTTGTGCTGGTCTCAGCTTGTTTGTACCAATTGTTGTATTTGGACTGGTCCTTGTGGCTCCTGTTATGCTTGCAAGACTCCTTTTAGCAGTAACCACCAGTAAACTTTGAAAAAAAAATTTATTTGTAGAACTTAGAGGATCTAGAAACTAGACAGCACACCCAGGGCTACACATCATTGTCTCCAGTAGAGAGAGACAGCACACAGGCTTTTGTTCTTATTTTATCAGAGTATGGGTTGGTGGCGGTGATGGGGTCGGTGGGTGGACTGGCTCCTCATTATTGTTGAATTTAAAAACTTAAGAACAGGAATTTAAATCACAAGAGAAAAAACAGGTAGCCTGAATGGCCAGTTATCTTAACCAACCAAGATCTCTAAAACAAAGGAGGTTTGGCTCTTTATCTAGTCATGTGGCTGGCAATGTGTTTATTCTAGATACAGTCTTTGAAGTGGGTGCCCCTTTGAAGTGAATGCCTCCGCAATCAAAGCTTGGGTCAGGCACTTGCATTACAAAAAAGACAAAAACCCCAGACTGGCCAGCCTTACATTACAATCCCGTCCTGTGATGCACACGGAGCACTCACTGCGGGGGACCTTAACTGACTGCCTGGTTAGGTTGGGTTTCTCCAAACCCAGAGAATACAGCTCTGTGTAGGATTCTAGTAGCAAATTCTGTACTAATTGAACAGGCACTGATAGTCTGAAGTCTAGTCCATAACCATCGTCCCAAACTTGAAGAGTCTCACAGTAAAACTCCGTCAGTGATCTCACGGGCCCTGGAAATCTGTATGAATTGGGTAATATTGTGGAATATTTTATTTAACATCATGGGCCATCTGGTGTAAGTAGGTTTGAACTCAGCCTGAGTTGGTAGATGGCTCTTTACTTAGCTCGTTGATCTAGGTTCTTACTCCTGAGAATGGATCAGTTCTGTTAAAGGTGGTCTGTGTCACATTTCAGGAGGCAGCGATGCAGGTGGGCTCCCAAAGTTTGGCCTGCATGGTGTACGAGTATTTGCAGGTTTTAGTAAGAGGTAGTTCTGTGGAAACAAGAAAAACTGGTTAATATTGGAGCAGATTCGAATTCCAATTTCTCAGTTCTGGAGGCAGCCGGTCAGGATGCCTGTAGGTGTTGGGATCCAAGCGTCTTTATAGATGGAGAGTGAGGGCAGGCAGGGGCAGGCTGGTAGATTGTCTGGCTTTGTAGTTTGAATGTTCTGTGATCTTTCTGAGTGGCCCGGCCCTCAGCACCGGTGTGGATATTGACCAGGCGCATATGAGCTGTTGGAGTGGCTTCCATCAAGTTTATATCGAATTGTCCCACGTTAACTTGCGTGCATTTGGGGAAAGGGTAGTTTTAGTTCTCAGTGATTCCAAGCCGAGTGGGCAAAAAAATACCAGCTGAGTGGGAAAAAAAATGGGAAACGTTAGTTTGGAGAGTTGTAGCCAGATATTGGAGGAAACAAGAATTTAACATCCAGTTCAGTTCATAGGTAGAGAGCAAAATCTCAGAGACCATGAGCATAACTAGAATCTATAATATCTATAAAGGTTTATTAATGACTTAATTTTTCTCTGTATAGTCACCCCCATTGCTATCAAAGGTAATCATAGTGAAACTAATTTGTTTGCAGATTAAGTCTAGTTTTAATAAATTTGGTCTGATATTTACATAAGTGCAGTAGGAATAGTGATTGATTGTATAGAATGTCTTTTTTTTTTTTTAAGATTTTATTTATTTATTTGACAGATCTCAAGTAGACAGAGAGGCAGGCGGTGGGGGTGGGGCATGGGGAGGGGAAGCAGGCTCCCTGCTGAGCAGATTTGTGTGCCACAGAAATAAACTTTCTGGGCAACTGCAATACAATGAACTCTCATTGGATCTTTAACTATGGCCATTCTTTTTTTTTTTTAATTTTTTTAAAGATTTTATTTATTTATTTGACAGACAGAGATCGCAAATAGGCAGAGAGGCAGGCAGAGAGAAAGAGAGCAGGAAGCAGGCTCCCCACGGAGCAGAAAGTCCCATGTGGGGCTTGATCCCAGGACCCTGGGATCATGACCTGAGCCTAAGGCAGAGGCTTTAACCCACTGAGCTACCCAGGCACCCCTAGAATTACTTTCTTAAAATATTTTATTTATTTGAGAGAGGGAGCAGGAGCGAGCACATGAGCGGGATGGGGAGGGGCAGAGGACAAGCAGATTGCCGGATGAGCAGGGGAGCCCTGCTCAGGGCTCAAACCCAGGACCCTGTGATCATGACCTGAGCCCCCAGGCACCTAGAATGTCTTAAGTCTGCTCTGTTGGAACTTTTCATAAAGAATCTCAGTTTGAACTTTCAAAAATCTCTCTCTTTTTTTTTTAAAGATTTTATTTATTTATTTGACAGAGATCACAAGTAGGCAGAGAGACAGGCAGAGAGAGAGAGGAGGAAGCAGGCTCCCTGCTGAGCAGAGAGCCCGACGCGGGGCTCGATCCCAGGACCCTGAGATCATGACCTGAGCCGAAGGCAGCAGCTTAACCCACTGAGCCACCCAGGCGCCCCTGAACTTTCAAAAATCTCTTGCGGCTGGGAATCCAAGTCTAGGACTTCACTGTGGGACTTTGCGTGCAACATGTATTGACTTGTGTTAATTCCTCTCTTCTCAAGATCCTTAAAATACCCCAAAGTTCCTGCACCTGCCAGGAAGTGACCTTTCCTTATACCGGGAAAACAAAAGATTAAAAAATCCCAGTATTTTATTTTTTAAAAAAGATTTTATTTATTTATTTGAAGAGAGAGAGAGAGAGCACGAGAGAGGAGCAGGTCAGAGGAAGAAGCAGACTCCCCACTGAGCTGGGAGCCCTATGCGGGACTTGATCCTGGGACTCCAGGATCATGATCTGAGCTGAATGCAGTTTCTTAACCAACTGAGCCACCCAAGCACCCAAAACATCCCAGTGTTTTAAACAAAAGTCATAAAAATTATAATCATCTTTATCAGTTCACTCAGCTAGATATAATTAATTCTTGCTCTTCGTCTTTGGTTAGTAGATTTCCGGATCCAGTTTTTTCTTTAGAGAACACTGTAAGTTCTTACCCAGTTCAGTGCACTGATCTGAAAGTTACCAGAAGCCTGTATTCTAGAGTACTTGTCAGAGCCCTTTCCATGAATACCTCTGAGGATGAAGCACTTTTGAAAACGGATCAGAGTAAAACAGCTGCCTGTAAGTGACAAGAGACTTAAGAATGGCCATGGTTGGGGCACTTGGGTGGCTCAGTGGGTTAAAACCTTTGCCTTAGGCTCAGGTCACGATCCCAGGGTCCTGGGATCAATCAAGCCCCACATCGGGCTTTCTGCTCCGTGGGGAGCCTGCTTCCTGCTCTCTTTCTCTCTGCCTGCCTTTCTGCCTATTTGTGATCTCTGTCTGTCAAATAAATAAATAAAATCTTAAAAAAAAAAAAAAAAGAACAGCCATGGTTAAAGATCCGATGAGAGTTCATTGTACTGCAGTTGCCCAGAAAATTTATTTCTGTGGCACACAACATAACAGGGTAATAACTAGAATTACAGGTGATTACATGATAGCAGGGCATGGCAGATTTTTAGGAATTTCGTGTAATTTCTAGAACACTTATTTTTACTAACATTGACCTATACCTTGTGACCTGAGAAAGTTTGTCATCACTGACTTGAAGGTGCTTTGCATGTAATTTAACATACTGGATAAGCCTAATAATCAGTGTCATCTCTCTCTTTCTCTCTGTTCTTTCTGCAAAAGATGCTGGGCAGTTTTAGTTACCTCCTGGGGTGTTTACATTTCAAAGGCATGGTAAGATTTACAGCTTCAAGGGACAGTGAAAGAAAATAAGAGCTTTCTCCTACGAGTTCAGTGCCTTGTGGGTGGTTCTGACAGTTCCAATTAAAATGTGGTAGTGCCATCCTATAATTAGGGGGAGCGCCCTGCGAGGAATAATTCTCTGGACTCAGGGTCAGAGGATTGGAAATGAAGAGTTTAGGTTGAGGAATTAGTAAGCCCTGAGAACCAGACCAGTTTTGCACAGCAGGAAGTGGGCTCCTTTAATATTTTCCGTTCACTGTGAATCTTAGTGTGATCAGTGTGTTGTCAGGATGGAGCTGGAGCGAGGCAGCACATCCCAAGTCGGGAGAAGGTCTGTGGTATGAATGTTGGTGGCGCTGGGAGCCTTTGCCTTCCTCATTTCCTCTTTCCTCCTCAGCAGCAGCCTTGATAATCCTCTCCGCATTCTTGGTGTTTGGTGGGACGGAAGCTGAGGGAGCTCAGGATCTGTGGTATCTCAGTGGAAAGCAGCATAGAGCCCGGATGGATCTTGAAGAAACTGAATGGATTTTCGGGGCTTTGGAGATACCAGCCCGTTAATGTATTTTGGCAGCTGTGGGTAAGAATTCAGCGCCTGTTCCAGATAATCAAAAACCCACCATTAGCCAAGTAATTCCCCTGTCTCCTTCCTGCTGCACAAAATCTTCAAGAAAGGTTTGAATTTTAGTTAAAGTGTAGTTGTGTTTGTTTGTTTTTTTTTTTTTAAAGTGTAATTTTTGATTTCAGTTTTTACTTCTTGATTTTTCTCCTGTTACCTTAGTCTGGTGTGTGGTTGTCAGCACTTCAGGATGACGTCACTGTGAGCCCTCACAGCTAGCAGTTTTCTTCTCCAGGGTGTCCCAAGGGGTTTCTCTTGGATTGAGGTCAGCCTCCACCGGTGTGATATGCACAGGAGCTTTGAGAAAAGCCATGCTGAGGCTTAAGAGGCCAGACTGTTGGCCTGTTGGTTTGCATGGCCTTGAGTAACACCCAGGAAATGTCCATGGGCTTTTGCATTTACCTGGGAGTTCTTAGGTGCTCCTACCAGATGTTGATGACATTTGTATTGTTCATTAATATTTTAGCAACATTATGCCACGAGTGGGGCCTGTATCCCATCCGGTCAGGGGATGAAGAGCCACAGCAGTGATGAAGTGGCGACACAGAGACCGTAGGCCCTTGTTGTATTTTTCCTCTGGTGGTGCCGTTGGTTTCTGCCTGCAGGACTGTTTCCCCCCTGCCGGGTTTAGGCCCCGTAGTCCGGGCGTGATTCCCCAGACTCTGTGGTCTCAGGTGGAGTTCCCCCGAACTGCTCATACCTGGGAGTATTTTCTTCCTGCCTTTAGCCTAGAGACTCTCCTTGGGATGTGACAGTAGTCTTGTGATTCAGTTCCCCCGTCTTAGCTCTCCTGGGCTTGAGGCGTGGAGGACCCTAATGCATACTAATAGTCAATTAAGGCCTTTAGATTACTGGTCTGATTGTCTCATTAGCACAGAAGGCCTCACTCAAGCTGCTCCAGGAAGATTGTTTGATGAGCGTGGCAGCTGTGACCTTTCGGGTTGGCTACCAGCCGCGCTGTGCACAACAGAGGCAGTGTGGTGTGTAAGAGCACTCGCAGTGTCACAGACTCCCAGCAAGCCGTGCTCCCCCCCAGGTGGTGGAAGCTCCCCGAGTTAGGTGCTCAGTAAGCAAATTGCAGGTGAAGGGCATTTCTCTTAGTGAGTCTCGAGGGCAGGTGTGCAATCCGGCCAGCTGCGCCGGCTGTTCTGTGCCTATTCCAGCCTTTCAGTCCCCAGTGTTGTGGTTGGATTGGCTTTGTGGTTCTTTGGACTGCAAGACACCTTGCAGTGCTAACCATCAGGGGACTTGAGAAAAACGGATTTGTTACTTAGGGAACCTGTTAAATACACAGCACATCTGGGGTCACACAGGGAGTTGGAGTTAGCTGGGGGGTGGGGAGCCAGGGGCACACAAGAGACCGGGGTCTGCCTTCATTGGGGGTAGGAATGGGCACCTAGGGTTTCACATGCTTTCTTTTGGTTGGTGAATTTCAAACAGGAGAATTTAAAGTGCAGGAAGAGAAGAAACAAGTGGCCTAAATAGTGAAATCAATCAAGATGTTTACAACAAAGGATCCTTCATTGCTGAGCTGCCTGTTCTGTATCTAGTGAAGAGGGGACTGGCAGTGTGTTTGTTTGAAATGGCCAATCTTTGAAGTGAATGCCTTAGCAGTCAGTGTTTAATTCAGGAGCTTGCATTACAACAAACAGACAAGCCAAAAAACAACTGTCCAGGTTTTCACCAAGAGCCTGGTCGTAATTCTTTTCTGTGCAATTTCCCAATGACGGGATTTTCACATTGTTTTCCTATGCTTCACGGCCATTTCTGTATCATCGCAGAAGTGCATGGTCAGATCCAGTTCCCATTTTTTATAATTTTTTTTAAAAAAGATTTTATTTATTTATTTGACAGACAGAGATCACAAGTAGGCAGAGAAGCAGGCAGAAAGGGAGGAGGAAGCAGGCTCCCTGCTGAGCAGAGAGCCTGATGTGGGGCTCGATCCCAGGACCCTGGGATCGTGACCTGAGCTGAAGGCAGAGGCTTTAACCCACTGAGCCACCCAGGTACCCCCAGGTCCCATTTTTAATCAGGCTGTTGTCTTCTGTTGAATTTTAAGAGTTCTTTGGATGTTTTAGATACCAGCCCTTTATTAGGTAAGTGATTTACAAAGTTTTCCGCCAGTCCGTGGCTTGTTTTCATCTTAATGGTCTTTTTCTGAGCAGGGGTTTTTCATCTTAATGAAAACAAACTTATTTTTTTTTCTCTTTTGGGTCTTTCTTTCTTTCTTTTTTTTAAGAGTTTATTTATTTATTTGACAGGCAAGAGATCACAAGTAGGCAGAGAGGCAGGCAGAGAGAGAGGAAGGAAAGCAGGCTCCCTTCTGAGCAGAGAGCCAGATTCAGGACTCCATCCCAGGACCCTGAGATCATGACTTGAACTGAAGGCAGAGTCTTTAACTCACTGAGCCACCCAGGCACCCCTTACATATGAACATTTTTTAAAAAAAGATTTTATTTATTTGACAGAGAGAGAGGGATCACAAGTAGGCAGAGGGGGTGGGGAGCAGACTCCCTGCTGAGCAGAGAGCCCCTATGAGGCTCCATCCCAGGACCCTGAGATCGTGACCTGAGCAGAAGGCAGAGGCTTAACCCACTGAGCTACCCAGGTGCCCCTATATATGGACATTTTGTGTATATGAATATTTTGTCCTTGAGCCTTTCCTTGCTGTCTTGGTGCAGTGGACCCTTGAACATGGGTTTGAACTCTGTGGGTATGCGGATTAAAAAAATTTTTTTAAAGAGGTGATAGCAAAAGCCACAGGCGTTTATTTACAGCTGTCCACACCAGTCTCCCCTGGACTACATGCACCAAGTGATAGGCACAGAGGTAGTGCTTGTTGCCTTCTGAGTACCAGTGGAGAGCTGTCGGGCTCTCAGAAGTCCCTGGGGACCCTGGAACTGGGCAGGGCTGCAGCTTACCTGTGTACTGACCGGGTGGTCAGGCGGAGTACTTGGTGCCAGGCTTCAGGAGGCTGGACTGAAGTGGGGGAGCTTGCCCAGAGGCAGGGTCAACCCTGCACCCAAAGGCCCACCCCCGTGCCCCACCCACTGAGTCCTAGACAAGCAAGTTGGCCTCTGGGGTTGCCGTCGGACAGCTTCAGTCCTTGGACCCTCCCAGGCCCAACTGGGAACCTTCTCTCCCAACACACCCGGCAGGCCTGGGCCTGTGGTGCAGCTCTGGGCGGGCGTGGCTGCTGTTCTGTGCCTCCCGGCTGCTGGGCTGCTGTCGCCAGCCTCAGGCCTGACCTGTGGCTACCAGGCTGTGAAACGCAGCCATCCTGGGGCCAGGCCCACAGCCACTTATCCAACCCCTCCCAACCCCACCCCCACCCTGGGTCGGGGCTTGATCTGGCCCAGTCGGGCCTACCTCTTGGCAGATTTTTTTTCAGTAAGATTTTTTTTTTTTTTTAAAGATTTTATTTATTTGACAGAGAAAGATCACAAGTAGGCAGAGAGGCAAGTAGAGAGAGAGGGAGAGAGAGAGAGAGGAGGAAGCAGGCTCCCTGCTGAGCAGAAAGCCTGATGCGGGACTCGATCCCAGGACCCTGAGATCATGACCTGAGCCGAAGGCAGAGGCTTAACCCACTGAGCCACTCAGGCAGCCCTCAGTAAGATTTTTTTAAACGATTTTATTCATGTTTACTCCAGCTTACTTCAGTGGAAGATTATATTATATAGTACCTGTGACATAAAAATTACATGTTAATTGATTTCATGTTGTCAGTAAGGCTTCTGGTCAATAGTAGGTTGTTAGTTACGTTTTTGGGCAATCAGAAGTTAAACCCAGATATTTGACTGCCTAAGGGTCAGTGCCTCTAACTCCTGAGTTTTTCAACGGTCAGCTGTAGTTTAAAGGGTTTTTCTTGGGACGCCTGGGTGGCTCAGTCAGTTGAGTTTGCCTTCAGCTCAGGTCATGATCCCAGGGTCCTGGGGTCGAGTCCCACATTGGGCTCCTTGCTCAACAGGGAGCCTGCTTCTCTCTCTGCCTGCTGCTTCCCCTGTCTGTGCACTCGTGTTCTGTTTCTCTCTCTCTGACAAATAAATAAGATCTTTAAAAAAAAAAAAAACCAAGGAAAAGAAAAGGGACTTTCCTGTCACTTGGGATTCTTGGAGATTTTCTCTGTACACTGGCTTGTCTTTTGCCACAAAAACTGATCGATTAGTTGATTGATTTTTTAAAGATTTTATTTATTTATTTGATAGAGCCTGAGCAGGTGGAGAGGGAGAGGAAGAAGCAGACTCCTTGCTGAGTTGGGAGCCAGATGCTGGGCTTGATCCCAGGACCTGGAGATCACAACCAAGCCACAGGGAGACACGCTTAACCATCTGAGCTACCCTGGCACCCCACAAAACCAGTTTGATTTTGATTTACTTTTAAAAAGTTTTATTTCTTGCTTCCCAGTCTGCATACCGTCATTTTGTTTGTTTGTTTCTTGTATTTTTCCTTTTTGGGTCTAATTGCATTAGTTAAGAATTCTCATACAAGGTGGTCTAGGATTGGTGAGAGGGGACATCCTTGCATTCTTGTTCTTCTTGTTTTAAGATTTTATTTATTTATTGGACAGAGAAAGAGATGACAAGTAAGCAGAGAGGCAGACAGAGAGAGGAAGAAGCAGGCTCCTTGCTGAGCAGAGAGCCCTATTCGGGGCTCCATCCGGGGATGCTGAGATCATGACCTGAGCCGAAGGCAGAGGCTTTAACCCACTGAGCCACCCAGTCTTTTTTTTTTTTTTTTTAAAGTAAGATTATTTATTTATTTATTTAATATTATTTATTTATCTGACAGAGAGAGATCACAAGTAGGCAGAGAGGCAGGCAGAGGGAGAGGGGGAAGCAAGCTCCCTGTGGAGCAGAGAGTCTGATGCTGGGCTCTATCCCAGGACCCTGAGACCATGACCTGAGCCAAAGGCAGAGGCTTAACCCACTGAGCCAGCCAGGTAACATCATTCTTTTTGATGTTACCAAAAAACGTCTAGTTCTTTCAGGGAAGGGTATTAAACAAGAGTTCAGTTGGTGGGGCACCTGGGTGGCTCAGTCATTCAGTGTCTGCCTTTGGCTCAGGTCATGAGCCTGGCATCCTGGGATTGAGTCCGGAATCAGACTCCCTGCTCAGCGGGGAGCTTGCTTCTCATCCTTAGCTTTCCAGTGCTTGTTGTGTTTTCTCTCTTATTCTGTCTCTGTAATTAATAAATAAAATCTTAAGAAAAAAGAAAATCGAGTCCAGTTGATGTAGAGGTGGTGTGGGCAGAGAGGAAGCATTCTCCACGCCAGTGATTCATTGTCAGTCTCTTGTGAGCCTGTGTACCTGGACTTGACCTTGATCTTCTGTGGTATAGTGAGAAAGGTATGTCATCTTTGTCCTTAGTTCCTAAGAAAAACCTCTTGTAAGAAAAACCTCTTGAAGCCCTTGGAATTACTTGAGTGATAAGGGTGATTGTGTCCTTTTTTTTTTTTTTTTTTAAATAAAGGGGTAACATTCTGCTTAGCAGGGAGCCTGCTTCCTCCTCTCTCTCTCTGCCTGTCTCTCTGCCTACTTGTGATCTCTGTCTGCTTCCTCCTCTCTCTCTCTGCCTGTCTCTCTGCCTACTTGTGATCTCTGTCTGCGAAATAAATAAAGAAAATCTTTAAAATAAAGAGGTAACTCTTGGTCATCTCCTAGATAGCTTCTGGATGGGACTGGACACCAGGAACATGAAGCCTTGATTAGGGGCATGGGACTTTGAGCCCTGGCTCCCAGTCTCTGGAGAGAGGGTAGGAGCTTTAGAGCTGTTAATCACCAGTGGCCAGTGATCTAACAAATTGTGTCCATTTAATGAAATCTGCATCAAAATCCGTAAAGACCCGAATCAGAGGGTCTCCAGGTTGGTGAACACATACTGGTGCTGGGAGGTTGGCATGTCCAGAGAGCACCGCTCTACAGCCAGCAACCCCCCCCATCCCCCTCACCAGTATGACCCCCTTACTTTGATCTATGCATCGCTACCTTTGTTCCTGTGCTGTATCCTTTAGAGCACATCAGCATACTTCAGGGGAGTTCTTACCGTTGATCCGGGAACTTACCAGACGTGATGGCACTCGGAGGGAACCTGAGTGTGTAGGCAGTTGGGCACAGATCCCGGCAGCCTGGGCTCCCGTCTGTGGCTGGCATCTGGAATGGGGCCACCAGTGTGTGGGACTGAGCCCTTCACCTGCAGAGTCGGACGCAAACTCTGGGTGTTGGTGTTGGACTTGAACTGAACCCATGTGACCCCTGTTTGGTGACACAGAGTTAGAGAAATGACATTGAACAGTCACTGCATGTTGGGTATTAGGCAGAGGATTAAAAACCCTATCGTCCTCACAAGTATTCTACCTTGTGGAAAAGGCTGGAAGAGCCTCAGGTTGGCTGTTTCCTTCCTCCCAGGTCAGAGAGGCTCTGCGAGAATCCCAGTCAGTGACGCTCTGGTGAAATAGATTGTTTTGAAGTCAGGCCTTTTTGTTTCATTTTGTTTTGTTAAGATTTTTAAATTCATTTATTTGACAGCACAAACAGAGGTAGCATTAGAGGGAGAAGAAGCAGACTTCTCCGCTGATCAGGGATCCTCATTTTGGGCTGGATCCCAGAACCTTGGGATCATGACCTGAGCCAAAGGCAGATGCTCAATGACTGAGCCACCAAGGCGCCCAGAAGACATGCCTTGTTAAGAAGCCTAGAATATTCCCGGCATATTTTTATTTTTATTTATTTATTTTAAAAAATATTTTATTTATTTGACAAAGATAAAAGTAGACAGAGATCAAAAGTAGGCAGAGAGGGAGAAGCAGACTCCCTGCTGAGCACAGAGCCATATGCAGGGCTCAATCCCAGGACCCTGAGATCATGACCTGAGCCGAAGGCAGAAGCTTAACCCACTGAGCCGCCCAGATGCCCCTTCCCGACATATTTTTAAATGTCTACTTTTTGTCTCTAATTTTGGAGACAGTGCTTACCATGGTACCTCAGTTCTGTGATGAAAGAGTTGTCAATTTCAGTTTTTTTGGCATTTGTCTTTTGAGGACTAGACTCCAGCTTCTAAACATGTCCAGCCGGAGACCAGAAGGCTGTGACTCCTCTTCTGATGTTTGACCGCTGACATCTTTGAACCCTCATCTCTCCTTCCCCTGCCTTGTGCCCCACACCTGTACAAGGGGACCAAACAGCCTGGGTGCTCCTTCCTTTGGTTTTGGCAAATGATTTATTCCACTGCTGTGTCCCTGCCCCCCACCTCTCACTCTAGCCCACCCCAGCCATGCCAGGCTGCTTTCCTTGCTCTCTCCCCACATTTCCTACCTGCTTAAGAGGCCAGTCCTGTGATGCCCTCCCTATGCTTGAATTATGGAAGGAAGAAACTCTTTTTTTCTTTCTTTTTTAAGATTTATTTATTTATTTGACAGACAGAGATCACAAGTAGGCAGAGAGGCAGGCAGAGAGAGAGAGAGGAGGTGGGAGGAAGTAGACTCCCCGCTGAGCAGAGAGCCCGATGTGGGGCTCGATCCCAGGACCCTGGGATCATGACCTGAGCTGAAGGCAGAGGTTTTAACCACTGAGCCACCCAGGTGCCCCAGAAGAAACACTTTCATACCCTGTAGGCATGTGTCAGTTTTCGAGAATCTGAACCAAATCTCCAGCGGGGGGTCCACCTGCCCGTGCAGTCGACCCTAACAGTCCCACAGTGGGTAACCTGCTGCGTATTTGGCAGTCCTCTTTGCTTTCTTGTTCTACTGATAAATCCTCCAGATCTTTGATATTAGTGCATGCCATCCTTGTATAAGCCTCTGAGTGCAAATGTGTGAAAAATTCTGTGGACATTGTTGAAAAATTCTTGGGCTGTAGACAGTGATCTGATCAGACTTACAGGAAATAGCAGCGGATTGGATGCAGATCCTCCTGCATTCTTGCATCATCAAGTATTAAGTAACAATTTAGAATTCATGATGGTCTTCAACAGTTGACATTATTAATTTGATCAGTTTTTGGGACACCTGGGTGGCTCAGTTGGTTAAGCGGCTGCCTTCGGCTCAGGTCATGATCCCAGCATCCTGGGATCGAGTCCCACATTGGGCTCCTTGCTCAGCAGGGAGCCTACTTCTTCCTCTGCCTCTGCCTGCCTCTCTGTTTGCCTGTGCTCGCTTGCTCTCTCTCCCTCTGTCCCTGACAAATAAATAAATAAAATCTTTTTAAGAAAATTGATCAGTTTCTTTTTGTTCACAAATTTTTGTTCTAATCACTGAAATGGAATCTACTGGATTTTTTTTTTTTTTTAAGGAAACACCTGGGGATTTTTTTTTTAAAGATTTTATTTGTTTATCTGACAGAGAGATCACAAGTAGGCAGAGAGGCAGGCGGAGGGAGAGGGGGAACCAGGTTCCCTGCTGAGCAGAGAGCCCAATGCAGGACTCAATCCCAGGACTCTGAGATCATGACCTGAGCCAAAGGCAGAGGCTTAATCCACTGAGCCACCCAGGTATCCCGAGATTTTTTTTTTTTTTTAAAGATTTCATTTATTTATTTGACAGAGAGAGAGATCACAAATAGGCAGAGAGACAGACAGAGAGAGAGATGAGGAGAAGCAGGCTCCCTGCTTCCTGCTGAGCAGAGAGCCCTATGCGGGACTCCATCCCAGGCCCCTGGGATCATGACCTGAGCCGAAGGCAGAGGCTTAACCCACTGAGCCACCCAGGTGCCCCCCGAGATTTTTTTAAAAAAGATTTTATTCATTTATTTGAGAGAGAGAGAGTGTGAGTAAGAGAGCATGAGCAGAGGGAGCAGAGGGAGAAGCAGACTCCCCACCAAGCCAATATGGGGCTTCCAGGACCCTGAGATCATGACTTAAGGTGAAGGCAGCCCTTTAACCAACTGAGCCACCAGGCGCCCCTCTACTGAACATTTTATTTCCCTGTTACCTCATTATTGAGGTGATGGACATTTTTAATACACAGTATTTTATCTTCTGTTCAATATGTTTGACTTCTTTGCCTTTTGAATGTGCATCGGTTCATTTTCACTTCGCCAGCTGACCTTTTATATTGTAGGCGCTGCTGATACTCTTCCTTGTTTCCTTAATTATCTTCATTTTAATATAGTAGAATTTGCCTGTTTCTAGTTTCTTCTTTTAAGATTTTATTTATTTATTTGACAGAGAGAGAGACAGCAAGAGAGGGAAAGGGAGAAGCAGGCTTCCCGTTGAGCAAGGAGCCCAATGCAGGACTCAGTCCAAGAACCCCGGGAACATGACCTGAGCTGAAGACAGATGCTTAATGACTGAGCCACCCAGGCACCCTGGCTGTTTCTGATTACTCTTACTTACTTACTAACTCTTTTTCTTCTGGGAAAATTCTCCCTATTCCTGTGTCAATAAAATCTCACTGTGAACCTCGCACCATTTAAATCTAGAATGAATTGGCTATTTTCCATGGAATATTGTGGAATACAGTGCATTTTTCCAAGTGATTAACAGTGTGAGCCTTCCTGTGTGTAAAGTGTTCGTGATATTTGCCACTGTGCCTCAAGGACTGCTGTCCCTTGACTGACTTTTCATATTAAATACCAGCCTGTTGAAGGCACTTCCTACCCTTGTCTGTCTGCTTATCGCTCTGCTGGTTAGTGCTGTATTGTCTGGAATAGTATAGCTTAAAAATCCTTGGTGGGTGTTAGGTAGACCACCACCTTGTTCTTCAGAAGACTGTCCTCTTCTTGTCATTTGTTCTGTCCTTTGGGCTTGGAGGAGTATTTTTGTTGACTAGTAAAGAATCTGTTTGGGGGATTATGGAATTCTATAAAAATACTACTTGGGATATTCTTGGATGGCTCAGTGGATTAAGTGTCTGCCTTTGGCTCGTCATGATCTCAAGGTCCTGGTATTGAGCCCTGCATCAGGCTCCGTTGCTCAGCAGGAAGCCTATTTCTCCCTCTGTCTCGCTGTCTCTCTCTGTGTCAAAAAAATAAATCTTAAAATATATACTATTTGGGAGTGGTGCCATCTGGATGACACTGAATTCTTGTTAAGAACAATTGGCATCAGTGGGATGCCTGGGTGGCTCAGTTGGTTGGACGACTGCCTTCGGCTCAGGTCATGATCCCGGAGTCCCAGGATCGAGTCCCACATTGGGCTCCCAGCTCCATGGGGAGTCTGTTTCTCCCTCTGACCTTCTCCTCGCTCATGCTCTCTCTCACTGTCTCTCTCTCAAATAAATAAACAAAATCTTAAAAAAAAAAAAAAAAAGAACAATTGGCATCAGTTCACTTACTTCTACTTTGACATTAAGCAACAATTTTAACATTTTTCTTTTCTTTTTTAAAGATTTTTATTTATTTATTTGACAGAAATCACAAGTAGGCAGAGAGGCAGACGGCGGGCGGGGGGGAGAGAAGCAGGCTCCCGCTGAGCAGAGAGCCCGATGTGGGGCTCGATCCCAGGACCCTGGGATCATGACCTGAGCTGAAGGCAGAGGCTTCAACCCACTGAGCCACCCAGGCGCCCCTAACATTCTTCTATGAGGATCATTAAACACACTTTAGTCTGCTTCGGTACTGAAATTGGCATGGATAAATTAGGAACAAGCTTTCAAATATCATCTCAGTGTCATCCCAAAGGATGGGCTCAGTTCTTCGACAGGGTGTGAGTACACATGCAAATTATTGTCTGGCAGGGCAGCTTTGTAGAGACTCAGTGTCTGGAGTGTTTGTTGGGAGCTGTGTTTGCCAAACCTGTAACAAATTATAGACACTCAAAAGGAAGAGAGGAGTTTCATGTCCCGTAATGTTTGCATTAGTGCTTTAGGCGCAGTGAGGCACACTTTCCTGTAGGGTTGGTGGGGTCCCTCCCCAAATCCCAGTTCCCAGATACCAGCAAAGGAAGAACTTTGTCATCCAGGATTTCTAAGGGTAAGCGATCTCAGGCCTGCTAATGTTCACTCTCATCTGCACACTGGCTAATAGGACTTTCTTTGAACCTGGTCTACAGTTCCATTGTGGAAAGAATTATTAGGACTGACCCAGGCACCTACCTCATCACTCCCTGAACCCCCAACAGGAGAGGGGTTCCTCGTCTGCTGTCGCTCCACTAAGTCAGTTCTAGAATTAGGATTGTGGGTGGGAGCTTTTCTCTGCTCCCTAGGCAGGGACACCATTGGAAGACTGATCTCTTCCAGGAACCAGCATTTAGGGGAACGAATCCACTGAGGGATTCCTGGGCTTGGGCTGGTCTATCCTGCTGCCTTCCCAGCAGAGGAGCTAGAAATGAGTGAAGTAGGGAGGAGAGCCTCCAGAGTGGCTGGTTGGGGATCACTTGGACCAGGAATCAGAGAAAAGGGGACTTGGTAGGGTTTTTGGAGGAAAGCACTGTTCAACTCTGTCTGTTTCACATTATGTGCAAATTCACTCTCAGTAGTATCATGCAATTCAGTAAAACCCCTTGCAAATTGCATGCCTTGACATGTTCCTCAAGGTTACCAAGGTCCTGGTTACAGTGACACGGTTCTGTCAGAAATTCTCTTCTGGTATCTTATCATCTCAGTATGTGTGCTTTTGTGTGCGAAAAATTGGTGGGAAGCAACTCTGGGGCTCATGAGTTTATAGATTTGGGGGATGTCTGTGTTCTCACCTTTTCCTCATGTCTCAGTTGTATGTTTTGAATATCTTCCTGGTCCATGAAGTGAGACAGAACACGGAAACTGAAACTGATTCTGTGTTACATATATACAATCAAATTATAATTATACTCTTCTATGAAAATGTTGTTCCTGCAGCTGGATGTGACTGTTTATAGTGACCTGGAGGACTTTAGGATATTGTGGCCAGCTGGATCTTGTAACATTTTGGATTCTCCTGGCTTCTCATGTTTGGGATGGGAATAGAAGAAAAGGCTTCCTTTTTCCCCGTTTCTGTTGATAAAACATCACGCACCTGTGACCCTGTGCTTCATGGAGTGCTGTGTGCTGTGGTGGGTATTTAAGGAGGAGATGGAAGTTTTTCCAAAAGACTATCCAAAAGAATTGATAGTCTATTCCAAAGAATTGATAGTCTTAAGATGGAACTGTTCTTTTATCTGCATAGCATTTCTCCAAGGGGTTCTGTTCCCTGAGGGTAGAGACACATGGAGACTGGAAGTGATCACAGTAAAAATGTAGCAATAAAGTCCTGTGTTCGTGATGCTCTTACATTCATGAGGAATTGAGTGTGGCCAGAGAGGACGGGTCTAATGACCCATGCATAGAGTAAACGTTGAGAAGTCAAAGTCCCATGTGAGTTTCTTACGAACTGAGTAGATATCTCCAGTGCCGTCCGTCTCCCCCACCCTCCTGTACACATACGTGGGATGTTTCAGGACTCAGTGGCCTTTGAGGATGTGACTGTGCACTTCAGCCTGGAGGAGTGGGCTCTTCTGAATCCATCCCAGAAGAAACTCTACAGAGATGTGATGCAAGAAACCCTCAGGAACCTGGCCTTAGTAGGTAAGCATGACGACATTCTTACTTACGAGTGAACCAGTATGAGTTGCTCATCAGGGCTGTTTCAAGAGGTGAACTGTGGAAAGGGGAATATATTGATAAATCAGCCATGGTGACTGTTCACCATGGATCTAGGATCTTAAAAACTTTAATATTTTATAATTTGTGATTTTTTTCCTGGTCTGCATTTTAGGAGAAAAATGGGAAGACCGTAACGGTAAAAGTCTGTATGAACATCATCAGACAAATCTAAGGTGAGTCCCACTTACATAAGAGCATTGTCTCTGAGGGCGCCTGGGTGGCTCAGTCGGTTAAGCGGCTGCCTTTGGCTCAGGTCGTGATCCCAGGGTCCTGGGTTTGAATCCCACATTTGGTCTCCCTGCTTCTTGGGGAGCCTGCTTCTCCCTCTGCCTTTCTCTCTCTCTGTCTCTCATGGATCTCACGGATAAATAAATAAAATCTTTATAAAAGGAAAAAAAAAAAAAAGAACAGTGTCTCTGGGGGCGCCTGGCTGGCTTAGTTGCTAGAGCGTGTAACTCTTAATCTCAGGGTGGTGAGTTTCAAGCCCCAAGTAGGGTGTGGAGCCTACTTAAAGTCAAAAAAAAAAAAAAAAAGAGAGAGAGAAAGAAAGAAAAAGAACAAAAAATAGTTGTCCCATGAGAAAAATCTTTGTCATTATATTAAAAAAAAAAAAAAAGAAGCAAATAAATCAGATCATTTTCAAGTTTTCATTTTTAGGGTATTTTCATCAAATGTTTTTTCTCTAATATGACAGATGTTCAATGCTTGAAAAATAATAACATGGAGAAAGTATTCAGAAACCCCACTTATGGTTACCATTTTTTTTTTTTTTTAGATTTTATTTATTTATTTGACAGAGAGAAATCACAAGTAGATGGAGAAGCAGGCAGAGAGAAAGAGAGGGAAGCAGGCTCCCTGCTGAGCAGAGAGCCCGATGTGGGACTCGATCCCAGGACCCTAAGATCATGACCTGAGCCGAAGGCAGCAGCTTAACCCACTGAGCCACCCAGGCGCCCCGGTTACCATTTTTGATCATAGCTGTCATCAGTTCCTTGCAGAATGGTCCGCATGTACTCAACTTTCAGACAATCAGAAAGCACAAAAAAAATACACTTTTGGGGGGAAAATGGTAAAAATGTTGAAATAACTTAATAAATATGAAATTATGAAGAAGCCATTAATAACATGCTTCTCATTTTTACAGCAAGCCTGTGGTAGAGAGTCCCTGTAAAAATAAAGAAGGTAGTCCGTGTGAAGAATCCTTCAGCCAGAATCCAAATCATAAGCAAATAAAGAAAACTCCTGCTGGAATAAAGCTACGTAAATGCAGTTTCTGTGGACAAGTCTTCAGACATCATTCATCCTTCAGCAGGCACATGATCTCCCACACTGGCCACAAACTCTATGAGTATCAGGAATATGAAGAAAAGCCCTATAAATGTAAGGAGTGCGGGAAGGCCTTCAAGCATCGCCAGTCCATTCGAGTGCACGTGAGGACGCACACTGGAGAGAAACCGTACAAATGCAAGCACTGCGGGAAGGCCTTTAAGCACTGCCAGTCCATCCGAAAGCACGAAAGGATCCACACTGGAGAGAAACCCTACGAATGCAAACAGTGTGGAGAAGCTTTCCGGTATCGCCACAACTTTCAAAAGCACGAGCGAACTCACACTGGAGAGCAGCCCTATAGGTGTAAGCACTGTGGGAAAGCCCTTAGTTGTCTCAGCTACTGTCGAATTCATGAAAGGACTCACACCGGAGAGAAACCGTACGAATGTAAGCAGTGTGGGAAAGCCTTCAGTTACGCCAGTTACATTCGGATCCACGAGAGAACTCACACTGGAGAAAAGCCCTATGAATGCAAGAAGTGTGGGAAAGCCTTCAGTTGTCCAAATTACTTTCGAAAACACGAAAAGACTCACACTGGAGAGAAACCCTATGAATGTAAGCAGTGTGGCAAAGGCTTCAGCTGCCCCAGGTCCTTTAGAAGTCATGAAAAGAGACACCGGGGCGAGAAGCCCTATGAATGTAAAATATGTGGAAAGACCTACAGTTGTCCCGTCTACTTTCGAAATCATGAAAGGAGACACAGCGGGGAAAAATCCTATGAATGTAAAATATGCGGTAAGGCCTTCAGTTGTCCGAAGTATTTTCGAAAACATGAAAGAAGTCACACGGGAGAGGAGCCCTGTGAATGTAAGGATTGTGAGAACAGCTTGACTCCTTTCCCTGTATTTCAAACACACGTGGTAAAGCACAGCGGTGATGGACCTTACAAGTGTAAAGAGTGTGGAAAAGTCTTTGATTGTCCCACTAACTTTCGGTGTCATGAGAAGATACACAGTGGAGAAAAGCCACACGAATGTAAGGAATGTGGCAAAGCCTTCGGTTCCTCCATGTCCCTTCAAAACCACGAAAGAAGTCACAGTAGGAAAAAACCTCACGCATGTAAGGAATGTGGTAAAGCCTTCAGCTTTCCCTGTTCCCTCCAAAAACACGAGAGAAGTCATACTGGGGAGAAGCCCTATGCATGTAAGCAGTGTGGGAAAGCCTTCACTTACCTCAGTTCTGTGCAAAAGCACGAAAGGACTCACAGCGGGGAGAAACCCTATGCATGTAAGCAATGCGGGAAAGCCTTCATTTATCTCAGTTCTATGCAAAAGCACGAGAGAACTCACAGTGGAGAGAAACCCTATGAGTGTGAGCAGTGTGGGAAAGCCTTCATCACCCTGTCCAACGTGCAGAGGCACATGATCAAGCACACGGGAGATGGACCCTGTAAGTGTAAGGAATGTGGCAAGGCCTTCGATTGTCCTAGCTCATTGCGAACCCATGAACGTACTCACACTGGGGAGAAGCCCTATCAGTGTAAACACTGTAGTAAAGCCTTCACTCGCTCTAGTTCTTTACGAAACCATGAAAGAACTCATAATGGAGAGTAGCAATGTCAATGTAAGGAATGTGGAAAGTTCTTCGTTCTAGTTCTTTCTGAATACACAAAAGAACCCACACTGGAGAGGAACCTTACAGAAACAGTATGGTGAACTCTCTACTCCCTATGATGTCCATGTACATGGAATTCATACCAGAGAGAAACTTTCAATGTAGGGAAAGTTGTGCAAGCTTTCATTGACCACACGGTCTTTGGAGGACACGAAAGAGTGCACACGGGGGAATAAACCATATGAACATAAAGAATCAGGGAAAGCCATCCATGCATTTCCATGGGAGGCCACGGAAGAACTCATTGGAGAATTCTGTTGAATGTAAACATTGTAGGAAAATTAATTTGCCCCATCTTCCTAAAAAAACCACACGAGAATATACAAGGGATAAATACCTTATAAATGAAAAATAAAGGAAGCTTTTTAATTTAAAAAGATATGTTCAAAGTCATTTGAAAACCTGCATTGTAAAGAAACAGTGTAAGTAATATGGGTAAGCCTGATGCAAATTACTGTACAATAAATGCTCCCCCAGATTCACAACATGAAAGAAATGTTACTAACATTACACATAGGTTGTCTTCTGTGACTTTTTCTTTATTCACCAGTTTTATTGAGAGAAGTTGACCCATTACTGCATAAGCTTAAGACATGTAGCCTGATGGTCTGATTTACATATATTGTGAAAAAGCTACAGTGGCTCGTTCTTCAAGTGATTCTCTGTTTTGTGGATTTCTACTTAGTTTTGCAAGTAAACATTGAGGTGGGAAAATACTGTGGGTTCTCACTAAGCAGTGGTTTCTAAGTTTAATGGGTAGTTTTTGCCCTTCAGTACAATGCTAGTGTTTTTCATTTTGAAGACTGTTTCATCCGTGGATGAACTGAAGTCTATTTCTTAACATGCAAGTAGGTTTAATTTTTACATAAGTTTTTCTGTTTTTTTCCTGTATGAATAGGACTGTTGAGTAATGTCATGTTACCCTTAAAAAGAAATTGCCAATTATTTTACCAGCAAAAAAAGGTTCAATAGCAGAGAATTGCAGTTCAGGACAAGGAAGGCTACATAATGCCATAGGCAGTTCTGGAAAACAAAGGAAGAGGAATGCTGGTCTGTAAAAGAAAGGGGACTTGGAAGGGGCTGTTAGGAACAAAATATTGGTTGGAATAAACTGGGACATTCAGAATAATATGGGGCTTCTCATTGGCTGAGTCGCGACTGTCATTGGCTGGGCTGTGGCGGTGAGAGGAGGGACCCTTTCTTCCTCCTGCTGGGACTCAAAGTAGTCGCTAACATGGTATTTCAAGGTATGTCTCCTCTGGTGAGGGTGCAGTTGAGGAGGAGAGGTAGGGCTGGGAACTTCCACTGCTGAGCTCCTGACTCCATTCTGATGTTATTTTTTACATTTCTTGTTTTGATCAAGGTTTTTCTTTGAAAGCATTGCTGATTAAGAATCAGGTTTCCCAGGGACATCTGGGTGATTAAGCATCTGCCTTCGGCTGCGGTCATGATCCCAGGGGCCTGGGATGAGCCCCACATCTCATCAGGCTCCTTGCTCAGTAGGGGGTCTGCTGCTCCTTCTGCTTGTGCATGCATTCTCTCTCTCTCTCTCATAAATAAAATTTAAAAAAATTTTTTTTAAGATTTTATTTGTCAGGGAGTGAGAGCTGACTTTGAGAGGGAGAACTTTCAGGCATTTCCCCTCTAAAGTCTGTATCTTCTCAAGGTCAGAGTGGTGGAGATCATCTCGGAGTGTTGAGGCAGCATCCCCTTATTGGGTACATTGTTTTGTTTTTAAAAGATCTTATTTATTTATTTATTTGAGAGAGACCCCGAGCAGTGGGGGGGGGAGGCAGGGGGAGAGGAAGAGGGACAGGCAGACTCCCCACTAAGCAGGGAGCCCAACATGGCGCTCGATTCCAGGACCTTGAGATTATGACCTGAGCTGAAGGCAGACTAACTGATGAAGCCACCAAGACGCTCCTGGTTACGTTGTTAGGCATCTCGACAGGCAACTAAATATAGCAGAAGTAACATGACAATTCCAGATTGTGTGATGATTCTGAACCAGGACTCTAGATCTGAAAGTAACTAGGATTGACACCTGATCCAACTTAGAGGAAGAAGGTGCCCGCTGTGACTACACACCTAGAGTCTCTCTTGGAAGTCTGCTTAAAGCAGCCATGAGTGCAGAATAGTGAATATTGCAGAAACACATGGAAATAACTAACCACCTGTATTTAGGAGGTTACAGTATAGTATAGGTATTAAACATGAAGCAACAGCTGGTGAATTTTTTGTAGAACAACAAAGCTTCAAAGACTTCTAAAAGACTATTTTTTAAAAAGATTCTTTTTTTTTTTTTTTTTGGTTGGGTCGGGAGAGAAAGAGAGAGATAGCAAGAGAGTGGGAAGGAGAGGGAGAACCAGGCTCCCCACTGAGCAGGGAGTCCAATGCGGGGCTTGATCCCAGGACCCTGGGATCATGACCTGAGCCTAAGGCAGACGCCCAGCCAACTGAACCACCCAATCACCCCTGAAAGATAGTTCTTACCTTGGACTGTTGGTAGTTCTATCCAGTTAGGTTGCTAATTCAGAGACTGTGAGCTTGGAGGAGAACCCAGAGTTTGTTAACATTTCACATGACCTGTGTAAGAATTCATTTCTCACATGAGTATGATGCTATTTCTGAAAGAAGAGATTTCTCCGCTTTGCAAGGGCTTGGGATGTGCAGACAAGGGCATTGCGTTTCCACAAAAGTGCAGAGAAGAGGCAGTAGTGAGAAAAAGGTATACTTGGCCCAGTCTGGGCCATTTGCGAAAGCTCTCTGGGCAGATGATGGCCCCTTCAATTCTGGGAAATTCTGTACATTCCATTCACCAGAGGGTGCGCGGGTCCAGTTAGGGTTTGGTCCTTCCTTGAGATGTTTGATGAGTATCCAAGAGTCTGTTCCGTGACATTTTGGCAACCCAAGGGTTGGTTCACAGTTCCTGAAAAGGGCCTTTTCAATGAGGTTGAAGAGTCTGGAGTTGTCTTTTTCAACACACAAAATCTCCACGTTGTAAGGTGTAATGCTTAGTCTCAGAAGCGTACTGTAAAAAGATTGTTCTACCAAAGATGGTTATTTTTAATAGAAGTAGTTAGCTTTTGCACTATTGAAGTATATTTCTTTTTATTAACCATGGGTCATAGGAAGCAGGGGCTAGTGCATCGGCTGGCCTGTGACTGTGTCAAAGGGTGAGAATCCATGAGTTCCAAGGAGGGTGGCTCTAAGATTTAGAAAGACTAACAGCAGTGTTAGCAGCCCAGGTGTTTGGAAGGTCGCTACCGATTTTGCCTGTTGAGTCTTACAGTGTCATTAGGGTGGTGGACTCACCCTCAGGTTTGAGGATGATAAGCATCACGACCTTCGTAAAACCAGACAACCCACACAGACTTGTGGAAGCACCTGGCTGGGACAATTCATTCCCTGATTGCTGTGAAGTTCCAAGAGGGGTTCCCAAGGTAGGGATAATCATCTGTAACAGAATTGTAGTGACCATGAAAGGATTGGCCTTTATGAGGGAGAGCTTCAGACCAGTGAGAGCATATACAAGCCATACACAAAGCAGATTCATACCTGTTACAGGAAAGTATGAGATTGGTTTCCCTGCATTATGCATGAAATGGAATGGGTAAGTGGGGTAGGCACCTTTTGTGGCCTTAATAATTCTCCACCAAAATTCATCCATGATGGCTATCATTTCATTAGTAGACCAATAATATAATGCATGTGTAGTGGTAAGCAGTGGAAATTTATTTTAAGATTTTATTTGACAGCACAAGTAGGCAGGGCGGCAGGGAGGGGGAGCAGTGGGCTCCCCACTGAGCAGGGGACCCCCACCCCCACCCCGTGCAACGCAGGGCTCCATCCCAGGATCCTGAGACGCTTAACCTTAACTGAGCCACCCAGGTGCCCCAGTAGTGGAGATCATAGAAGTTCTGGTAGGACTGAGTTGTTAAATTTGGCTCAAACCAGAGTTCTTTTAATCAAACCCACAATTATTAGATATCTAATATCTCTTACTTCCTTGTATTTCCATGTTGGGCATCTCTCTTTTCTGATTATCATTTGGGAGACCATCCCTTCAGAACATGACAGGTTTAGCTATTGATCTCATCGAGTGACTTTTTTTTTTTTTTTTTTTTTGTGGAACTGTCTGCGAGGTGGTTTCCTTTGGCCTGCAGGGAACTGAATCTGGAATGTGGGGGAACGTGAATGATAGAGCAGCTGGCTAAGAGGTGACAGCTAATAAATTTCGGGCCTACGAGACAGTTTTAATTTTGCTTTTTTAAAAAAAGATTTTATTTATTTGGGGCGCCTAGGTGGCTCAGTGGGTTAAAGCCTCTGCCTTCAGCTCGGGTCATGATCTCAGGGTCCTGGGATTGAGCTCCACAGCGGGCTCTCTGCTCAGCAGGGAGCCTGTTTCCCCCTCTCCGCCTGCCTCTCTGCCTACGTGTGATCTCTTGTCTATCAAATAAATAAAATCTTTAAAAAAAAATTACCTTCCATTGGGTAGGGCTAAGAGGGAGTTAGAGCAGTGGGGGGCTGAGAGGTACGGGTTATTGCTTGGAGGTCCTGTAAAAACCCGCATCTTCACCCATTGGCTTTATGCACAGGTAAATTAGGACTATTACAGGAACTAGCGCAGGGGATCATGAGGCCCTGGGCCCTTTGATTGTTTTGGGCTGGATACCTTGAAGGGCTTCCTTATTTATAGGGTATTGATTAATACTGGGGAGAGATTTCGAGAGATCTGTCTGCATCTTGATGGTAGGTGGACTGTGCGTTCTACCAGTTATCAGTTGAAGCAGTGCCCATAAAAACAATGGTGGCCAAGTGATCAGCGTCTCCAGACCCAGCTCTGGTGCCTTCAGAGAGGGAGCAAATATAAAGTGTTCAAAGGCTACTTAATTAGACAGTTTAGCCATTTTTGATTACTGTAGTCAAGTTCTAGAATTACTTTCCCAGGTGGGAGAAAGAAATTCTAGGTGATAACTTTAGTAAGAAGTCTTAGCTCGGTATACAAATGGGAGCAAGGAACTCGGGAGGAAAGGGTGTGCATCTCTCAAGGGCTGGAGAAAAGCGAATTCTCAGAGACAGGAACCTGTTGAGGTTTATTAGATATACTGTTGGGACCATACAGAACCCCGAGGCAGGGGCTGCTATAGTGGCAGGCTTGAGTACTGAGAGCGTAGTTCTGTTGTTCCAGGATGTGGAGAGTGGGTTCTCCAAGTCCCTTAGGAGAGATGATTGGAAAAAGCCTTGATAACTTCTCAAAGCCCTGTCTGGAAATCTGAAACACACTGGAAAGATGGACTAGTGGGTTGGGGGCACTCGAAGCGCTTAGTGTTTGTAACAATCTTTTTTTCCAGCAACTGGGATCTTTGCAATAGTTGCAGAAACCGGAAGGTTTTTGGTTTTGTTTTGGTTTTTTAAAGATTTTATTTATTTATTTGACAGACAGAGATCACAAGTAGGCAGAGAGGCAGGCAGAGAGAGAGGGGGAAGCAGGCTCCCTGCTGAGCCACCCAGGCGCCTCAGTTTTTGGTTTTGTTTGGGGGACTTCATTTGCTGGAGTTGACCATTGAGAGTTTTATGGGCTTCCGTATGGGTGACTAGGTAGCAAGGGTGTGGATGTGTCAGATCTGGAGTGGACATAGTTTCCCATTCCGTCTTGGTCCTTTTAACTAAAGGAGAAAAGATCCTGGTTGATAAACACAGAGTTAAGTGCTACCCTGGTGGATTCAACAGAAAGATCAGGACTTGTCTTTAGAAAGTTTGTGCATCTCTGTGGAGGAGGGGCAGGAGGAGATCATCTTTAGCCTAAATTAGGAACCAGATGCTGGGGTACCTGGGTGGTTCAGTTGGTTAAGTGGCTGCCTTTGGCTCAGGTCGTGATCCTAGGGTCCTGGGATGGAGCCCTGCAGCAGGCTTCCGGCTCCGTGGGGAGTCTACTTCTTCCTTTCCCTCTGCCCCTCTCCCCCAACTCATTCTCTCTCTAATAAATAACTCTTTTTTAAAAAATTTTATTTATTTATTTGACTGAGAGAGAGATCACAAGTAGGCAGAGAGAGAGAAGGAAGCAGGCTCCCCGCTGAGCAGAGAGCCTGATGCGGGGCTCGATCCCAGGACCCTGGAATCATGACCTGAGCTGAAGGCAGAGGCTTTAACCCACTGAGCCACCCAGGTGCCCTCTAATAAATAACTCTTAAAGAAAAGGTCAGATGTTCAACTGAGTCACC
This sequence comes from Mustela nigripes, assembly GCF_022355385.1. Classification (NCBI taxonomy): domain Eukaryota; kingdom Metazoa; phylum Chordata; class Mammalia; order Carnivora; family Mustelidae; genus Mustela; species Mustela nigripes. The sequence goes on along the minus strand of NC_081558.1, from coordinate 8,639,441 downwards.
CAGGCGCCCCACAACCAGGATTTTTTTTTTTTTTTTTATAAAAAGAGAATTTAGAATTGACTGATGGTCATGACGAGGCTCATCTGATTTTTGTGTGCAAGCCTCGGTGTTGTTTCAATCAACAGGATTAGGAAAAGCTGCTGTATTTGTCTAGCAGAGATTTCCAGTGAGAGTTTTAGCATTTTCCTCAAAGATGGGGGTTTGTTTCTCTAGATTCTTCTCAGGAGGTTCTCTTCCAGCTTCTTTCATCCATTGTCTGGCCGGGCCCTCATGAAGCATGTGAACTGATTGATGTCAATCTGGGAAACCAGGTTGGTAAGGTTGAATGATTGTGTTAAACTCTTCAGGAAACTTCTCAGGGACTTCAGTCATTTTAGGAAACATTTTAGCCATGGTTTGTAATTCAATTTTAGTCTGAGGAACATAAGAAACTTGGATTTCCACAAGGCTTAACTTTAAAGGGGTGGGTTTTAATAACTTCAAGAGAAATGGAAGTGGGGAGTTGGAAGAAAAGGATGTTCTGCAGATTAAACGGAGGAAAATGGTGCCAGAGCAGGAGCACACTGAGAATATGCAGGGGGTAGAAAGAGATCTCAGACGCCATTTTGACTTTTTTCAATTGTTTGCCTCAAGTTCATTTAGAAGTATTTTGCTAAGAGGAAAATTTAGAATCTTGATACCTTTTGGAAGCCCAAAGGTACTAATGAAATAGGCTTCTTATTTTATTTTTTTGTAGCCATGTTTAATTTCGAGAGAAACATTTTTGGGGAGAACAGAAGTTCCCCTTAATGCCCAATGAGATTCTAAATTTTTTTTGTTTTAGAGATTTATTTATTTATTTGAGAGAAAGAGATCACAAGAAGGGGGAAGGGAGAGAGGGAGAAGCATGTGGACTGATTGATGTCAATCTGGGAAAGCAGGTTGGTAAGGTTGAATGATTGTGTTAAACTCTTCAGGAAACTTCTCAGGGACTTCAGTCATTTTAGGAAGCATTTTAGCTAAGTAGGGAGCCCAATGTGGGGCTCCATCCCAGGACCCCGGGATCATGACCTGAGCGGAAGTCAGACTCTCTTTTTTTTTTTTAATATTTTATTTATTTATTTGACAGAGATCACAAATAGGCAGAGAGAGAGGAGGAAGCAGGCTCCCCGCCGAGCAGAGAGCCCGATGTGGGGCTCGATCCCAGGACCCTGAGATCATGACCTGAGCTGAAGGCAGAGGCTTTAACCCACTGAGCCACCCAGGCGCCCCTGAAGTCAGACTCTTAACTGACTGAGCCACCCAGGCACCCACTAAACTACTTTAGATTAAGTCCATCCACTTAGAAATCCATATGAGAGGGCAGCTGGGTGACTCAGTCGGTTAATTGTCTGCCTGTGGCTCAGGTCATGATTCTGGGGTCCTGGGATTGAGCTTCACATGGGGCCCCCCCAGCTCAGCAGGGAGTCTGCTTCTCCCTCTGCCTCTGCCCTCTGATTGACTTGTACTCTCTCTCTATCTCACGCTTTCTCTCTCTCAAATAAAAAGAAATAAAATCTTAAAAGAAATGCATATGAAGAGGGACCATCGTTTTTATAAAAAAAAAAAAAAGATTTTACTTATTTACTTATTTGACAGAGTGCAAGTGAGCAGAGCAGCAAGCAGAGGGAGAGGGAGAGCAGGCTTCCTGTTGAGCAAGGCACCCAGTTCGGGGCTAGATCCCAGGACCTTGGGATCATGATTATGACCCAACCTGAAGGCAGATTGAGGAAGGCAGATTGAGCCACCTTAACTGAATGAGCCACCCATGTACCCCTGGTTTTTATTCTTTATACTAATTTTTATCATGAGACTGGTTTCTCATTCATTCATAATACCAAAACTTAATTCATTTTTTTTCCAGTGTCCTCTTCCCGAAGCCCACCAGGATCACATCTATACAAAGAGAGTGATACAATGATTTATAGCTTTAAAAGTGACAACAGAGCGGGTGCTGGGTGGCTCAGTTTTTCTTTAAGATTTTATTTATTTATTTGACAGAGAGAAATCACAAGCAGATGGAGAGGCAGGCAGAGAGAGAGAGGGAAGCAGGCTCCCTGCTGAGCAGAGAGCCCTATGCGGGGCTCAAGCCCAGGATTCTGAGATCATGACCTGAGCCGAAGGCAGAGGCTTAACCCATTAAGCCACCCAAGCACCCCTGGGGGGCTTAGGTCATGATCCTGGGATCCAGCCCCACATCTGGCTCCTTTTTCAGGAGGAAACCTGCTTCTCCCTTTCCTACTCCCCCTGCCCGTGTTCCCTCTCTCCCTGTCTCTCTCTCTGTCAAATAAATAAAATCTTTAAAAAAATGACAACAAAGTATAAAAGACTGGGAGGTGTAACAGTGACAGCATTCAAAAAGACTTAACTGGATTTTGTTTGTGTTACATGAATGCTGTTCAAGGAAGCAAGATTTTGTGTGTGTGTGTATGTGTGTGTTTAAATACTGGATGCCCTCGGGAAGTGAGATTAATTCTGTCTTGGAAAATTACAGTAGTTCTTATCTAGAAGACAGAAGGAATGGCTTGATGGTAAACCTAATTTGTAAGAAGCACCATTTACATTAGAAGAGGGGAATTTGGGTCACTTTTAGTCTTTGGAATATTCTTTTTTATCATGTATAGAGACATGTTACAGATAGCATTTGTCTTGATGAATCGTGGTAAAGAGTAGCTTTGTCTGATGATGGACATGTGTGATACTCTTCAATGTGTATCTGGGCCTTGTAGGCAGTGCATAGGTCAGTTCCTAGTCCCCTGGAACAATTTTGTTTTTCCAGCTTTCTAGATACTGAAATAATTTCATGCAGTGTCTTGGATGCTTTCCATAAAGTACCTCACATAAAATGCATGTGTTTCTAATCATGCATTTCTTAGCAAACTGTGTAACTTTTGTTACCTCTTGTTACACCTCACTGGAGTCCAGTGAGGGGTAAGTTTAGGTAAATTTCCAAAGGACACAAACCAAGCAAGACACAAAGTCAGGATCACTTTCCCAATAAAGCCTTTCTTGCTCAGGTACTGTGGTCCTGGAACTGATTTTCAGGGTAACTCATCTGCCAGACAGTGTGGACTGAAAAACAGCCAACTGAGCACAAACATTAAAAGCACTCTAGGATGTGGATATATAGGTATGAAAGAAAGAAGTTTTTGGTTTTTTTCTTTTTAAAGGTTTTATTTATTTTCAGGAGAGAGCACGAGAGAGCCAGGGGCGGGGCAGAGGGAGGGAAGCGGATTCCCCACTGCGGGGAGCCCGGCATGGGGCTGGGTCTCAGGACTCTGTGGTCATGACCTGAGCGGAAATCAGGAGTCAAGACCTCCAGCCCGCTGAGTCACCCAGGCGCCCAAGAAGGTCTTTGTAATGTTAGTGCTCATGTTTTCGTGGGGTAAGTGAGTTGGTTAAGTGAGAAAGCTTTGATTCCTAGGTAGAAAATTAAAGGCATGGAAGGAAAAGAAATGCTAAGTAAGATAGGGAAGCTGGGGGTGCGATGTGTATCTTGTCTGTAGAGGGTAATGGCTTCAGTGAGTGAGAACGTCCTTGATCATTTTCTTCCCACTAATACGAGTCAAACACTCTATGGTGAACTGCCTGTGTGTGGAGGTCAGCAGTGGGTGGCAACACCGGAAGTCCTTCCCCCTGAGATTATCAGCAGTGGTTCCCCAGGAAGATTAAGGTACAGACATGGTTCTTCTTGGTGCGTGTGTCTGTGTTTATGTCTATCTACTTGGGAGAAATTACTGGTTGTATGACTGGTAAGAAAATGTGATAGAGAGCCCTCCAGGAGGAGGGCTGTTGTGAGCTTGGTTAAAGTCTTTGCTTGCTATTGTAGGTCAGCAGAAGTGGCTTCTAGGATAAAAGACTATGAGGGATGAAACCATCAAGAAGCCCTTTTTGTTTGAGGTCCAGTCTTCACAATATCCTAATTACAAGGAATTTTGGGAAATGGGAGAAGACTTGTCTCAGGAGATAGGGGCATCCCCAAGTGCATCATCCAATCTAATCATAAGGAAAGCGGGGCCATCTTTTATCTCCATGGGGTACCCTCTGGCTTTCAAAGAGCAATTTGATCATCCCAGCCACATAGAATTGGTCAAGGTTAGGCTGAGTTGTACAGTTGTTGGGGAATCTATCCCATTTCCTAGTTGTTCAAGTAATCATATGCCTGGGACATCTAGATGGCTCAGTCAGTGTCTGCCTTTGGCTCAGATGCACAAAACGCAGAACCCTGGGATCAAGTCCTGCGTCAGGCTCCTTGCCTGCTCTCCTTGTGGGGAACCTGCTTCTACCTCTTCCTGCTGCTCCCCCTACCTGTGTTCTCTCTCTCTCTCTTTCTGACAAATAAATAAAGTCTTAAGTAAAAAAAAAAAAAAAAAGTAATCATATGCCCATTGGGTCCTGTTTCTCCCACAGAATGACAAGGAAGGAGATCATCTATCCATGATCTAGTGCGGTAATTTCTCTGAAGTTTACCTCAGTTGTCTAGCTTGGGAAAATACTCACAATCAGAACTAAAATTTAGCATCCACAAAGGTGTTATTGAAACATAATTTCTCTCTAATAATCCTCATTTCCAGACATAGCCAAATAAGACTAATTTGTTTGACAAACAAGTCCTGTTTTAACAAACAGCATAATGATTTACATAAGCTCAGTGAGAATAATGAGTGATCATACAGATCTTTTAGCATCTGCTTTGCTAGAATTATTATAAGGAATCTCTAGATTGAGCTTTTAGTGGCCTCTCTAGGCCAGAAGGCAAGCCACGCCCTGGTCGTCAGACATGCCTGCGATGCCTGTAGATTTGGGTGAATTCTTCTTCCTAAGGTTCCCCAATTTATCCTGAGTTTCCTGCACCTGCCAGGAGGTGACGTTCTTTACTCACGTGGTGGGGCTGCTGGGCACTCTATAAGCAAGGGATCAGGCCAACATTTCCAAGGGCCTTAATGGCTCCACGTTTCATAAAGTCAGTCTTGGTTCCTTAAAGCTTTTCGGTCATATCTGAGTCTATGCTTGTCTCTCTCAACTATGACATTCCAGTCAAAGCCTTGGTAATATAACCAATGTTTTCAATGGGGTCCTGTTACAAGGAGAACAGATTCTTATCAAACTTATGCAAATGACTGATTGCCATGGAAGAAAGAATACTTACTGACATGTTTTGAATTTCAGGTGGTTCAGGTAGAGAGAAAAGTAAAACGCTTCGATATGCTTACAAATCAATACCGTATCCCATTTCTGTATGTCATATCTTAAGAGATTAAGTTTCCTTAATGGAGAGAGCAAACATTAGAGAATCAGCAATGTTTTGAACAAGAGTCACAAAACTATAATCATCTTTGTAGTTTATTTAGTCCCATGTTACTAATTCTTGTTTAATTTGAATGCAGCCTTTTAGTTAGTTCTGGAAATTCTTACCCATTTCAGTTTTGATCTTAAGGATCTCAAAAGCTGTATTTGTTCTAAAGTCTTCAAAAAAAAAAAAGATTTTATTTATTTATTTGACAGAGATCACAAGTAGGTAGAGAGGCAGGCAGAGAGAGAGGAGGAAGCAGGGTCCCTGCTGAGCAGAGAGTCCCCATCGGACTCTCTGCTCAGCAGAACCCCAGGACCCTGGGATCATGACCTGAGCCAAAGGCAGAGGCTTTAATCCGCTGAGCCACCCAGGCACCCCTAAAGTCCTTTTTATGAATCTCCTTGAAGATGAAACTCACTTTGCAAGAGAATAAGAACAATTATAAATGCATTTGTCCCAATTTCCCCATCAGAGTGAAGTGTGTTCAGTGGCAAAGCTTCATCTGGTGCTGAATCTGGGCAGCCCTACTGAGGGCCTTTGTGATGTGAGGCTGGCCACTTGCCCTGCTGTGTCTCCCTTTCCTCCCTCATCAGATGGGATCTTAGTAGTACTTCCTTGCTAAGAAGTCTGGGAAGATGAAGAGTAATGAGCCGATCCACCTGTGAGTGGAGTGTCTTACACTTAGTAAGCCTCCCTAATGTGTCTATTACTAGTGTGAGCCTTCCAGTTACCATTCTTACTGTCCTTGTCCTGGTTGTCTCTATAGACTTAAGATCAGGAAGCAAAACGTCTCTCAGTGTTGTCTGTGACGTTTTACACTGCGGATGAGTCAGTGTCCCTGGACAGGTAAGTGTGCACTTGGCCTGTGAAACTCCTGGGAGGTGATGCCTTTAATGACATTCTGCGATGACTATTTTGATTTCTTGTTTGGGCAGTACCTTCCCATACTTTGAAACCTTCACAAGTACCTGCTGTGATTGCTCACTTTTGGCAATTTGTGCCTTCCCTGTAAGATAGAACAATTTGGTTGGTTCTTCCTCCTACTACCACCTCAAACACCATGTCAGTATTTCAATCAGACCATGAAGAAACGGCTTTTAAAAATGCGAACCTAGGGGTATCTGGTTGACTAGAGCATGCAGTTCTTGATCCCGAAGTCGTGAGTTCAAGTCCCATGTTGGGTAGGGAGCCTACTTACTAAGAAAAATTCAGGTGCACCTGGTTGGCTCATTTGTTAAGCCCCTGCCTTTGGCTCAAGTCATGATCCCAGGATCCAGGGATCCAGGGATTGAGCCCCACATTGGGCTGCCTGCTCAACCGGAAGCCTGCTTCTTCTCCCTCTCCCACTCCCCACTGCTTGTGTTCCCTCTCTTGCTGTGTCTCTCTCTGTTAAATAAATAAATAAAATCTTTTAAAAAATTCAAATGCCTATTTTTTTTAAGGATTTATTTATTTATTTGGGGGGGGCCCTGATGGTTAAGTGGCTGACTTTGGCTCAGGTCATGATCCCAGGGTCCTGGATGGAGCCCTGTGTCAGGGTCCCTGCTTCCTGCTCAATGGGGAGTCTGTTTCTCCATCTCCCTCTGCTATTCCTCCCTGCTTATGTTCTCTTTCTCTCTCTGTGTGCGTCTCTTTGACCAATAAATAAAATATGTTTTTTAAAAAAGAGAAAGGTGGGAGGTGGAGGGGCAGGCGGGAGGGAGAGAGAATCCTCAAGCCAACTCCCCTTTGAGCTCAGAGCCCCACCCAGGGCTTGATCCCAGGACCCTGAGATCATGACCTGATACGAAATCAAGTCAGCTACATTTAAGCTAAGCAACCAACTGAGCCACACACCCCAAAACACAAACCTGTATCTTGATCTTCCATTTAAAGATAGTTCAGCCTTCCCACCACAAGAGGATCAGTTGCTACCTTGTCTTTTGTTCAGACCTGAGAGCAACTTCTTGAACCGTGGGTAACTTATTCCATTAGGGGCATAGTTCAACATCATAGGAAAAAGACCATTTGTATAAAGAACTAGAATGGGTCTCGAGTTTTCACAGGCTTTCCTCGGATGGATGTGCGGATGGATGTGCAGATGGATATGCCAACACTCTTGAGTACATTCTGGCCCTTGTGTTGTTATGATTAGAGGTCAGCAACCACCACGTGCTCTTACCAAACACAACCTCAAGATAATAGAGTGTCTAGTATGCCATCACACTAGATAAAAGAGCCTTTGAGAGCACCATGGTGTGACCTCAGGACAGGACCAGACTATTTCTCTTGTTAACTGAGTAGAATAATTCATTATATATATTTTTTGTTTTTAAGTAGGCTCCACACCAAGCAAGGAGCCCAGCACGGGGCTCGAACTCACAACCGCAATATCAAGACCTGAGCCGAATTCAAGAGTCGGATGCTTAACCAACTGGGCCACACAGGCACTCCAAGAACAACAACTCATGACTGTTTGTGCAGGAAGCACATCAGCATTTTCTGTCCAGATGGGGCCGCTACTGGAACTGCACAGTTCCCATGGGTACAAATGAAAGTAGAGCAGGGAAATGCAGAAATGAAATGTAGCTTTCTCAGCGCCATCTTCCTGAAGCTCAGTGGTGTGAGAGGGGAGTCAGACTTACTTATCTTCTCTGGTGGATGCACATTCTTCGTATGTTTTATATGAGCTAGAGAGGAGGAGTTAGGAGATAAACAAACAAAAAAACCCGAGGTGTTTCTCACTTTAGGAAATCAGTGATTTCTGGGGAACCTGCTCCCACACTATTGTTTTCCAGATAATTCTGAAAGGGACGATAAAAAACAGATACTGAAATGGAAGTATCTTCTCCATCTCTTGATTCTTTTTTTTTTTTTTTTTAAGATTGATTTATTTAGTTGACAGACTCAGAGAGGGAACACAAGCCAGGGGGAGCCCAAAGTGGGGCTCAATCCCAAGTCTTTGGGATCATGACCTGAGCCAAAGACAGATGCTTAATGGCTGAGCCACCCAGGCCCCCCCCCCCCCCCCGCCTCCTGATTCTTGAAGCTTCATTTCCACAGAGCTCTTCTGTTGTGTGGGTGACTGAGGATGCGATTGCCTGCAGGGTCCCCTTTATGTGAGAAGCTCTGGTTGAAAACCAGCCCTTCTTGTCCCTTTTTACTGAGATGAGTTATGGTTTCTTAGCTCTGCCCCACAGTTGCCACCTGTTAGGTGGCTCTGGGGAGGCTTCTCAGTCCCTGCACAGGGTGGGGACACTGCCACAGTCTAGGGGGATGTAGGTGGCCTGGTTTGACTCAGATTATCTTAACAGTGACCACGTCCTCGGAGAATTGAGAGGCAGCGATATGTTGCAGAGTGATTCCATCGTTGTTAGAATGAAGCCTACTCTCTAGTATCCTAGACTCACCCATCAGCGGAATTGTTCTTTTGATGAAATGCAGTTTTCTGGTAGGTTTCCTTATAGATGGGATTAACTCATGTAGTCACAAGAAAAGGGTGGATCCCGACCATGGGGAGTAATTGTATCACCAGTGAGATAGAGTCCCCACTTGTGGTATCTGCATTTTCATGTCAGAAACGCTTTCTAAATTTAACCATTCTAAATGCCCAGAAGCGACTTTTCTTCTGAAATGCTGGTTGCTTTTGGTTCCAGCGTTGTTTTTCTGACTCTGAAGTTCTGGAAGGATGTCCGCCTCTTGCATCCCTGGTAAGAATGTGTGCTTTTGGGGGAAAATCATGACAGTGCAGTTGTCAAGAATCAAAGATCAAACAGAGCTGTAACCAACCCAAGTGTGTCTGCAAGGTGCACACCAAAGGTAATTGCTGAGACAACAGGTTTTTGGCAAGGAAAAAGTAATTGGTTTGCAGCCAAACGAAGAGACATGAAGACAAACCTCTAATTCACCTCCCTGAAGAGGTGTGATAACATACATTTCAGTGAAAAGGGTGGAGAAATACAAGATTATGCATGAGGAGAGACGGAGCATGTGCACTGACGTAAAGGTGGAGACAACACCAGGAAGAGGCCAAATTCCACTCCTGAGGTCTAGCTCTAGGGCGAGGAGGAGGCGGTTTGGCCATGCTCTGAGAGCCGGTATAAACTGGATGGGATCTTGGGCTTAGTTCGTGGGTAAGGAATGTAGGGCCTTGCCTATTCAGAGGCTGGAACTGTGTTGGTTTACCTTGAGCCCTGGCCTCTGCAGAGATAGCTGGTGGATTTTCCCAAGGTCTGAAGAGACACAGTGGCTGATAAGGACTAAAAGTCTCCCAAAGACAAGCTTTAAATTTCCTGCTAGTTTCAACCCCATGAAGGCTATGGTGCAGGGTTTCAGAGGTAGCCCAATTATTGCTCCTAGAGAAGTGACTTTAAGTGTCTGCGTTTGCAAAGAAGGCTTAGACTTCTAGGAGTGGAGTGGCAACCGTCTGTTATAACGCACGTGTTTCTAGAAAGTACATCTTCTGCCGGCTTTACGCTCAGACACGGAACCCCCGGCCCTGCTGTCACTCAGGCGTGTGGGGGCGAGGCCTTGTGAACTGTCCAATCAGGGGCGTGGGCTGGTCGGTGGGTGGGGCGTTGCTGCTCTTTTCAGCCTCTCTCGGTATCCCAGGTCACCTGCTCCTAGCGGGTCACATTGCCTTGGCCTTGTTTCTGTTCGCTGTGATTCGTACGTCCGCGGGACGCGGGACTCGGAGGGAGGCCACTGGGTAACGCAGGAAACGTGCCAATGGAGAGTGCGCCCGTGTCTGGGAACGCGGTAGAGCGTGTCACTAGCCGCCAGAGCGGTACCGCGCTGGCCGGAGTGATCTCCCCGCGGTCATCTCCGGAGTCGGCGGGGTCCTCGGTGGCGCCGCTTGGTCCTGGATCCGCTCCGTCGCGCGGCGTGCCTGCTGGGCCGGCAGCGGGGACCCCGTTCCTGCGCACCCCGACTTCAGCCCCGGATTGTCGGGGCCGCTCTGCGTCTGCAGCTGCGTCTCCTCTGTTTGTGCGGTGACCGCGGGGAGGGTCGTCAGGGGACCGTCGTTACTCGTTTTCATTTGTGCGTGGGAGGCGCTGTGGTCTCTGGGGTCCCCAGGCCTTCCGTTGTCCCCGCCGGGGGCCCATTTCCCTGAGTGTTCCAGATGTTTGCAGGGTCTGAAATCCACAACGCTGTTTTGCTAGCCGAGCCCTCCTTACGGCTGGGAGTTAAGCGCCTGAACTTAAATTACCTTCAGCCTGCCGAATTTTCCAGATTCCGGTCTTCCATTCACAGCCTCGCTACCAACTATTTGTTCTCCGAGGTGCGGTTCTAACAGTCCCAGCGTAACTGTTCATCATTTGCCCACAGCGAATGCATGGCTCATTTTAAATGGCTTATTTTTTGTTTGTGGATATTTACATCCGAAGAAAGCAAAGAATAGCTAAAGATTTACTTATTTTCTCATCAGAGGGAGAGAGAGGGAGCGTGCACGAGCAAGGGGAGCAGCAGGCTGAGGGAGAAGCAGGCTCTCCGCTGACGAAGGAGCCCAATGCCAGGCTAGGTCATGATGTTAACCAAAGGCCGATGCTTACTGGCATCCTCCAAAAATAAATTTTTAACAAAATAAAAGTAAATTCCCCTAAATATAATTTTTAATATTTAGGTTGTTTTTTTTAATAGACCTTTTTGGGGCTCCTGGGTGGCTCAGTGGGTTAAGTGGCTGCTTGGGCTCAGGTCATGATCCCAGGGTCCTACGATGGAGCCCTGCATTGGGCTCCTTCCTGGTTAGAGACTGCTTCTCCCTCTCCCTTTGCCTGCTGCTCCCCGTGCTTGTGCTCTCTCTTACTACCTGTCAAATAAATAAATAAAATCTCTTTAAAAAATAGGCCTCATTTACTTATTTTTTGTAAGTTCTACACCCATTGTGGGGCTTGAACTCAGAACCCTAAGATGAAGAGTTGTATGCTCTCCATTCTGAGCCAGCCAGGTGCCCATGTTCGTATAAAAAAATTCTTCTTCTGGGGCGCCTGGGTGGCTCAGTGGGTTAAGCCGCTGCCTTCGGCTCGGGTCATGATCTCAGGGTCTTGGGATCGAGTCCCGCATTGGGCTCTCTGCTCAGCAGGGAGCCTGCTTCCCTCTCTCTCTCTGCCTGCCTCTCCCATCTCCCATCTACTTGTGATTTCTCTCTGTCAAATAAATAAATAAAATCTTTTAAAAAAAATTCTTCTTCTTTTTTTTTTTTGTTTAAGATTTTATTTATTTATTTGACAGACAGAGACCACAAGTAGGCAGAGAGGCAGGCAGAGAGAGGAGGAAGCAGGCTCCCCGCCGAGCAGAGAGTTCGATGCAGGGCTCGATCCCAGGACCCCAGGATCATGACTACAGCCAAAGGCAGAAGCCCCAACCCACTGAGCCACCCAGGCGCCCCCCCCCCTTTTTAAGCTTTTATCTATTTGACAGAGAGACAGCAAGAGAGGGAATACAAGCAGGGCAAGTGAGAGAGGGAGAAACAGGCTTCCCCTTAGAGAAGGGAGCTGGATGTGGGGCTCGATCCCAGGACCCTGGGATTATGACCTGAACTGAAGGCAGATGCCCAACAATTAGCCACCCAGGCGCCCCTCGTATTAAAAATTCTTGTTCCCTTTTTTACCTCACAGCATGGGTAGTAACATTCTTAAATCTGTTTCTTTTATTTTGGTTTGTTCAAAAGGATTTCCAGGGATTAAGCATGCAGACTGGAAGTGTTCAAGTATAATTTAAGAATTTATAAAACTGGGGGCACCTGAGTGGGTCAGTTCATTATGTGTCTACCTTTGTCTCAGGTCATGATCCCGGGGTCCTGAGTTGGAGCCCCGCATAGGGCTCTGTGCTCCCCAGGAAGCCTGCTTCTCCCCCTCCTGCTGTCTATCACTTGGCCTACTGGTACTCTCTCTCCCTCTGTCAAATAAATAAAATTCTGTATAAATTTATAAAACTGTTTCTTGGCCTGGAAATAAGAATGAACATTTTTCATGTAATTTTTGGTTTGTTTTTTAAAAAAATATTTGATTAATTTATTTGAGAGGGACACAGGGGAAGGAACAGAGGGAGAGGGACAAATGGACTCCCTGGCGAGTGGGGAGCCCTACATGGGACTCAGTCCCAGGACCCTGAGATCCTCACCTGAGCCTAAGACACTTAACAGACTGAGCCACCAGGGCCCTTAATTGACCTTTGAATCCCCCAGATTACTTGTGGGGTTTCATATCGAGCTGTCAGAGTGCCTTGCAATTTTCTTCTCTCCTTATAAATATCAGAGTTGAGTAATTTTGCTGGATTCTTCAATGAGTTTGTGTCACTTAAAATATCTGTGGTGCTCCAAAGCACCCCCATGGGGAAGCAGAGGCCTGAAGTATTTCTAAGATAAGGCCCTGCCCGGAGCATGAAAAGGGAAGTAGTTAGAGGCTTACCTGGTCTTGGGGAGCCTCCCCCTGCCGGAGTCCTTCCTGCTCACACCGAGCATGGAAGAAGCGCTTTATGCTTCGAGAAGTTACAGAGACGTGGGATTCGGGGGACGAACGTGGGAGGTGGGTGTGTTCTGGCGAAGGGGCCAAGGGAACCTTCATGAGGCGGTGGCTGTTGTTCCCTTGGGCCTTTTCTAGACATAAATTGGAGTTTTGCATCCATAATGCTGGTGCGCCTCAGAGGGTAAATTGTTTCCATTGTGAAAGTCAAGTTCTATGTTCTGGATTAGGTTCAGTGAATGGGGAAGTTGTTCGGCTGAGAACCTTGAACTGAATCCCTGTGAGAGTTTCCTCATTTGGGAGAATGGAAGCCACAGGGAGGGAGCAGTTCCATTTCAGCCTGGGGAGGAGAGGGTGTGCAGGGCTCCCAGGGTTCATGCCTGTGGCTGCTCAGGTGCCCCTGCCCTGCCTTACCAGGGACTGACCCACTCTGGGGCTTCTGTCCCCACCGGATGAGTCTAGAATGTGGAACCTTCTGAACGTGCCTTCCCCTTCTGTCCTGGGAGAAGCGGGCTGCCTCTCTGTGCTGAGTCTCATGTTTGTTTCCTGGATTCCTTTCCTGATCCAACAGTGCAGCCCACTGGCTCTTGTTTCCCGCAGTACTTGGGCTCCTTGGCTGTAGGTTAACGGAGACACAGGGTAGAAAGCTAGAACATAAGGGAAAGCAAGTAGAATTTGTGTGAGATATGAGATGCATTCGTTGGAGTTCTCAGGTCATTTTTCATTTTTGGATTAGTTTTTGTTTGTAGGTGTCCCTGGAGAACACTGACATTCAACAGGCTAAAACAATTCAGTTCCTTTTTTTTTTTTTTTTAATTTTGCTTGAGAGAGTATATGCATGCACGTGCGAGTGCGCACACACACACACACACACACACACACAAGCAGGGGCAGGGACGGAGGGAGAAGGCGAAGCAGGCTCCCTGCTGAGTAAGGAGCCCCTCCAGGGGCTTGAGTCCAGGATCCTGAAATCATGACCTGAGACAAAGTTTGGTGCTCAACCGACTGAGCCCCTCAGGTGCCCTGAATTCCTGTATTTATTGATGTGAGGAAAATTACCAAAGCTTATGTAAGGCTTTGAGAATCCAATGCATTTAAGGAGCTAAGCTCAAACCCCTGAAGCATTAGAATATGCTACTTATTCCTGAAAATAGAAAATATCCCAAGTGGTGATAGAGCGGAAGGCCAAACAACAATGCCCCGTGTTGTGTTAGAAAGAAACTTGAAGGGGGAAGAAAAAAAGAAAGAGACTTGAGAATTTTCATTTTGTTTGGGTTATACATTTGTATCTATTAGTGTTATAAGGAATTAAATATTAGAATGGCTTTTTAAAAAAAGATTATTTATTTATTTATTTGACAGACAGAGGTCACAAGTAGGCAGAGAGGCAGGCAGAGAGAGGGAGGGAAGCAGGCTCCCTGCTGAGCAGAGAGCCCAATGCAGGGCTCGATCCCAGGGCCCTGAGATCATGACCTGAGCGGAAGGCAGAGACCCAACCCACTGAGCCACCCAGGTGCCCCAACTTTTTTTTTTTTAAGATTTTATTTATTTAGAGAGAGAGATCGGGGGAGCGACAGAGAGGGAGAGAGAGATTCTCAAGCAGACTCCCTGCTGAGCAGGTAGCCCAACCCTGGGCTGAATCCCAGGACCCTGAGCTCAAGACCTTAGTGGAAACCATGAGTTGGTTTCCAACTGGGTTGGCCGTTTCAATACTTCCTTGACCTGCTGGAGCAGGAGTATGGGAATCGGGCCTTCTCCACGGGGTCCTGGGTTGGTGTCTTGGCAGAAACCTACCTGTATTCAGAGAGAAGTTATGAATGAGGCTGGGTTGCCCCAACATTAGACAGGCTGTTGAAGTACAAGAGGATAATTATTCTTTGTGAATGACTGCATTGGACAGTCACTTCCTAAAGAGCAGGGTTTTGTTTTTTTTTTTAAAGATGTATTTGTTTATTTATTTGAGAGTGTGAGAGCAGAAGCTGGAGTGGCAGAAGAGAGACTCTCAAGCAGACTCCACACTGAGTACAGAGCCTGACACAGGGCTCCATCCCAGGACCCTGACCTGAGACCCTGACCTGAGCCAGAGTCACATGCTTCACCAACTGAACCAACCAGATGCCCCAAGAGTAGGTATTTTAAAGAAAGAGAAAAAAGAGATAGGGAAAGGCAGCCAGTAAGTGGTGGGCTGAGTCCACAGTCCTAATACTGGAGGGCTCACCAGGTTCCCAAGTCCCTCTGTGACTGTTGTCTCTCTTGCAGCAAAGATTCTGAGCCTCCGGATTACTGGGGGGACAGTACCTACCAATGGGAGTAGTTCAAACTGATTTAAGCCTGTAGTACTTACACTCTATAAAGCAACCAGTTGTCACTGGGGGTGTTGTCTAATCCTAATGGCACTGAGGTGAGGCCCTCAGGAGGAAAGAATTCATGAATAACAGGGTAGAAGGGATAGCCTCCCACCCCCAAAAGTATACCCCAAAGTATACCCATTTTTAATATAAAAAATGGGGGAAGGACAGTAGGGAGGGAACACAAGAAAGGTGGTACTAAAACAAAGGTCCACAGTTTGACCCAACGGGTAACTCACAAGTGACACGACGAATTTGCATAACAAAAGACCCATCTGCTGGGCTTTCATCTTCAACCACCAACATAGGTTGTGAATTAATATTAACGTCATCTAGCATGCAGGGATGAACAAATCTTTATAAACGAGGCTTCGGATTACAAGTAAACCTGGGCATCCCACTAAATTTAAGCAATTTAACTCATGATGGAAGAGGAATTGCTGAGTAAAATATAGGGGAGAAATAAGTATTGCATAAGTGTTGCTTGTGTGAATCATCAGAACCTTTTGCCTTGTTGAAATGTCTCATAATCCTATCACACATTGTCCTAGAGTATCACAGTGAGCAGAGACACTCTGAATCCATGATTCCTAAGTTACAAGTAAATTGTCTTCACTGCTGTTACATTGGCTTGGCAAGATGGTACCCCACTGATATTGCCCCAATTAGATTAGTTAATAATGGCCCTCTGTAAAGTCAACAAGACGTTGGAGTATTGGAAACCATTGTGAGAAAGCTATTTAGGAAGAAGTGATTAGTTGCAGCCTTCTCCTTCAAATAGCTTTCTTTGGTCTGTTCTTAAGCCTGGAAAGGATGAATGATTCCTCACTCTGAAAGTCTGAGGTCTGTCCTGGCAAAACAAAACCACAAGAAACCGTATCAAAGTCGACAGGCCCAAGATGGCTGACAGTCGGCCAGAGTTCACCACATCGTTCCTTCATTGTACTCCATGACTGTGCTAAAGTCTTTTCCCTAAGGGTCAGGAAACCTCTGACCGTAAGGAAGAAAAGGT
>NC_081558.1:8613737-8622928 GCF_022355385.1 Mustela nigripes | reverse complement strand
ACCTTTTCTTCCTTACGGTCAGAGGTTTCCTGACCCTTAGGGAAAAGTAGAAGTTGACTCCCACATGCTGTAGAGCCCTAATCCTTGGCTAAGTTTCTGAAAAAAATTTTTTTAACTTTTTAAAAAAAGATTTTATATATTTATTTGACAGAGAGAAATCACAGGTAGGCAGAGAGGCAGGCAGAGAGAGAGGGGGAAGCAGGATCCCTGCCAAGCAGAGAGCCCGATGCAGGACTCGATTCCAGGACCCTGAGATCATGACCTGAGCCGAAGGCAGAGGCTTAACTTACTGAGCCACCCAGGTGCCCCTGAAAATTTTTTCTTGATATCGGACAGCTGCTGCTTCCCTGACCCTATGAAGAAGTAGGTGTAATCCCTTCTAGCAACTGGAACATCTGTTAGGATCTTTAGTGCTTGGGAGGCAAGATATTCTGTGTTAACAAACTTTTCTTGGGCCCATTTACGCTGTTCATTGCAAATTGGCCCTTCTTGAGGTCACCCTTGTCACAGAAGGCTCCAGAATGTGTTTGCATTGCCATACAACAGGCGCTGGTGTTAACTGCCCTCTGGGTCTCCTTCAGTATAGAGGCCTCAGGATTTCCTCTTCCCCTCCCCTTTTGTGCTCACTCTCTCTGTCAAATAAATAAAATCTTTAAAAAAAAAAAAAAGTTGCAGGGGAGCCTGGGTGGCTCAGAGGGTTAAGCCTCTGCCTTTGGCTCAGGTCATGATCTCAGGGTCCTGGGATCAAGCCCCGCATCAGGCTCTCTGCTCAGCGGGGAGCCTGCTTCCCCTGCTCTCTCTCTGCCTGCCTGCTTGTGATCTCTCTCTTTCTCTGTCAAATAAATAAATAAATCTTTTTTAAAAAGTTGCATATAGTGTTTACTGAGCCTCTTTTCTAAAATTCTTTTTTAAAAAGATTTTATTTATTTATTTGACAGAGAGAGATCACAAGTAGACAGGTGGGCAGAGAGAGAAGGGGAAGCAGGTTCCCCGCCAGACCAGAGAGCCTGATGCGGGGCTCGATCCCAGGACCCTGAGATCAGGACCTGAGCCGAAGGCAGACGCTTACCTGAGCCACCTGGTGCCCCTGTGTGCAGCATTTTAAACGCGTCAAATTGCAGTACGGTGTGAGGAACTCTGCTGGCATACTGCAAAGTGACCAGCTTAAAAATTGTTAACAAACAGTCATTTAGAGTCTTGAATTGCTTGTAAAGGTAAGTAGGAAATGAGGAGCATCCATGTAAGGGATTCTATGAAAATCCTACAAAAAAGGAATGAATCTGTGGTATTTCAGCCACGACTGGTCCCTCCCTCCACCGTCTCCCCTCACACTCCACTCCAGAGTAGTGCATCCCCCCAATACAGTGTTTTCTGTTCCAGCTTCCTTTTGGAGGGCATCCCCCCTCCCCAGGAACAAGAGGATTTTCACCGTTTCTCATCCATCATCGCACGAGTCTGGATCACACCTGAGTTTGCTTGAGAAGTGGGAGCACGGCTCGTTGCGCCCAGCCCTGCCCCTGTGACATGGGCCCTAGCAGGGGGGTATGGGCTGCTGATACTGCGACCCTGATCGCCCTCGCCTCAGCTCCTAAGTCGGCGGTTCCCTGCCACCAAGAGACAAAAGCAGAGAGAACATCGAGCTGCTGTCCCTGCCCTCCCCTGAGGAGTCAGTTCCTGGAAAGAGAATGTCCCTCAGAAGCTCTCCATTGTCCCTCCGCAGGCTCCAGATCCCTAAGTAGAGAAGTTAATGCCTGCCGGTAAGGAGAAAGCAAGCTCTAAAACCGACAGCTCGTTATCTCTTGGCAAAGATTCAACTTCAGTTACCACCAATTACAAGAGGTGCAACCGCGAAAGAGCGGGGATAGACACGGAAGACAACTGGCAGGAGGTTTGTGGGTTTAATGAAGATGCAGCCTGGTCTCGAGGCCAACTCATCCGCGGGACAGAACCAGGGAATAAGACTGCTAAGTGGCGTCTTCTGGGGCTCAGAGCAAACATCAAATGCTCGGGATGGCCTGGGTGGTTCAGTCAAGCAGCTGCCTTTGGCTCTGGTCATGATCCCAGGGTTCTGAGATCAAGTCCTGCATCGGGCTCCTTGCTCAGCGGGGGGGCCCACTTATCTCTCTCTGCCACTCTGCCTGCTTGTGCTGTCTCTCTCTCGCGCGCGCTTTCATAAATAAATAAAATCTTAAAAACACACACACACATCAAATGCTACCCTTAGATAGTATTCCTATGAAGGATCCACAGTATGTTTGGAATCCTTTGTAGGGCAAATTTGTCCCAGAATTTTGTTGAAAACTTTAGACCCATTCGTCCACAATTAGTCCATCTTACCAACTCTATGTGGTCCAAGAAAGAGAAGAAGAGATTTTCTGGCAATACCAGCGTTGCAGGTGACAGCGGGGATAATCAAAGCTGTTTACCCCTTCTCTGCCAGAGAGCAACATCGGAGGCATCAACTTTACCAAGACAATCCAGGAAGTCATTAAATGACAAAAGACCAATAGCACAGGGCACCTGGGTGGCTGAGTTGGTTAAGCGAGTGCCTTCAGCTCAGGTCATGATCCTGGAGTCCCAGGATGGAGTCCCACATTGGGCTTCCTGCTTTGCAGGCAGTCTGCTTCTGCAGCTGACCTCTCTCCTCTCATGCTCGCTCTCTCTCTCTCTCTCTCTCTCAAATAAATAAATAAATAAAATCTTTAAAAAAAAAAAAAGGACAAATAACACTAACATGGCCTGGAAGAGTGGGAGGGACACCCCCATCCCATAGAAGGTGGAGTACATTATCTCAAATGCTGAGTTGCAAGTAAATTATGAAAAATGCAGAGAAGCAGGAAGGCATGACTCATATGTTGGATGGAAAAGCAGGCATCAGAAAGTACATAGGAGAGTTTAACAGATGTCCTACACAGCAGAGGAAATATTTCAAAGTAGACATTATGAGTACGTTCACAACTAAAGGAAAGCAAGATTGAAGGAGTAAGAGAAATGACCTCACCACCCTTAGGAGTTCTGCCCAAAACAACAAAATAAGATTGGTGAGAATGGAGACAAATTGAAATCCCTGGACACTGGTGGGAATGAAAATTGGTACCCCTGTCATGGGAAACCGTGTATCACTTTCTAATAAAATTACTGAATGACCCAGCATGTTCCCTTACTGGGGAAAGACTAAAAAGAATTGAAAGCAAGTTGTCAAAGAGATACTTGCATATCCGTGTTCATAGCCGTCAAAAAGTGGGAGCAACTCAAGGGTCTATTAATGATGAATTGATAAAAAGTGAAATATATATATAATGAAATATTACTGAGCCTTAAAAGGAAGGAAATTCTGACACAAGCTACATGTGGACCTTGAGGACATCATGCTGAGCGAGAGAAGTCAGACATGAAAAGACAGATGCCGCATCATTCCGCCCAAGTAAGGTAAGCAGAGTAATCCAGTTCATAAAGATGGAATGTGGACTGGTACTTGCTCAGGGCTGCAGGCACGGGGTATGGATAGCTTTTATTTAATGGGTATAGAGTTTCTGTTTTATGAGACAAAAAGAACTGCGCAGGTGGATAATGGTGATGGTTGTACAACATGATGAAGGTATTTAATACTGTGGACTTTGTGCTTAAAGATGGTCAGGGATGGGGGCGCCTGGGTGGTGCAGTGGGTTAAGGGACCAACTCTTGATTTTGACTCAGATCGCAATCTTTCAAACCTGAGTTTGAGCCCCAAGTTGGGCTCAACACTGGGCATGGAGCCTGCGTAAGATTCTCTCTCTCTCCCTCTCTTTCTTTGCTTCTCTCCCACCTCTCTCTAAAATAAAATAAAATAAAATCCACATGATGAAGTGTGGCCAGATCCCATTGGCCGGCTACCGCAACCCTAACCTCAGCCCCCTCCTTTCTTTTTTCCTTTTTTTTTTTTAATTTGAGAGAGAGTACAGGTGGGGAGAGGGGCAGAGGGACAAGCGCGCTCCCCACTGAGCAAGGATCCCAATATGGGGGTCGATCCCAGGACCTTGAGATCATGACCTGAGACAAAGTCAGACACTTGATCCACTGAGCCCCCCTGGGCGCCCCTCTAGTCTCCGCCTCTCGTTGACTCCACTCTGGAGGCTGGAAATGTGAAATACACTCATTACTGCTTCCCTTGCCGTATTGCATGGTTTGGCCAATGAGCCGTAAGTCCCCAGAAAGATTTTTGGTTTTTCCCTGATCTAAAATGCATACGCAGTTAGTGCGACACTCTTTTTTCTCCTTTCTTCCCACATGTTTGAATACAGACAGGATACCTGGAGCTGAAGCAGCAGTCTTGGGACCGCAGAGCCAAGAGCGTCAAAGAGCTGCCAGTCAAAACTCTACTTGCTAAACAGCTGAATCTTAGGCAGCATGTTGCCTGCGTTTGGGCTTCTTGTTGAGAAAAACCAGCACCTGATCGTTCAAATCATTCTTTATGAACAAAAGTGAATATAACTTCAGTTTAAGAAGTTAGAAAAAGGGGCACCTGGCTGGCTCAGTGGGTTAAAGCCTCTGCATTCAGCTCAGGTCATGATCTCAGGGTCCTCGGATCGAGTCCCGCAATGGGCTCTCTGCTTGGCGGGGAGCCTGCTTCCTCCCTTTCTGTTTGTCTGCCTCTCTACCTACTTGTGATCTCTCTCTGTCAAATAAATAAATAAAATCTTTTTAAAAAAACAAAAACAGCCAGAGTGCTGCCATTAAAAAAAAAAAAAAGAAGAAGAAGAAGAGGAAGTTAAGGGAAAAAAAAAGAAAAAAAAGATTGGCCAAGCATATTTTCCACCCCACAAATGTAAGAAAGAGGAGAAAAGGGATGCTTGGGTGGCTCAGTTGGTTAAGCAGCTGCCTTCGGCTCAGGTCATGATCCCAGCATCCTGGGATGGAGTCCCACATCGGGCTCCTTGCTCCGCAGGGAGCCTGCTTCTCCCTCTGACTCTGCCTTCCACTCTGTCTGCTTGTGCTCCCTCTTGCTCTCTCTTTGACAAATAAATAAATAAAATCTTTTCAAAAAAAAGAAAGAGGAGAAAAAACTTAGAAATCAAAAAAGAGTAGTCCTATCCTGCTGTTAAAGCATATGGACATAAATTCGAAATAATGACTAGAAAACTAAGATGAATTGCTCTGGGGGGACAGGAATTAGAATTAGGGAGGTGTCGTAGGAGACCACTTTTAAGATTTATTTACTTTTTTTTGGCAACCATTTTAAAAATATTTTTATTTTTAAAACTTGTTTGGAAAAGAGAGAAAGATCTGGGGGTAGGGGCAGAGGGAGCTAGAGAATTCCAAGCAGACTCCCCACTGAGCCTGACATGGGGTTCGATCCCAGGACCCTGAGATCATGACCTGAGCAAGAGTCAGACGCCTAACTGACTGAGCCACCCAGGTGGCCCTGAGACCACTTCTTATTGTTAGAAGTTTTATGGTATTATTTGATTCTTAAACTATATAAATATATTACTTTGATAAAAAAGTAAATTTAAAAAAATTTAAAGAGTGAATGGAAAGCTGATCTACAAATTTTGACCCATCTTGATATGGTAGAAAGGATATGGAGAGTCTCAGCTGAATTAACGCTTTGCCTCTGCTCTTTATGGTTAATGTAACCTTGGGCGATTCCTTTAGCTTTTAAGTCTGGGCTCCTTCCATTGTAAAATGGGGCATTGACTTGCACAACTACTGTAGGAAGGGACAGGTTCCACCCTCCTGGGAGAGATACGGTGTCCACGCCCATCCCCTTAACTGGCTCAGGGAGGACCCCTGCCGCAGACACTTGCAGAATAACTCAGCTTCTGTGTTCCCTGGTTTCCATTCTTGGTTGAAAGCGTTGTTTTGTTTTCGTATTTCTCTAAACCATGAGCATTTGGTTATTTTCCATAATCTCAAGGTCCCTGGTCATAGTCAGACTGAGAATTTCAAGCAGAAAACAGGTAAATATTGCATTTGAGAGCATTAAGGACAAAACTCTGTACGTCCACATTTGAAGAGAAAATGTATTTCTTTCTGCTTTGACCACTGTAAACAGATAAACTACAAAAATAAAACCGTAGACCACAGTCCAAAATCGTGAGCATAATTACGCTTTCATCTTTTGTAAAAAGGACAAAAATGTGCAGGGGATTTTTGTCATAAAAAACCTTACATGGATGTTTCTCAGAAATACATTACTAGCTGTGTTTCCAAATGACTCATATACTAACAAAGATTATTGCCTTTGCTTTTCACTTCCTGAGAGCATATATTAAAATATCCCCTGTCAATACTGGGTATTCAGATCTACTTTGTTACCTTTTCCCTTTAACTACGATACATTCTGAGACAATATTGGCACATGTATGCAAGTTCAGGAATTTCTTCTCAGGCAAATTTAATTTTTATTCTTATATATTGAAAATTTTTATCACTAAACTGACTTCTCATTCACTCATTATACCCAACGCTTAAATCGTGTTTGCATCAGTACCTTTTGCCAGAAACCAGGACGTAGCTGCAGTCATGGAGAGCAGTGAACCCCCTTGTCATCAGCAGGACTGCAAAGGATAAGTGACTATGCGTGTATCAGTAAGAAAGTATCCAAATGGGCTTCCAGAAAATGTGGCCTGGTGTTAAGTGAGCTGAATGATAGTCCATGAAGGAACACATTGCTGTCTATTGGATGCCGCGAGGAGTTAAGTGTAACTGACTGGTAATCATAATTGTTTGGAATGTTTGGTCATTAAGTCAAGTCAGATATACAACCCCAGCCCATCAATAGAATCCAAATACTCTTTCCTTATTCCCCGAATGCTTTCCTCTACAAAGCCTTGCTCCTTGCTTTGCAGATCTCTGAACTATTTATTTTTATTTTTATAAGGTTTTATTTATTTATTTGACAGAGAGACACAGCGAGAGAGGGAACACAAGCGGGGGAGCAGGAGAGGGAGAAGCAGGCTTCCTGCAGAGCAGGGAGCCTGATGAGGTGCTCGATCCCTGGACCCTCCAATCATGACCTGAGCCAAAGGCAGATGCTTAATGACTGGGCCACCCAGGCATCTCTGGACTATTTATTTAAGATTTATTTATTAATTTGTCAGAGAGAGAGAGACCAAATGAACAAAAGCAGGAGGAACAGCAGGCAGAGGAACAAGCAGGCTCCCTGATGAGCATGGAGCCCGATGCAGGACTCAATCCGAGCACTCTGAGATTGTGACCTGAGCCGAAGGCAGATGCTTAACCACCTGAGCCTCCCAGGCGTCCCATTCTCTGGACTCTTTTTAGAGTGGAGACTGCACATTTCATGAACCATGAAATAAAATTAGCCTAGAGCAACTAGATTATTCTTGTTCATTATTTTAACTTGTTTAATGAGTCAGCAGAGGCCTGCATCATTGGATACTAAAGGACAAAGACAGGACCAGGATTCAAAGTAGGCCTGTCTTGCTGAGGAACTGTGTCTGAATGTTAACTTTCTCGAATGTCCTTTGTCTACCAGGCACTCTTGACTCAACACCTGCATAATAAGCACAAAATTAATCAAGGCACGCCAGGTTCTGGATATAGAGACATAAAAAAAGTTCTTGGAGTTCTGGTCCTTTTAAAAAAATTATTAACATATAATGTATTATTAGCCCCAGGGGTACAGGTCTGTGAATTGCCAGGTTTACACACTTCACACTTATACCCATACCCTCCCCAATGTCCATAACCCCACCACCCTCTCCCTACCCCCCTTCCCCTGGCAACCCTCAGTTTGTTTTGTGAGATTAAGAGTCTCTTATGGTTTGTCTCCTTCCCAATCCCATCTTGTTTCATTTATTCTTTTCCTACCCCCAAGAGTCCTGGTACTTTTAATTTTATGGGGAAAGAGACATTTTAAAACAAATGATAAGGCTTGCTTTATTCGCCAGAAATATGAGCTTTGAAAGTGAGTTCATGATGGCATGTGAGGTAATGGGACCCAGGGGTGTGTTTTCTGTCTTCTCTGGGAGGGTGGTGGCCTCAGTCC
The DNA here is from genome assembly GCF_022355385.1 of Mustela nigripes. Lineage (NCBI taxonomy): Eukaryota > Metazoa > Chordata > Mammalia > Carnivora > Mustelidae > Mustela > Mustela nigripes. The sequence continues at coordinate 8,614,935 of NC_081558.1, read as the reverse complement.
CTAAGGATGGCATCATGAGGCATTTCTGTTCCCAACACCTATTAACATCTTTAATTCACACTGTCTCAGGAATGGCTCAGGTGTGAGTGTCAGTAGTATGATACAGATATTCTTGCCTTTGTGGGGAAGAGTCATGATTCCTATGAAAATGAAGGTATTCTCAAAGCACATCAGAATGAGGGATAGAACAAAAATCAAAACAAAAATAAGAGTGAGCAGGAATATAGAGGAATGGGAACCCTTGTGCATTGAGGGTGGGAATGCAAAATGGCACACCAGGAGGGAAAAAGATACAGTAGGTTTTTTTTTTTTAATTAAAAACAGAATAACCATACAACGCAGCAATTTCATTTCTGGATATAGACCCATAATAGTTGGAAGCAGAGTCTCAAAGAGATAGAAACCTATGTTCACGACATTATTCCTCAAACTGGCCAATGGAAGTGACCCAACGTACACCAACGATGAATGCCAGAGCAAAGGGTAGTGCATCTGTACAATGGAATAGTATTCAACCTTTAAAAAGTAGGGCATTCTGGGGTGCCTGGGTGGCTCAGTGGGTTGGGCCTCTGCCTTCGGCTCAGGTCCTGGGATCGAGCCCCGCATTGGGCTCTCTGCTCAGCGGGAAGCCTGCTTCCTCCTCTCTCTTCTGCCTGCCTCTCTGACTATTTGTTATCTCTGTCAAATAAATAAATAAAATCTTAAAAAAAGTAGGACATTTTGGGAAATTCAAATTAAAACCACATTGAGATACCACCTCACACCAGTTAGAATGGCCAAAATTAGCAAGACAGGAAACAACGTGTGTTGGAAAGGATGTGGAGAAAGGGGAACCCTCTTCCACTGTTGGTGGGAATGCAAGTTGGTGCAGCCTCTTTGGAAAACAGTGTGGAGATTCCTCAAGAAATTAAAAATAGAGCTTCCCTATGACCCTGCAATTGCACTACTTGGTATTTACCCCAAAGATACAGATGTGGTGAAAAGAAGGGCCATCTGTACCCCAATGTTTATAGCAGCAATGGCCACGGTCGCCAAACTGTGGAAAGAACCAAGATGCCCTTCAATGGACAAATGGATAAGGAAGATGTGGTCCATATACACTATGGAGTATGATGCCTCCATCAGAAAGGATGAATACCCAACTTTTGTATCAACATGGACGGGACTGGAAGAGATTATGGTGAGTGAAATAAGTCAA
>NC_081558.1:8484548-8613637 GCF_022355385.1 Mustela nigripes | reverse complement strand
AATAGCAGCAATGGCCACGGTCGCCAAACTGTGGAAAGAACCAAGATGCCCTTCAATGGACAAATGGATAAGGAAGATGTGGTCCATATACACTATGGAGTATGATGCCTCCATCAGAAAGGATGAATACCCAACTTTTGTATCAACATGGACGGGACTGGAAGAGATTATGGTGAGTGAAATAAGTCAAGCAGAGAGAGTCAATTATCACATGGTTTCACTTATTTGTGGAGCATAAGGAATAACATGAAGGACATGGGGAGATGGAGAGGAGAAGGGAGTTGAGGGAAATTGGAAGGGGAGGTGAACCATGAGAGACTATGGACTCAGAGAAAGAATCTGAGGGTTTTGAAGGGGTGGGGGGTGGGAGGTTGGGGGAACCAGGTGGTGGGTATTATGGAGGACACCTATGGCATGGAGCACTGGGTGTGGTGCATAAACAATGAATTCTGTTACACTGCAAAGAAATTAAAAAAAAAAAACAAAGGACATTCTGACCTATGCTACATGTTCAAAAATTGTGGTGCTAATAGGCTGTTTCGATCAATGTACTGAAAACCTTTGAGCTGTACACGTTGTACACATTTCAAAATCTCTAGGCACACACTGAAAAGCTGAATTTCCTGCCAGTTTAAAACGGGTACCTGGGAGTTTTAATGAACTCATCTCACAGGTTATGGTTGGAGGAGTAGAGTCCCTGTGATGAGGCTCAGGCTGCGGGGTTCAAACCCTAACAGAACCAAGTGCTTGGGAGGTCACGGAATCCTGCTGCTGAAGTACTGGGAGTCTGGGTGGAGAAGGGATGGGCGGAGTTTCGTCACTGCTCACAGGTAAAGATCAATAGGGAGCCAGTCTTCATTGTGTCCAGTGAGGTAATTGCTTTCTTAAGATTTTATTTATTTATTGGAGAGGGAGAGAGAGAGAGAGCACTAGCGGTGGGGATGGGGTGGGACAGAGGGAGAGGGAGAAGCAGACTCCCCGCTGAGCAGGGAGCCCAGGGCAGGGCCTCCATTCCCGGACCCTGGGATCCTGACCCGAGCTGGGCAGACGCTTAACCAACTGAGCCGCCCAGGCGCAGCGGGGGGTGAAGTCATTTTTAAGGGTGTTTGTCAAAAAGGGTCATATTACATAAGAGTCACTTTGCAGCCTCATGCCAACCCCCTAGTTCCCGTCTGGCCTGGTCTAGCCTGGTCGGGGACCCTCTTGCTCTGAATAAGGGTGTAGCTCCCCTGAACGGACTCTGGAACTCACCGCGCATATCTGCGTCTCCACGTTTAGAAGGAGCTGCAGGAAGATGCCACTGTCGCGCCAGGGTCCGGACCAAGTATTGCCTAAAAGCCAAGGGCGTCTGGGTGGCTCAGTGGGTTAAAGCCTCTGCCTTGGGTCCAGGTCATGGTCTCAGGGTCCTGGGCTCAAGCCCCACATGGGGCTCTCTGCTCAGCAGGGAGCCTGCTTCGCCTCTCTCTCTCTGCCTGCCTCTCTGACTACTTGTGATCTCTTTCTCTGTCAAATAAATAAATAAAAATCTTAAAATAAAATAAAATAAAAGCCAACGTCCAAGGAGGGGGCGGGTTCCCCACCCTCAGCAGAGAGATCCCTGCGCCACAGAGATCTGGACCTCCTGCCCTGTTGTCACTCTGGAGCGGAGGGGCGGGTCCTTGCGAGCTGTCCAATCAGGGGCGCTGCCGGGGCAGGGGGGTGTGGCGACGCCCCGCAGCCACGTGGACGCTTGTGATCTTGCTGGGGGTGAGTCTCACCTGCGCTTAGCGGTTCCAGGAGGCTCTGCTGCCGCGTCTGTAGCGTGGAGACCTCCACTGGGTGCGGGAGCCATAGGGAGGACGCCTGCGGACCGAGAAGCCGGGGAAATGGTGAATGTGCGGGGCCGGTGTGCCAGGAAGGGGCGGAAGGGCTGGCGACGGGCGGTGGCGGGGACCCAACCTCCTGCAGGAGCTTCCGAGTCTGCGGAGCCGAGTCCGCGGTGGCGCCGCTCGGACCTTAGTCCCCTCCGGCGCGCGCGCTGGGCTGGCAGTCGGGACCCCGGCGTCCTGTCCCGTCCCTGCGCGCGGCCGCGTCTCCCCTCATCGCGCGGTGACCACGGAGAGGGAGGGTCGTCAGGGGACAGTCGTGACTCGGCCTCCGGGGTTCGTGCGCGGGAGGTGCTGTGGTCCGGGGCCCCAGTCCCTCCTCTCTGTCGAGGGGCACCCGTTTCTCCTGAGTGTTCCCGATGTTCGGGAAGCAGAGGGTCGAATCCACGACGCTGTCCCTCGGCCTATCCTTTCCTTGGACTGGCAATGAATGCTTGTTTCCCAGTCCCGCCCGCCTGGCCCGACGCCAGCTTCCCCTCTTCAGTTCACGGGATCCGCATCAACCGTTTGTCCTCCGCGGTGCAATGTCACTCAGCTCAGTATTTTAATTGTACATCATTTATCTACAGTCAGTGGATGGCTCGTTTTAAAAAGTTTATTTTTTGTTTCTGGATATTTTACACGAGAGGAAGCCGAGAATAATCATCTGGAACAACGTTGCGTGATATCCTTGTGCCCCGCTCCCCAGGGTCTTTCCTGGGCTCAGCTATGCTTTGGAACTTTGAACAATCTTTGAAACTTTCTTGGATGGTCTATTCTGACCCCACTGCCCCTTCCTGGTTTTGTCACATAGAAAACATTTATTTCACTCTTAAAGTCTCTCCTGTACGATAAGTGTAAAACACATTTAATCAATAGTCCTTGAAAACCAGTGTATTTCCAGAGGCAAGAAAGAGGAGAAATTCGGGAAAAAATAGTATTATATTGCATGTGTTAAGTTTTTTTTTTTTTTTAAGATTTTATTTATTTGACAGAGATCACAAGCAGGTAGAGAGGCAGGCAGAGAGAGGAGGAAGCAGGCTCCCCAGCCGAGCATAGAGCCTGATGCGGGGCTTGATCCCAGGACCCTGGGACCCTGGGACCTGGGACCGTGACCTGAGCCTGTTAAGGTTTCTTTGCTTCTCTTTTTCTTCCCCTAGACCGTGGAGTTTGTTTCTGAGGTCTCTTCCTTCCTTTTGGGTGATTTCAAATGAAATTCCAGGGCTTAGACTTGCAACACCAGAGTGTTCTAGCATGATCGTTTATAAAACGATGTCATGCAAATAATAATTAATTATTCTTTAATACAACAGTGCAATAATGACATCTTTATTTTCTGAAAGTAGGATATAATTGTGGGTTTTCTTGTTAGAAAAATACCTGACAGTTTTCTTCTCACCTTTTACATAATCCCTGGGTTTGAAGGATTTTTTTTTTTTTCTTTAAGATTTATTTATTTATTTGGGAGAGAGAAAGAGCACACACGCACCCACACCCCCTCGAGAGAGTGAGAGAGAAGCTATATGCAGCCCAAGGCTGGGGTTCAGCCTCACCACCTGAGCTCATGACCCCAGCTGAAATCAAGAGTCAGACTCTCAACCACGAGTTTCCCAGGTGCCCCGTGTTTGAGGGATTTTGCTGGATTGTTCAGACACTGGGTTTGGGTTACTTCAAATAGCAGCGGTGATCTTGAGCCACTCTGGGGAGTGTCAGAGGCATTCACCTCTAAAATAAGGTCCATCCTGCCCTCAAAGTACTTCAAAGCCCAGTCAGTTCTTTTTGTGGAGCTCCCCCTGCAGGTGTTCTATGCACTCAAACACACCCGAGAAGGAGCCCTTTATTAGTATTATTTTTTTATGTTTTAATCTTCAATTTATTTTTTTTAATTTTTAAAAATTTTTTATTTTCAGCATAACAGTATTCATTATTTTTGCACCACACCCAATGCTCCATGCAATCCATGCCCTCTATAATACCCACCACCTGGTACCCCGACCCCCCCCCCCCCACCCCTTCAAAACCCTCAGATTGTTTGTTTCAGAGTCCATAGTCTCTCATGGTTCACCTCCCCTTCCAATTTTCCCCAACTCCCTTCTCCTCTCTTTCTCCCTATGTCCTCCATGCTATTTGTTATGCTCCACAAATAAGTGATACCATATGATAATTGACTCTCTCTGCTTGACTTATATCACTCAGCATAATCTCTTCCAGTCCCGTCCATGTTGATACAAAAGTTGGGTATTCATCCTTTCTGATGGAGGCACAATAACTCCATAGTGTATATGGACCACATCTTCCTTATCCATTCGTCCGTTGAAGGGCATCTTGGTTCTTTCCACAGTTTGGCGACCGTGGCCATTGCTGCTATAAACATTGGGATACAGATGGCCCTTCTTTTCACTACATCTGTATCTTTGGGGTAAATACCAAGTAGTGCAATGGCAGGGTCAAAGGGAATTTCTATTTTTAATTTCTTGAGGAATCTCCACACTGTTCTCCAAAGAGGCTGCACCAACTTGCATTCCCACCAACAGTGGAAGAGGGTTCCCCTTTCTCCACATCCCCTCCAACACATGTTTCCTGTCTTGCTAATTTTGGCCATTCTAACTGGTGTAAGGTGATATCTCAATGTAGTTTTAATTTGAATCTCCTTGATGGCTAGTCATGATGAACATTTTTTCATGTGTCTGATAGCCATTTGTATGTCTTCGTTGGAGAAGTGTCTGTTCAGATCTTCTGCCCATTTTTTGATATGCTTGTCTGTTTTGTGTGTGTTGAGTTTGAGGAGTTCATTATAGATCCTGGATATCAACCTTTTGTCTGTACTGTCATTTGCAAATATTTTCTCCCATTCCGTGGGTTGCCTCTTTGTTTTCCTGACTGTTTCCTTTGCTGTGCAGAAGCTTTTGATTTTGATGAAGTCCCAAAAGTTCATCTTCACTTTTGTTTCCTTTGCCTTTGGAGACATATCTTGAAAGAAGTTGCTGTGGCTGATGTCGAAGAGATTACTGCCTATGTTCTCCTCTAGGATTCTGATGGATTCCTGTCTCACGTTGAGGTCTTTTATCCATTTTGAGTTTATCTTTGTGTACGGTGTAAGAGAATGGTCGAGTTTCATTCTTCTACCTATAGCTGCCCAGTTTCCCCAGCACCATTTATTGAAGAGACGGTCTTTTTTCCACTGTATATTTTTTCCTGTTTTGTTGAAGATTATTTGACCATAGAGAAGGAGCCCTTTATACTGAGAGAAAGTATGGAGCCCTGGAAAGCGGGGGATGGGAGTGCATGGGGTTGGGGATGGTGGTCGGTGAGACACTCTTTCTGAGTTTGCAACGCTTTTCTTTGGGCCATTTCTAAACATAAATTGGAGTTTTGCATTCCCAATGTAGAGGAACTCAGAGTGTAAATTGTTTCCATTATGAAAGTCAAGTTCTGTGTTCTGGGTTAGGGTCAGTGAATGGGGAACTTGTTTGGCTAAGAACCTTGAACTGAATCCTTGTGAGAGTTTCCTCATTTGGGAGAATGGAAGCCGAAGGGAGGGAGCAGTTCCATTTCACCCTGGGGAGGGGAGGGCGTGCAGGGCTCCCAGGGTTCATGCCTGTGGCTTCTTAGGTGCCCCTGCCTCCTAGGTGACATCCTCCCTCACCAGGGACAGACCCACTCTGAGGCTTCTGTCCCCACTGGCTGAGTCTAGAATGTGGAACCTTCTGAACGTGCCTTCCCCTTCTGTCCTGGGGGAAGCGGGCTGCCCCTCTGTGCTGAATCCCATGTTTGTTTCCTGGATTCCGTTCCTGATCCAACAGTGCAGCGCTTTGGCTCTGGCTTCCCTCAGCACTTGGGCTCCTTGGCTGTAAGTTGATTGAGAGACAGGGTAGAAAGCTAGAACGCTAGGGAAACCAAGTAGAATTTGTGATCTGCTTAGTCAAGTGAACCTCAACATGGGAGATGAATGTATTTAAGTTCTCAGGTTATTTTTCATTTTTGGATCAGCTTTTGTTTATAGGTGTCCCTGGAGAACACTGACAGTCAACAGGCTACAGCAAATGAATAACTGTTTTAATCGATGTGAAGAAAATGGCCCAAATCTTATGGAAATCTTTGAAAATCTAGTGCATTTAAGGAACTACAGTCGTTAAGCATCTACCTTAGGCTGAAGTCATGATCCCAGTGCCCTGGAATGGAGCCCTGCACGAGGCTTCCTGCTCCCTCTTCCACTCCCCCTGCTTGTGGTCCCTCTCGGGCTGTGTCTCTCTTTGTCAAATAAATAAATAAAATCTTTAAAAAAAAAAAAAAAGGAGCTAAACTCAAACCCCTAAAGCCTTAGAATATGCTACCTCTTTCTGAAAATATCCTGAGTGTGGCTTAGGGATAGGACGCACCGTTGATGGAAGATTGCTGACCACAATGGTCAAGAAAGAATTCTTGTGATGTTTTATGGTGCGAAAAGTAGTTTTTGTTAGAGCACAGGGACAGGACAGGTGGGCAGAGAGCCATACTGTGATTGTGAGGAATCACTGATTACACAGGGTTTTCTCTCCTTTGGAGGTGAAGGTGACGTTAGGGCCCCAGGAAATTGAGTCCCTCCGTTCCTGGAGGCCCATTATTAAGGTGGTGTTTTTCTTGTAAATCATTAAGACAGCAACTGGAGTGTAGTTTCAGGTTCTAAATGACTGTGATTTTTATCAGCTGATCATTTGTTTTTCCCCTGCCTTTGTTCTCGGGCACTACTAGTGCCTCAGGAACATCCTGTGTACATCCCACCGTAAAGGGGGTGGTTTCGGGGCACCTGCGGCTCAGTGGGTTAAGCCTCTGCCTTCAGCTCAGGTCATGACCCTGGGTCCTGGGATGGAGTCGAGTTCTCTGCTCAGTGGGGTGCCTGCCCCTCCCCCCATCTGCCTGCCTCTCTGCCTACTTGTGATCTTTTTCTGTCAAACAAACAAATAAATAAATAAATCATTAAATCTTTATAAAGGGGGTGGTTTCAGGGTGTCTGCTCCCGTTTTGCCCTCAGCTTGCCTTTGGCTCTCTCATCAGTGATGTGGAACCGAACTAATGGGAGTTTGCTCCTAGGAAGTTCGGCCAGAGGCGTGCTAGGGCGAGTGGAGCCGGGAAGGCACAGATCACAGAATAGCTGGGGGCCTAACACAGCCTCTCTTGGGTCATGAAAACCGTGTCTCATCTTTCTTTTGCTGGGGACCCGTAACTGTCTGCTTAACGATGCCGTGTGCTCTTTTACTTAGAGATTTGGAAATGTTCTTTGTATGGTTTACACTTTTGTAATTGTTAGTGTTTAAGGAAACTCTGGGACACCTGGGTGGCTCAGTCAGTGAAGCATCTGCCTTCGGCTCAGGTCATGATCCCAGGGTTCTGGATCGAATCCCAAACTGGGGTTCCTTCCTCGGCAGGGAGCCTGTTTCTCCCTCTCCTTCTGCCGGCTGCTCCCCCTGCTTGTGCGCTCTCTCTCTGTCAAATAAAGAAAATCTCAAAAGAAAAAATTTTGCTTGAGCCTCTTTATGCTATTCTGTGCAAATTGGCCCACCTTGAATGAGCCTGCCCACCCCACAGAAGGCTCCAGAGTGTTTAAACCGCTAGAGAAGACATACTCCTGCTAATGCCCCCAGGTTCTCCTCTACTCTCAAGGCTCCAGGGACCTCTCATGCCTCGGGAGTTACACATGCGGCTTCAAGTTGTCTGTAGGCTTCCGAGGCAAGAACCTGCCACTTTCCACGCACACTGTATGCCATTAGAGCTGCAGTTACCACGAGGTACTGGACTTTCCTGAAAACAGACGTTCCCCTGGACCCTGAGCATGGGACCACCCAGTTGTCCATTATGCGTTTGGTCCTGGAAACAGCTGCCCATGAGCTCAGCACAGCTGCTGAGACCCTGAGACACAGGAAGCAAACCCACGCCCCCAGCATGCTGCTGCAGGAGGGCTGGCCCTCCCCTCTCCTCAGTGCCCTGCTAAGTGCCGTTGTTCTGGAAGAGGTCACCCCTGTCCCAGACCCACTGGGTCCTTGGGGAGCTCCTTGGGTTTAACTGAGTAAATTGCAGTAGGGAGTTTATCTTTTTGAAGACTATTTGAGAAAGAGAATGAGAGAGAGAATGAGAGGGGGGAGGGTCAGAGCGAGAAGCAGACTCACTGCTGAGCAGGGAGCCTGTTCCGGGCCTCAATCCTGCAACTCCGATGATGGCAGTTGCTTAACCAACTGAGCCACCTAGGCACCCGGGAGTTTACCTTTTTGGATGACATTACCACATTTGTACATGATGGGGCTCAGTGAGATTTGCTGCTTTTTATCACTTTCTTGGGGCATCCTTGATAAAGAATGGGACCCGGACATAACCCAAACTAACAATCCAAATTAACAAACATCAGTCAGTGATATTGTTTTAAAACTTCCTTGATAAATTAGAAAAAAATGGGAGGAAAATGGGAGGAAAAATGATCAGTTAATGAAACTACAACTTACAAATTTTTTTGATAAGGATCGGAGAAGATCCCATCTGAGGTTCTATTCTCTTGAAGATAATAATCATGGAAACAGAATATTGCATTACAAACACTGTTTTCAGTTCTTACAATTGCCTTAAGAATAGTAAAACAGGGGCGCCTGGGTGGCTCAGTCATTAAGCATCTGCCTTTGGCTCAAGTCCTGATCCCAGGATCCTGGGATCAAGCCCAGCATCAGGCTCCCTGCTCGGCAGGAAGCCTGCTTCTCCCTCTCCCACTCCCTCTGCTTCTGTTCCCTCTCTCGCTGTGTCTCTCTCTGTCAAATAAATACAATCTTAAAAAAAAGAATAGTAAAATAATATGCTTCTATTCTTGTGACAGCTTCTCTCCCTCCCACCATAGCTTTATTATGACATAATTGGCAAATACAATTTGCATATATTTAAGATGTATAATGTGCAGATATGCACATATACTATGAAGTGATTTCCACAATCAAGCTAATTAACACATCTGTGATTCAGTTTAAAAAAAAAAAAAGACAAATAATGGCTGGAGATGTCCCAGATCTTGGGAGAGATATGGATACCCTGGTAAATGAAGTCAAATGTCACCAGATGGGTTCTACCCAAAGAAAACTTCACAGACACATTATCATCAAATCATCAAAAATCAAGACCGAATTTTGAAAGTAACAAGAGGAAAGTGACTCATCACAAACAAAGGAATCCCAGTTACACCGTCAGTGTACTACTCAAGTAGAAACCCTGCTTACAATCCAGAACAGAATTAAATGCTATATTCAAAGTGCCGAAAGAAAGAAACAACCAAGAATGCTTTTCCTAGTAAAGCTGTCCTTCAGGATTGAAGGAAAGAAAAACTTTCCCAGACAATCAATCCCTGAGGGGGTTTTATCCACCAGTAGACCTACTGGTGATAAAATAGCATTAAGAGAAATGCTATAGGGAGTTCTTCAAGCTTAAATGAATGGATGCTAATTAGCAACATGAAAATAATGTGTAAGTATGGGGCACCTGGGTGGCTCAGTGGGTTAAAGCCTCTGCCTTCAGCTCAGGTCATGATCCCAGGGTCCAGGGATGGAGCCCCTCATCGGGCTCTCTGCTCAGCAGGGAGCCTGCTTCCTCCTCCCTTTCTGCCTGCCTCTCTGCCTACTTGTGATCCCTGTCAAATAAATAAATAAAATCTTAAAAAAATATGGATGTATGAAACTGGTCTAACCTATATTTTGTTTTGTTTCAGTATTTGATTTTTTAAAAACTATTTATGAGATAGAGAATGAGCAGGGGAGAGGCAGAGGGAGAGAGAGCGAGTGAGAATCACAACCAGACTCTGTTGAGCACAGAGCCGGACATGGGCCTCCATTTCACTACCCTGAGATCATGACCTGAGCCGAAATCAAGAGTCACGTGCTCAGTTGAGCCACCCAGATGCCCCTTAAAGATCTGATTTTTAAGTAATCGCTACACCCAACGTGGGGCTCAAACTTATAACCCTGAAATCAAGAGTTGTATGTTTCACTGACCGAGCCAGCCAGGCACCCCTATTTTTGTTTGTTTTTAAGATTTTTATTTATTTATATGACAGAGATCACAAGTGGGCAGAGAGGCAGGCAGAGAAAGAGGAGGAAGCAGGCTCCCCACTGAGCAGAGAGCCCGATGCAGGGCTCGATCCCAGGACCCTGGGATCATGACCTGAGCCAAAGGCTCAGTAGGCTCCATGAGCAGGGTGGAGCCTCATGTGGGGCTTAAACTCACGACCCTGAGATCAAGAGTCGGACGCTTAACCGACTGAGCCACCCAGTAGGTTTTTAAGATAAACCAAACTGACAACCTTTGGCTAGACTAAGAAAAAAGTATTGAATATTCAGACGACTGAAAGCAGAAATGCAAGAGGAAAAACTGACATGACAGAAATACAAAGGATGGTCAGAGACTATATACATGCAAACAAACGGATAACCTAATATATTTGGATAAATTCCTCAAAGCATACAACCTACCAAGACTGAATCATGAAGAAACAGAAAATCGTAGAGACCAATAATGAGTAAAGAAATGGCATTATCGATAAAGTCCCGACAGAGACAAGCCCAGGACCAGATGACTTCAGTGGTGAATCCTACCAACCATTTAAAGAGGAATAAATACCAATCCTTCATAAACTCTTGCAAAAACTGAAGTGGAGGGAACAACGCTTCTAAAATTACTTTATCAGGCCAGCATTACCTGGATACCAAAGCTGGACAAATCAATGAGCTATGCCACATTAACTGAATGAAGGATAAAAATCACATGGTCATCTTCAAACGTGCAGAAGCAGCCTTTGACAAACCTCAACACCCTTTCGTGTGAAAAATTTCCCACAATTTAGTATTGAAGAAACTTTATAGATTCTGCTTTTTTTTTTTTTAAAGATTATTTGTTTATTTATTTGTCAGAGGGAGAGAGAGTGAGCACAAGCAGACAGAATGGCAGGCAGAGGCAGAGGGAGAAGCAGGCTCCCTGCCGAGCAAGGAGCCCAATGTGGGACTCGATCCCAGGGCGCTGGGATCATGACCTGAGCCGAAGGCAGCTGCTTAACCAACTGAGCCACCCAGGCGCCCCTACATTCTGCTTTTTAAAAAAGATTTTATTTATTTGACAGAGATCCTAAGTAGGCAGAGAGGCAGGTAGAGAGAGAGGAAGCAGGCTCCCTGCTATGCAAAGAGCCCGATGCGGGGCTCGATCTCAGGACCCTGAGACCATGACCTGAGCCCAAGGCAGAGGCTTAATCCACTGAGCCACCCAGGCGCCCCTACAGATTCTGCTTTAAGCAAATCCATGTGCTATTCTTTCTGTGTCTGACTCATTTCACTTAGCATAATGTCCTCCAGATTCATTCAGGTTGTACAAATGTCAGGATTTCCTTGTTCCATAAGGCTGAAAGTATTCCTTTGTATATATATGCCCCACTTTCTTTAACACTTAGGTTGTCTCCATATCTTGGCTATGATGTACAATACTGCAGTGAACATGGGAATACAGACATGTTTTCAAGAAATAACAGGTGTTGGCGAGATGTGGAGGAAAGGGAATCCTCCTGCACTGTTGGTGGGAATGGAAATCGGTGCAGCCGTGTGGAAAACAGTGTGGCGGTTTCTCAAAAAATGACAAGTGGAACTACCATACAGTCCTGGAATTTCACTTCTGGGTATTTACCCGAAGGAAGTGAAAACACTAATTTGGAAAGGTGTATGCACCCATATGTTCATTACATTATTTGCAATAGTGGAGATACGGAAGCAACCTAAGTATTCAGTGATAGATGAATAAAGACGGTGTGACAGATAGGTATAAAATGGAAGGCTGGTTACCATCGGTCACCGTACAAAATTATTACAGTATTATTATTTTTTAAAAAAGATTTTATTTATTTATTTGACAGACAAAGATCACAAGTAGGCAGAGAGGCAGCAAAGAGAGGTGGGGGAAGCAGGCTCCCCGCTGAGAAGAGAGCCCCATGCGGGGCTCGATCCCAGAACCCCAGGACCATGACCTGAGCCGAAGGCAGAGGCTTTAACCCACTGAGCCACCCAGGCGCCCCTATTACGGTATTATTGACTATATTCCCTGTGCTTTACTTTACATCTCCGTGACTTAATGTGTTTTATAACTGGAAGTTTGCACCCCTTTATAACTTTTACCGATTTCATCAATCACCCAGACTCTTCCCTTTTGGTAACCAACAGTTTGTCCTCTGTATTTATATTTCTGTTTTGTTTTTTAGGTTCCACGTACACATGAAATCACGTGGTATTTGTCTTTCTCTGACTTTTTTTCACTTAACTTAATACCTTCTAGGCTCATCTGGGTTGTTACACATGGCAAGATTTTACTCTTTTTTTTTTTTTTTTTTTTTGTCTTTGATACTAGCCATTCTGAGAGATGTGAAGTGATATCTCACTGTGGTTTTGGTTTGTGTTTCCCTGATTTTCCCTGATGCTGGGTATCTGTTTCTGTGTCTGTTGGCCATCTGTGTGTCTTCTTTGGACATATGTTTCTTCAGGTCCTTTTCCCATTTTTATTTGTATTATTTTTTTTTCTTTTCAAGATTTTATTTATTTTACAGAGATCACAAGTAGGCAGATGCAGGCAGAGAGAGAGAGAGAGGGAAGCAGGCTCGCTGCTGAGCAGAGAGCCCAATGGGGGACTCAATCCCAGGACCCTGGGATCATGATCTGAGCCGAAGGCAGATGCTTTAACCTACTGGGCCACCCAGGTACCCCTTATTTTTATTCTTTTTAAAGATTTTTTTAATTTGTCATAGAGAGCACACGCAGGGGGGCAGCAGGCAGAGGGAGAAGCAGGCTCCCTGCTGAGCAAGAAGCCCAATGGGGGACTCAATCCCAGGACTCTGGGATCATGACCTGAGCCAAAGACAAGAGGAGAGGCTTAACCCACTGAGCCACCCAGGCGTCCCCCTTTGACCATTTTAAAATAAGACTTTTTTTGGTGTTAAGTTGTATGAATTCTTTTCTTTTCTTTCTTTCTTTAGATTTTATTTATTTGAGTGACAGAACGAGCGTGAGAGACAGCACATGAACAGGGGCAGAGGAAGAGGGAGAAGCAGGTTCTCTTGCTGAGCAGGGAGCCCGACATGAGGTTTAATCCCAGGACCCTGGGATCATGACCTGAGCTGAAGGCAGATGCTTAACTGACAGAGCCACCCAGAAGCCCCAAGTTGTAAGAGTTCTTTATTTATTTATTTATTTATTTATTTATTTATTTTTAAAGATTTTATTTATTTATTTGTCATAGAGAAGCGAGAGCAAGCACAGGCAGACAGAGTGGCAGGCAGAGGCAGAGGGAGAAGCAGGCTCCCCGCCAAGCAAGGAGCCAGATGTGGGACTCGATCCCAGGACGCTGGGATCATGACCTGAGCCGAAGGCAGCCGCTTAACCAACTGAGCCACCCAGGCGTCCCGAGTTCTTTATATTTTAGATATTAACTACTACTTAGATATGTCATTTGCAAATATTTTCTCTCATTCAGTGGTTTGCCTCTTCATTTTGCTGATTGTTTCCTGTGTTGTAAAAATCCTTTTACTTTCATGTATTCCTGCTTATTTATTTTTGCTTTTGGTGCCCTTGCCTGAGGAGACCTTCAAAAAGATACTGCTGAGACCAATGTCCAAGATTTATAGCCCATGTTTTGTTTTTTGTTTTAGGAGTTGTAGTTTCAGGTCTTTAATTCATTTGGGGTTTATTTTTGTATGTGGTATGAGAAAGTGGTTTGGTTTCATTCTTTTGCATGCTGAGGTCCAGTTTTCCCAACACCATTTATTGGTTTTTTCCTAATCATATATTCTTGCCTCCTTTGTCATAGATGACCTTGTAAGTGTGGGTTTGTTTTTGTATTCTGCTCCACTGATCTGTGTTGTCTGTTTGCATACTAGTGCATACTGTTTTGATTATTATAGCTCTATGGTATAATTTGAAACCTAGGAGCATGATAACCTCCAGCTTTGTTCATTCTCAAGATTTCCTTGGCTATTGAGAGTCTTTTGTGGTTCCATAAAATTTTAGGATTATTTGTTCTAGTTCTGTGAAGAATGCCAAAAATGCTATTAGTATTTTGATAGAAATTGCACTTAATCTGTAGGCTTCTTTTGGTAGTATGGACTTTAATAATATTAATTCTTCCAATCCATGAACATGGTATAGCATTCCATTTATGTGTGTCATATTAAACTTCTTCCATCATCTTATCATAGTTTTTAGAGTACAGGTCTTTCACCTCCTTGGTTAAATTTATTCATGGGTCTTTTTGTTCCTTCAGATGTAATAGCAAATGGAATTTTTTTCTTAATTTCTTTTTTAATAGTTATTGTATAGAGATGCAACAGACTGTATATTAGTTTTATACCCTGCAACTTCACTAAATTTATTTATTAGTTCTAATAGTTTTTTGGTGGAATCTTTAGGATTTTCTACATATTATATCATGTCATCTGCAATAAGTGATAGATTTACTTTTTCCTTACCAATTTGGATGTCATTTATTTACTTATTATCTATTTTCCTATTAATTAATTAATTGATTTTTAGAGGGGAGGTGAGGCAGAAAGAGAGGGAGAGAAAGAATCTTAAGTAGGCTTCATGCCCAGAATGGAGCCCACTGTAGGGCTTGATCTCCCTTCTGGCCTGCTAAGTTTCTGTTGAAAAATCAGCTTATGGTCTTATGGGTGTTCCCTTATATGTGACTAGTTGCTTTTTTTTCCTGCCTTTAAGATTTTCTTTATCTTTAATTTTTGACATATTAATATATGTCTTATGTGGAGTTCATTGGATTCATCTAGCTTCTCACTTTCTGTGCTTCCTAGACCTGAATGTCTGTTTCCTTCTCCAGAGTAGGGAAGTTTTCAGCCATTATCTTCAAATATGTTTTATGCCCCTTTCCCTCTCTTCTCCTTCTAAGACCCCTACAATGTGAATGTCAGTGTTTGATGTTATCTCAGAGGTCCCTCAAACTATCCTCATTTCTATTATTTCTTCCTTTTTGCTGTTCAGTTTGGATAATTTTCATTACCCTATCATCCACATTCCTGACTTTTTTTTGCATCCTTTAATCTGCTGTCAATTCCCTCTAGTGTATTTTTCATTTCTTATTTGTATTCTTCAGTTCTGATTGGCTCATTTTTAATAGTTTCTCTTTGTTGAAGATTTCACTGTGTTCACCCATTCTTCTCCTGAGTTTGATGAGCACAGGACCATTACTTTGAACTCTTTATCAGGTAGATTACCTCCATTTCATTTATTTCTTTTCCTGAGGTTTTGTCTTGTTCTTTAATTTAGAACTTACTCTTCTCTCTCCTTAATTTGCCTGATTCTGTGTTTGTTTCTCTATTTTAGGTAGATCAGCTATGTCTCCTGATATTGAAGGAGTAGCCTTATGTAGAAGGCATCTTTTGGGGCCCAGAAGTACAGTTCCCCTAGTCACCAGAACCAGGCACTCCAGTGGTGTTACCCACGTGGACTGCCTATGCCCTCCTCTTGCGGATGGGCCATGACTGCAGCAGGCTTGCTTGTGGGAAGGCCCTGCTGTGATTGTTGTGGGCAAACTGGTGCATGGGGCCTCCCGCACCCACCAGTATAGGAGGTGTTTGGAGGGGGACCAGTCCTGGCCAGGGCTGCGTGCTATGTTTGATGGTGGAGATGGGTGCAGGAGCTATGAGGGGTGTGCTGACCAAGGCCAGCTGCTGGATATGATGGTGCAGTAGCTGCTTTTGGGGGGCTTTGGTCCTAAGATGTGTCTGGATGGCACCTGCCAGGGTGGGTCTGCAGGGGACACTGGGGTGAGGGGAACAGTGCTAGCAAGGCATATGGAGAGCGTCAAAACTGGCACCTGCTAGCATCGGTCAGCTAGTCTGAAGGAGTGCAAGAAAATTGGTTCTTGGCAGTGCCTCCTTCCTTGGGGAACTTCCTACAGATTCCTGTCCCTGTGGCACAGTCCTTAAAATTAGTCAGTAAATCTCTCTCTTTTTTGCTTAAAGATCTTATTTATTTATTTGACAGACAGAGATCACAAGCAGGCAAAGATGCAGGCAGAGAGAGAGGAGGAAGCAGGCTCCCCACCGAGCAGAGAGCCCGACGCAGGGCTAGACCCCGGAACCCTGAAGATCCGTGTCTGACAATTTGTAGATCTCCATTTCTGTGGGTTTGGTCACTGAAAAAATACTGTGTTCTTTTGTGGTATCATTTTTCCTTGCTGTTTTGTGTTTCTTGAAGTTTTGTGTTGCTGTCTTTGCATTTGAAGACGTGGTCAGCACTCATAGTATTTACTGACTGACTTTGGGAGAGAAACACCTTCACCAGTCAGCCCAACTAGATATTCTGAGGCTGTCTCAAACCTTTTCTATGGATACACCCACATCATGCCTCTTTTGCTGCCTCTTTGGCGGAAATTTTTTTTGTAAAGATTTTATTTATTTATTTGACAGAGAGAGATCACAGGTAGGCAGAGAGCCAGGAAGAGAGAGAGAAGGAAGCAGGGTCCCAGCTGAGCAGAGAGCCTGATGTGAGGCCTGATCCCAGGACCTTGAGACCATGACCTGAGCCGAAGGTAGAGGCTTTAACCCACTGACCCACCCAGGCACCATCTTTGGGGGAAAAATTTTTTTTATTAATTTTTTTTCAGCGTAACAGAATTCATTGTTTATGCACCACAACCAGTGCCCCATGCCATAGGTGTCCTCCATAATACCTACCACCTGGTTCCCCCAACCTCCCACCCCCCACCCCTTCAAAACCCTCAGATTGTTTCTCTGAGTCCATAGTCTCTCATGGTTCACCTCCCCTTCCAAATTCCCTCAACTCCCTTCTCCTCTCCATCTCCCCATGTCCTCCATGTTATTCCTTATGCTCCACAAATAAGTGAAACCATGTGATAATTGACTCTCTCTGCTTCACTTATTTCACTCACCATAATCTCTTCCAGTCCCGTCCATGTTGCTACAAAAGTTGGGTATTCATCCTTTCTGATGGAGGCACAATACTCCATAGTGTATATGGACCACATCTTCCTTATCCATTCGTCCGTTGAAGGGCATCTTGGTTAAGAAACTAAAAATAGAGCTTCCCTATGACCCTGAAATTGCACTACTGGGTATTTACCCCAAAGATACAGATGTAGTGAAAAGAAGGGCCATCTGTCCCCCATGTTTATAGCAGCAATGGCCATGGTCGCCAAAATGTGGGGAAAATTTTTTTTTAATTTTATTTATTTATTTGACAGATAGAGATCACAGGCAGAGGCAGGCTGCGGGGAGGGGGGGGGTGGGGAGGCGGGTATCAGGCTCCCCGATGAGCAGAGATCCCAATGCGGGGCTCGATTCCAGGACCCTGGGATCATGACCAGAGCTGAAGGCAGAGGCTTAACCCACTGAGCCACCCAGGCGCCCCTTTGGGGGATATTCTTAAGGCTCTATGCCTTCTCTTGCTCTTTCAAAGTCAAGATGGGTGCTGAGAGCTTCTCTCTGTCCTCTGAAATACTCAATATTCTCAATGAAATACTTCTTCTGTCCTCTGAAATACTCAAGTGTCTGTGTCTTCTCCCAACTCCTCCAAGTCAGACTGGCTGAATGCACATGCTTGAAAGACATCTGCTTGTGCTTGCGATCTCAGGGTTTGCAGGGAGCTGGACACAGGGTTAGAATTGAGGCACGTAGAGCATCAGGCACACCCATAAGCCAGTCGGAACTGTCCCCAGCAGCTGTTCTGGGAGCCTCCTGATGGTGTTTGTAGCAGACACTAGGGTCTGCAGCCTTTTAAAAAAATTTCCAGGTCCCGGATGGTATGAGCCCTGCAGACTAGCCAGTATCAGCCTTCCAGCTGCCCATCCATGCCATCCTGTACATATTCATACTTTCTTTCTTTCTTTCTCTTAAGATTTTTCTGTATTTGGGAGAGAGAACACACAAGCATGGGAAGGGGCAGAGGAAGAGGGAGAGGCAGACTCCCCACTGAGCAGGGCGCATAGTGCAGGGCTCCATCCCAGGACCCTGGGATCATGATCTGAGCTGAAGGCAGATGCTTAACTGACTGAGCCCCCCAGTTCGCCCCTGTGAACATATTTCGCCCCTCCCCTACATATTTTTAGAGAAGAAAGCAATGGGTCTCTTTTGCAGTGTCCTGTACCACTGGGGAAGCCAGTGCTCAGTCACTTTGCTCTCTCTTTCCCCATGGAAGGAATCCCAGGGCAACCTGAGGGGGGGTCTCACCAATGAGGTGTGCTGCTCTGAGGGCGGGGGCGGGGGGACGCAGGTGAAGTGAAAGTGTTCTTCGTCCTCTCTGCAGTCTGTCTGCTCTCAGTTTATCTGCTCCGGTTTGTGCTGGAAACTCGCCCCTGGACTTCCCGAAAGGTATTCTCAGCTTTGGGTGGTTGTCAAAACTCGTGCACTGGGAGATTTTAGGAGAAAAGTCTTAATCTACCTTCTTTGTGATGTCATTCTTTTTTTTTTTTTTTTAAAGGATTTTATTTATTTGACAGATGGAGATCACAGAGAAGCAGGCAGAGAGAAAGGAGGAAGCAGGCTCCCTTTGGAGCAGAGAGCCCGATGCGGGGCTCAATCCCAGGTCCCTGGAATCACGACCTGAGCCGAAGGCAGAGGCTTTAACCCACTGAGCCACCCAGGCGCCCCTGTGAGGTCATTCTTTTATTGATTCACATGTAATTTAAAAGTGTGGTGTTTAATCTCACAGTATTTGGGGGTTTTCCAGCTATCTTTCTGTTACTGACTTCTAGATTAGTACTCTTGTGCTCTGCAGCATATTTGGTATGATTTCTTTTCTTTAAATTTTTTAAGCTCTCTTTTATGTTGAGACATAAAGTATGGTCTGTTTTGGTGAATGCTTCATGTGAACTTGAGAAGCATGTATATCCTGCTGTGTTTGAATGAAGTGCTTCATGGATTTCAATTATATCCCCTTATTTGACGGTGCTGCTTAATTCAATTATGTTCTTCTTGATTTTTTTCTTGCCAAAACTCTTAATTACTGACGGAGGATGGTAAAGTCTCCAACTATGAGTGGATTCATGGATTTCTCCGTGGATTTTAATGAGCATGTGTCCTTGGACTGTGACCTTCTTTGGTATAATAGGAAAGATATTTGGTCTTTGTCCATGGTTCCCAGCCAAGACTTTCTAAAGCCCTTGGACTTTCTGAGTGGTGAGGGTGACCGGAGCATCTTGTGTTCTAAGGAGGTAATTGTTTGCTGGTCCCTAGATAGCTTCAGGATGGGAGTGAGTCACCAGGAAGACCAAGCTTGGATTTGGAGGCTTTGAACCTTTAGCTCAGCCCCCAGCCCTTGGGTAGTGGGGATAAAGGAGTTGGAGATGGAGTTATTAGCTAACTGCCAATGATTTAGTCATTCATGCTTACGTAAGGAAACTCTATAAACCTCCCGAAACCTCAGGATTCAGAGAGATTCTCCGATCAGTGTGCTGGAAGTGTGTTGCATCTGGAGAAGGCATGGATGTCCCCTACCTCCCCCATGTCCTTTGCCCCATACGCCCCTTCCATTTGGCTGTTTCTCACTTGTACCTTTTACAATGAATCAGTAATAATAAGAGCATTTTATTAGTTGTAAAGTGTTGCTGTCAAATTAACAAACATGATTCAGGGAACTTTTGAATCTGTAGTTGGCCATGCAGAAATGAGTGTAGCCAGCCGCCTCTCCCCTGTTTGTGGCTGCCTTCCAGTGTGGGGGCAGTTTTGTGGGACTGAGCCCTTAAACCGTGGAATGTGATGTTAACTGTATTTTGTGTCAGAGTTAAATAGAATTGTTGGGATGCCTGGGTGGCTCACTTGGCTAAGCACCTGCCTTCGTTCAGGTCCTTCGGTCAGGACTCTGATCCCAGAGTCCTGGGAGCGAGTCCTGCGTGGGGCTCCCTGCTCAGCAGGCAGCCTGCTTCCCCTTCTGCCTGCCACTCCCCCTGCTTGTGCACGCGCTCTCTCTCTCTCTCTCTCCCCCCCATCTCTGACAAATAGATAAAATGTTTAAAAAGAAAAAAAAGAACTAAATAGAATTGTAGGCCACCTTCATCCTTAGTGTTGGAGAGCTGGGAAAACCGGTGGTGAGAAACACACCATGTACTTGCTCTCAGGAGTTAGAAAAAACAAAAACAAAAACCCTCTCAACCTTACAAATGTTTCTAAGCCCCACCTCCCCTCAGCACAGGTCATGGAGGAAAGCTAAAGGGAACTCAGGTTGGCTGTTTCATCGCCCCCCCGCCACCTCCCCATGCCTGCCGTGTCAGGTCGATTCTGGCAAAATCCCAAGTCAGTCAGGCTCTTGAAAAGCAGATTATATTAAGGACAGGTCTTGTTAAAGAGAACGATATGGGCATATGTCAAAATGGCTACATTTCTGTCTCTTGTTTCCAATTCTAGAGACCGCAGTTTGCCCTGTGATTAGTGCTTTCACAGTTACATGGTGTTGATTTTAAGTCTTCTGGCGAGGATAGGAATGTCCCCTCTAAGTTCCTTACATACCAGATGACAACCCAGAGGTCTCTAGTTCTTAATGTCTGTTGGCTGACACCTGTAAAAGCCTCATTCCTCCTCCTCCTTGTGCCCTGCATCTGAACAAGGTGACAAGAAAGTCCGGCTGCTCACTGCTCTGGTGCCGACAAGACATTCCATCCCGGGAGGCCCTGCCCTTGTGCCCAAACTCTCATTCCAGACAACCCTGGAACGTCAAGACAACCTAGGACAGGCTCTTTCCCTTGCTGTTTCTTTCCTTTTTCTTTCTTTAAAGACTTTATTTATTTATTAATTTTGGTGGGGGGAAGAGGGAGAGGGGGAGTCTTAAGTAAACTCAGTGTTGAGTGTAGAGCCCCAACATGGGGCTTGATCTCATGCCTCTGAGATCAGGACCTGAGCTGAAACCAGGAGTCATTTGCTTAACTGTGCCACCCAGGTGCCCCCTTTCCTTGCTCTTTCAAGGCACTTCCCACCTGCTTGGGAGGCCTGCCCTCCCTGGACACTTCCATAATCAGAGTAATTAACCTTTTCATTTGTTCCTGGAAGGGATATGCTGTCAACCGAACCTAGAGTGACCCCCACCCCCCACCCCCAGCCTGACTCTTCAGGTGACAGTTACAGGAGGGGTAACATGGTATATATGTTGTAATACACTTTACTTAATTATTCTATTAATAAATAGTCCAGATCTTTTCATATCAATACGTGCCACCCTTTGTTTTAAAAAAAAAGTAGGTATGATAATGAGTTTATGCAAGCAATTCTTTCTAAATAGACAGTTGGATTTTAACCAATTTTGCCACCGAAACCATGAGTAAAAACTCAGATTGCCAAATTACAACAAACATAAACAAATTATGTTCTTTTCAAACAGAATTTCTTAAGATTTTTATCATCACATATATTGAGGAAAGAATGTACAAAATGTTTTGCGGTAGGATTTGCTAATAATATAAACATCCCCGAAGTCATCATCAAGATTCCTAAGTGTGGGCAGTAGTGAGAGTCTCATGTTCCCCTCCGTGGCTCGCCTCTGTCCTGCCCCTTCGATGGCCGCTGTCCCCATGCTTTGTTTATCCGCGGTACCTTCACAGTCTCTTATTTGTCCCTAAGCAGTGTTCTTTCCGTTTTCCTCCTGTGACCTTTGAGCAGGTAAGTATCCACGGAATGACGCTGAAAGGTTTTCCAGTGGGTTTTTGCCTCAGTAGGTCTCTGACCTGCGAGCACCTGAGGCTTCGGGGCTGGTCTAGGACTGTGGGGTTCAAACCTCCCAGCACGCTAAGTGGCCCAAGGCTTCGAGATTCTTTCCAGACAAACGAGTGCGGTTGGGGGGCGTGGTGGGCAGAAGACTCCCTGGTGGCAGACGGTCCAGGATCCAAATGGAACCAGACTCCGCACTAAGTGAGGTCACTTGGGCCCGTGCTGGTGAGGAAGGGTCCCGGCTCCGTGAGTGGCCTGGCGGCCTCGCGGTTCAGAGCGACGTCCTCGCAGAGACCAGGTGGCAGCCCGCCGCCCGAGCAAGGTCGACTCAAAGACTTGACCTCCGGCCCGCTGTCACTCAGGCGGGCGGGGGCGGGGCCTCGCGCACGGCCCAATCAGGGGAGTCGCTGGAACGGTACGTGCGGGCGACGCGCTGTGGACGGTGGGGACTGGGTGCCGTCACCGCTGTCCGGCTGAGGCTCGCATCACCTCGCGCTGTCCTGAAAGGCTTGGGGAGCTTCCGCCACATCCTCTGTGGCCGTGAGCCCCGCCGGCCGCGGCAATCGCATGGTGGTCGACCCGGTACCCCAGAAAGCGGGCAATGGTGAGTGTGCGGGGCCGGGAGTCGGGAAACGGGGGCGGTGGGACCGGCTGGAATCGGTCGAGGGGGGGAACCTGGCTTCCCCGCGGTGAACTCCGGAGTCTGGGGACCCGAGGCCGCGGGTGGCGCGGCACGCAGCGCGGGGCGGCCCGGCCGCAGGGACCCATGCCATCCTGTCCCGTCCCTGCGTGGCCGCGATCCCCTCAGATCGGGCGGTGACCACAGGGAGGGTCATCAGGGGACGGTCATGCCTCGGTCTCCCGGGTTCGTGCGCGGGAGATGCTGTGGTCTATGGGGTCCCCTTCCTCTCTCCCTGGGGGGACCCAGTATCCCTGCACTTTTCCAAACATTTGGGGAGTAGGGTCTCAAAGTCACGACCCTGTGCCCCCAGCCTAGCTCTTCATGGGACTGGCAATAAATGCCTCAATTTCCAGATCTTTCCGTGTTTTCTGAAACGCCATCTTTCCTCTCCAGTTCAGAGCATCATTATTAACTATTTGTTCTCCGGGATGCATTTCATATTTCATATTACGCAGTATTTTATCATTTATCCACAGAGCCATGGATGGCTCTTTTTAAAGGTTTATTTTTGTGGGTATTTTACATGAGAAGAAAGCGGAGAATAACCACCTGGAACTGTTTTATGAAATCTTTGTGTCCCGACCCCCAGCAGGATCTTCCCTGGACGCTGACATCCTGTCGGATGTCCTTTGAGTGGAGGTTCTTCCTTAAAACTTTCCTGGTGATCTGTCCTGTCAGCATTGCCCTCCTTGCATTTGTCATTCTGAAAAGATTTATTCACTTGAGACTTCACTTGGGAGACAGTATAAAGTATTTCCAAAAAGGTGAACTTCAGAAAAAAAAAAAGAATTATTTCTTCCTATTTGTTACAGTTAGTTCCCTTTTTTCTTCTAAGTGGGTACAGTAATATTCTGAGATCTTTTAGTTCTTTCAGGTGATTTTAAATGGCATAGCAGGGCCCAGACCTGTGACAATAAGTGTCCCAACCCAGTTGTTTACAAATCGATTTATTTTCTTGGAAATAATGGACATTTTCATTTTCTGATAGTAGAAAGTTGGTTTTCTGGTTGAACTAGTACAATTCCTTAAAATTTTCTTTCCTCCTTTACACATAAACACTGATGTGTGAGATTTTGCGGGATTCTTGAACCCCTGGGTTTCTGTCATTTAAATGACCAGTGGTGGTCTGGAGCGTTGTGATTGGGGAGCAGAGGCCTGAGGCCAGTAACTCCCAAGCTGAGACCAGCTCTGAGCTGGCAAAGGCACAGGGCGTTTTCTTAGTTAGTCCTAAATGTTTTTGTGTGTTTGGGTTTTGCATCCGTGATACAGGTGCACTCAGAGTGGAATTTGTGTACTGAGAAATTGTGAGAGTCTGGAGTTCTGTCTCCTGGACAAGATGTTTATGAATTTGGGCATTTATTAGGGTCACAACCTTAAACTGAATCTGCCTGAGAGTTTCCTTTCCTGGGGGAGGAAGTTCCCATAAGCTGCCCGGAGAAAGTAGGGTGTGCGGGGCTCCTAGAGCCCATTCCTGCAGGTTCTCGGGTGATCCTCTCCTGCACCACAGGGTGCTGTCTCACCTGGGAATGTCTAGAGCCCAGCTTGGAAGTGGGTTTAATTTCTGAATATGGGTTTTCCTTCTTAGCTCTGGGTAAGCAGGCTGCTTATCTGAGCGGCCTTGAATGTTTGCATTTCTTTCCTTGGCATTCTTTTTTATCTGTTGCATACTCCAGTCCTTTCAGTCTAGTCTTCCTTAGTAGTTTGCAGTTTTATTTCCTGTCCGAATGGGTAAGATTTTTTATTTTTATTTCTCGGGCTTTGAAAATGTAAGTTGATTGAGAAAAATGTGTGAGGCAAGAAAATCTTGAAACCAAACAATTTTTATTCCTTTTAGGCACAGTCTCAAGCTGTGAGGTGGGCATATTGAAGTTCTCAGGCACATTTTTTCATCTTTATTATTATTTTTTTTAATATAAATATTTTATTTGGGGGGCACCTGGGTGGCTCAGTGGGTTAAGCCTCTGCCTTTGGCTCACTTCTTGATTTCAGGGTCCTGGGATCGAGCCCCGCATCGGGCTCTCTGCTTAGCAGGGAGCCTGCCTCCCTCTCTCTGCTGTTCTGCCTACTTGTGGTCTCTCTCTCTAATAAAGTCTTTTATTAAAAATACTTTATTTAAAAAAAATTTTTTAAAGATTTTATTTGACAGAGAGAGAACATGAGAGGGGGAAGGTCAGAGGGAGAAGCAGCCCCCCTGGTGAGCAGGAAGCCAGAGCCAGCCTCAATCCTGGGACTCCAGGATCATGACTTGAGCTGAAGGCAGTCACTCAACTAACTGAGCCATCCAGGTACCTAAAGATTTTATTTTATTATTATTTATAAAAGATTTTATTTATTTATTTGACACAGAGAGAGATCATAAGTAGGCAGAGAGGCAGGCAGAGGGAGACAGGGGAAGCAGGCTCCCTGCTGAGCAGAGAGCCCGATGTGGGGCTCGATCCCAGGACACTGAGATCATGATCTGAGCTGAAGGCAGAGGCTTAACCCACTGAGCTGAAGGCAGAGGCTTAACCCACTGAGCTGCTCAGGCGCCCCTAAAGATTTTATTTTTAAGAAATCTCCACATCCAACTTGGAACTCGAACTTACAACCCTGAGATCAAGAGTCGCATGCTCTACTGACTGAGCCCGCAGGACACCCCTCATTTCTCACATATAGAGCCGTTTTTGTATGTGCAGGTCTCCAGGGAACTTTGATGTTTAAAAGGCTTTACTATTTTTTAAGGCAAATGAATTTGTTTTAATTGATGTCAGAAAAACTACCCGAGCCTATGTAAATCTTAAAAATCCTAGTAGGTTTCAGGATTTAAATGCAGTCCCCTAATGCAGTGCAACATACTTTCATTCCTGACAGTATCCCTAGTGTGACATGTGGCAGAGGTACAAACTGTGGTGTCCCTTGTCCTTTTAGTTAGAGCACTGAAATTTTTCATTTTTTATGGGCTGCACTTTTATACTGGCTAGTACTTAAAGAATTAGATCTTAGAATGTTTTCCTGTGTAGAAAAGTTTAAATTAATTTTTTAAAAAGATTTTATTTATTTGACAGAGATCAGAAGTAGGCAGGCAGACAGAGAGGGGGAAGGTGGCTCCCTCTGGAGCAGAGAGCCCGATGCGGGGCTCAATCCCAGGACGCTGGGATCATGACCTGAGCCGAAGGCAGAGCCTTTAACCCACTGAGCCACCCAGGCATCCCAAGTTTAAATTAATTTAAAATTGAATTTAAAGTAGCAAAAGTTGAAAACACTATTAAGTAGTAAAATATAGTGTATATAAGTGTGTTTCTTTTGTATTAATTGCATGCTAAGGATTACAATTCATAAAAAACTAGTAGACCAGAAAAAATGTCAAGATACTAAAAGACGAGAGTTCAGGGTTTTTTTGTTAGAGCATTTTATGTTTACGGAAAAATTGATCACAAAGTACAGAGGTCCCACTTGACCTCTCTGCATCCACAGTTTGCAGTATTTTTTACATCTCCTGTTCCTGTGGTGTATTTGTTACAACTGATGGAGCAGTAGTCCTGGCCTGAAGTCCGCTGTTGATACAAACATAGATGTTTTGTATTCAGTACAATCTGTGGGTTTTGGCAAAGGTACAATGACAAGTGTCTATCATTTCTTTTTAAGATGTATTTACTGATTTTGGAGAGAGCACGTGCATGTGTGGGGAGAGGCGGGGTGAAGAGGAGGGAGAGTGAGAGTCTCAGGCCGACTCTGCTGAGCGTGGAGCACGACGCGGGACTCCATGCCAGGACCTGAGATTGCGACCTGCGCCAAAACGAAGAGTTGGGCGCTTAACCAACTGCTCCACCAGGCACCCCGTGTCCATCATTTCTCTCTAGTATAGAATAATCTCTTGCTTTCCTAAAAATAGTCTGTGCTCCCCCTATTTGTTCAGTCAGCATTCCCTCCAACACCCCAGTCTCTAACCGGAAAGATTTTTAACGTGCAGAATGTCCTGCACTTAGAAACTGCATTTCAGGTGGCGCCTGGGTGGCTCAGTGGGTTAAGCCGCTGCCTTCAGCCCAGGTCATGATCTCAGAGTCCTGGGATCGAGCCCCGCATCCGGGCTCTCTGCTCAGCAGGGAGCCTGCTTCCTCCTCTCTCTCTGCCTGCCTCTCTGCCTACTTGTGATCTCTCTCTCTCTCTGTCAAATAGATAAATAAAATCTTTAAAAAAAAATAACTACTTTTCACCTTGTGCGAGTGTCTTCTTTCACTTAATATACTTTAAAGGTTCCTGCTGGTGTTTTGTTGGCTTTATCCTTTAGTTCTCTTGATCACTTAGCAGTATTTATCACATGCGTATATCATGGGTGTTTCCTCATTCTGCTACTGAAGGATATCCTGCTGAACTCTTGGCAGTTATGAATAAAACATCCGTAAACATTCATTTGCATGTTTCTGTGTGAGTACGAAGTTTCAATTAATTTGAGGAACTACCAAGGAGTATGATCACTAGATCCTTTGGTGAGAGTATGTTTAGTTTTATAGGAAACTGCCTGTCTTCCTAAGTGTTTTGAAAAATTGTATCCTTATAAATAAGTGTCTAGTGACACCCATTTATATTCTAATTCCCTGATGACATTTGAAGTTAAACTTCTTTTCATATGCTTATTTGCAGTCTGTGGTGTACAGTCTTTTGTGGTGTGTGTTCAGATCATTTGCTTTTTTTTTTTTTTAATCATTTGCCCATTTTAAATTGGATTTTTGGGGGCGCCTGGGTGGCTAGTGGGTTAAAGCCTCTGCCTGCAGCTCAGGTCATGATCTCAGGGTCCTGGGATCGAGTCCTGCATCGGGCTCTCTGCTCTACAGAGCAGAGAGCCTGCTTCCTCCTCCTCTCTCTCTGCCTGCCTCTCTGCCTACTTGTGATCTCTGTCTGTGAAATAAATAAATAAAATCTTTTTAAAAAATTGGATTTTTTGTCTTAGCTTTAAGAATTCTTTGGACATTTTGGGTGTCCTTTATCAGATAACTGTTCTGTAAGAATTTTCTCCCTGTATGTGACTGTTCATTTTATTTTTCTTTTTTCAAGATTTTATTTTTATTTGAGATAGAGTGAGAGAGAGAGAGCACAAGCAGGGGGAGCAGCAGAGGAAGAGGGAGAAGCAGGCTCTCCACTGAGCAGGGAGCCTGGCACGTGGCTGGATTCCAGGACCCTGGATCATGAGCTGACCGAGAGCAGATGCTTAACCCACTGAGCCACCCAGGCGCCCCGTGACTATTCATTTTCTTACCACTCTATTTTGTAGAACAGGATTTTTATTTTAATGAAATGAAACTTCCCATTTTTTTCTTTCATGGATCTTGCTTTTGGTATTGTATCTTAAAATACATCAGTTAATCCAGGATCATGTCCTGTGTGATCTTTTAGGAGTTTTTAACTTTAGATTTACAATATATTTTTGGTTGAGTTTTAGGAAAGACATAAGGTCAGTGTCTAAATTCTTTTTTTGTTTGTTTGTTTATCCTTTGCATGTGGATAGCCACTCTTTCTAGCACTGTTTGTTTAAAAGAATTTTTTCAGGGCGCCTGGCTCCCTCAGTCCATGAAGTATTCGACTCGTAATCTTGACTCAGGTCATGGTCCCAGTGTCCTGGGATTGATCCCCATGTTGGACTCCACACTCAGCATAGAGTCCGCTTCAGATTCTCTCTCTTCCTCTGCCCCTACCCCTGCTCATGCATGCGTTCTCTCAAAATCTTTTCTTTTTAAGATTTTACTTATTTGACAGAGATCCCAAGTAGGCAGAGATGCAGGCAGAGAGAGGAGGAAGCAGACTCCCTGCAGATCAGGGAGCCCGATGTGGGGCCTGATCCCAGGACCCTGGGATTATGACCTGAGCCAAAGGCAGAGGCTTTAAACCACTGAGCCACCCAGGTGCCCCAAATCTTTTTTTTTTTTTAAAGACTTTTTCTCTATGTATTGCCTTTTTGTCCTTTGTCAAAGGTCAGTTGACTGTATTTGTGTGAGTCTGTAGGAAAACAGTTGACTGCTGCTTCCTTCAACCTTGCTGTGCTCTGTTACTGATTTTTTCAGAGTGATCTCTGGAATTGCTGGGGGCTCTATCAGATAGTCTACATAGTAAACCATGTGCTATGTAATTCACAGGTTTATTTTTTGCTTCTCAATCTATATAACTTTTATTTCCTTTTTTTGCCTTACTGCATTAGCTAGGTCTTCCAGGATGATGGGGAATAGGAGTGGAGAGAGGAGACTCCGTACCTTGCTGGTTAGCTTGCCAGAAAAGCAACGAGTCTCTTGCCATTATCATCGTGTTAACTACAAGATTCATGTCGATGTTCTTTTCCAAGAACAGGAACTCCTCCCCTCTATTCCTAGTGTGTTACCGTGTGTGTTGAGTTCTCACATGTTTTTTCTTTTTCACCTCCTTGTACTCCTGATAGTAGTAATCTCTGTCTTCCTTCTCTTCTCACTTAGATTGACTCAACATGCACCAATTCCATTCGTCATTTCAGAGAACTAGCCTTTGGCTTTCTTGATATTGTCTCTTCACTTCCTGTAACTCTTTTTTTTTTTTTAAAGATTTTATTTATTTATTTGGCAGAGAGAAATCACAAGTACACTGAGAGGCAGGCAGAGAGAGAGAGAAGGAAGCAGGCTCCCTGCTGAGCAGAGGGCCCGATGCGGGACTCAATCCCAGGACCCTGAGATCATGACCTGAGCCGAAGGCAGCGGCCCAACCCACTGAGCCACCCAGGCGCCCCACTTCCTGTAACTCTTAATGTCTTTTATAAGTTTTACTATTTTATTTTCCTTATTTATATTGAGATATAACTGACATGTAACATTAGTTTCAGGTGTACAACATAATGGCTCAGTATTTGTGTATACCGTGAAATGCTTCCACAGTTTAAGTCTAGTTAACATCCTTCATTGCACATAGTTACAGTTTCTTTACTTACCATAGAACTTTTAACACCTACTCTCTTAGCAGCTTTCAAATATTCAGTGTTAACGGTGTTAAGAGCTGTGGGTACCATGTCGCATGCTGCATCCAGTGACTTATTTTATTACCAGAAGGTTTTTTTAAATTTAATTTAATTTAATTTTTATTTTTAAGATTTTTTTTTTTATTTGCAAGAGAGAGAGAGCATGAGAGGAAAGAGGTCAGCGGGAGAAGCAGACTCCCCACTGAGCAGGGAGCCTGATGTGGGACTCGATCCCGGGGCTTCAAGATCTTGACGCTAGCCGAAGGCAGTTGCTCAACCAAATGAGCCATACAGGCGCCCCTATTACCAGAAATTTGTACCTTGTGACTCCCTTCACCCATTTTCCCCACCCTTCACCTCTGGCAACCACCAGTTTGCTTTGCGTATGAGTTTGTGTTTTTGTTTTAGTTTTTATTTTTTTGTAGGATTTATTTACAGAGAGAGCTTGTGTGCACGCATGGTGGGGAGGGGCAGAGGGAGAGAGAGTCTCAAGCAGACTCTGCCTAAGCACGGAGCCCGACGTGGGTCTTGATCTCACGACCCTGAGATCATGACTGGAGCCAAAACCAAGAGTGGGATGCTGAACCGACTGTGCCACCGGCTCCCCTGTGGTTTTGTTTTCAGATTCCACGTATAAGTGAGATCATACAGTATTTGTCTTTCTCTTCTGACTTTTCCTCTTAGGATAATATTCTCAAAGTTTATGTGTTAAAAATAGTAAGACTTTGGGGTGCCTCAGTGGGTTGAGCCTCTGTCTCTCGATTTTGGCTCAAGTCGTGAGATAAGGCCCCACGTGGGGCTCCGCACCCCTGGAGCCTGCTTAAGTTTGTCTCCCTCTGCCCTTCCTGCTCTCTCAAAGGGGCAGTATTTTATTCTTTTTCATGGCTGAATAATATTCTATTAATGTATATCAGTTTGTCCATTGGTGAACACTTGTTTTCATATCTTGGCTATTGTAAGTAATAATGCAGTGAATATAGGTTGCTTATATTTTTTAGAGTTAGTTTTTTTCTGATAAATACCCAGAAGTGGTATTATTGGATCACGTGGTCATTGTAGTGCACAAAGGTTCCCTACATCCTCACCAACACTTGCTATTTGTCTTTTTGATGCCAGCTGTTCAGACAGGTGTGAAGTGATAGCTCATTGTGGTTTTGATGTGCCTCTCCCTGGTGATCATGATGTAGAGTACCTTCTCATGTACCTGTTGGGCACCTGTGTGTGTTCTGTGGATAAATGTCTGTTTAGATCCTCTGCCCGTTTTTTTTTTTCTTTTTTAAGATTTTATTTATTTATTTGACAGAGAGAGTGATCACAAGTAGGCAGAGAGGCAGGCAGAGAGAGGGGAGAAGCAGGCTTCCTGCTGAGCAGAGAGCCCGATGCAGGGCTCGATCCAAGGACGGTGAGATCATGACCCGAGTTGAAGGCAGAGGCTTTTAACCCACTGAGCCACCCAGGCGCCCCTCCATTTCATTTTTTAATTGGGTTCTTTTTTTGGTTTTGAGTTTTAGGGGTTCTTTATGTATTTTGGATATAACCCCTTGGATATAACCAGAGATACAATTTGTAAATAATTTTCTCCCATCGAATAGGATTTCTTTTTAAGGATGATTTAAGGATTTCATTTAAGGATGATTTCTTTTGCTGTGCAGAAGCTTCTTAGTTTGATATAGACCTACTTGTTGACTTTTGCTTTTGTCGTCAGATCTAAATAGTCATCTTTAAGATTGATGTTAAGGAGCTTATCACCTGTTTTCTTCTAGAAATTTTATGGAGTCATGTCTTACACTCAACGTCTTTAATCCATTTAGAGTTGAGTTTTGTGTATGGTGTAAGAAAGTGGTCCAGTTTTCCCGGGACTGTTTATTGGAGAGACGGTCCTTTTTTCCATTGTAAATGTTTATTTCCTTTGCTGTAAATTAATTCACCACAGAGTGTGGGTTTATTTCTGTATTCTCTGTTCTATTCTATTGATCCGTATGTCTGTTCTATGCCAATGCCTTATTGTTTTGATTACTAGGGCTTTGTAACATAGTTTGAAATAAGAGAATGTTGTGCCTCCAGATTTTTCTTAAGATTGCTTTGGCTATTCAGAGTCCTTGTGGTTCCATGCAGATTATAGGACTGTTCTATTTCTGTGGAAATGCCATTGAGATTTTGACAGGGATTGCATTGAATCTGTAAATTGCTTTAGATGGTGTGGATATTTTAACAGTAGTAATTCTTTCAATCCACTGGGCATGGAATATCTTTCCATTTATTTTGTGTCATCAGTTTCTTTAATCAGTGTCTTACAGTTTTCAGTATATATGCCTTTCACCTTTTTGATCAAGCTTATTCCTATTCTTTTTGATGCAATTGTAAGTGGACGTCATTTATTTATTTTAAAAAAGATTTTATTTATTTATCCGAGAGATAGTGAGTGAGCACAAGCAGGGAAAGCAGCAGGCAGAGGGAGAAGCAGGCTCCCTGCTGAGCAAAGAGCCCAATAGGGGGCTCCATCCCAGAACCCGGGGATCATGACCTGAGCTGAAAGCAGGTGCTTAACCAATCTGAGCCACTTAGGTGTCCCCTGGACTATTTTTTAAATTTTATTAAGTTTTTCATTTTAATTTCAATATAGTTAACATACCTTTAAATATTTTTATGTAGTTAAGGTTGATTGTTTTCTTAATTTCTTTTTTTTTTAACTTTAAACAAATTTTTATTACACAAAAGGAACGATCAGAAATTAAGAAAAAGTGAATATGTTTTCTTAATTTCTGATTGTTCCTTATTAGTGTAGAGGAATGTAACCTTTTTTTTTTTTTTTTGGTGGAATCTTTAGAGTTTTCTGTATACAGACAGTTCCCAACTTAATGATGGTTCAGCTCAAGATTTTTTGACTTTTTGATGGTACAAACGCAACATACATGCAGTAGGAACCATATTTTGAATTTTGATTTTTTCCATTCTCAGTATACAATTCCGTGTTCTCCTGTCCTGGGTGGCAGAAGCAGCCCCAGCTGTAGCTTCCAGTCAGCCCCACAATTGTGAGGGTAAATGACTGTTACTGTTAAAACCCTTCTGTCCCTATACAACCATTCTGTTTTTTTTTTTTAAAGATTTTATTTATTTATTTGACAGACATATCACAAGTAGGCAGAGAGGCAGGCAGAGAGAGAGGAGGAAGCAGGCTCCCTGCTGAGCAGAGAGCCCGATGTGGGGCTTGATCCTGGGACCCTGGGATCATGACCTGAGCTGAAGGCAGAGGCTTTAACCCACTGAGCCACCCAGGTGCCCCAACCATACTGTATTTTACTCTTGGTATGGTATTCAATAAACAACATGAGAAATTCAACACATTGTTAAAAATAGGCCTTGTTGGGCACCTGGGTGGCTCAGTCAGTTAGGTCATGATCTCAGGGTCATGGGATTGAACCCTGTGAAGGGCTCTTCACTCAGCAGGGAGTCTGCTGGAGAGTCTCTCTCTTGCTTCCCCTTTATCCCTTCCCCCAAACAAATCTTTTTTAAAAAGGCTTTGTAAAAAATAGGCTTTGTAAAAAAAAAAGAATTTGGCTTTGTGTTAGCTGATTATACCAACTACAGGCTAATGTAAGTGGAGTATGATTAAGGTAGGTGACACTAAGCTTGTATGTTCATTAAGTTAGGTATATTAAATATATTTTTAGTTTTTTTTTTTAAAAACTTCATTTGAGAGAGTGAGAGCACATGAGCTGGG
Organism: Mustela nigripes; assembly: GCF_022355385.1. NCBI lineage: Eukaryota > Metazoa > Chordata > Mammalia > Carnivora > Mustelidae > Mustela > Mustela nigripes. The sequence continues at coordinate 8,580,745 of NC_081558.1, read as the reverse complement.
GAAGGGGGCAGGCAGAGGAAGCATACTCCCCACTGCGCTGGGAGTCCCAACTTGGTGCTTTGGTCCCAGGACCCTGAGATTATGACCTGAGCTGAAGGCAGGTGCTTAACCTTCTGAGCCACCCAGCTGCCCCTACATTTTCAATTTAGAGATATTTCCAATTAATGATGTATCAGTACATAACACAATCATAAGTTGAGGAAGATCTGCAGAATATCCTATCATCTATAAACAGACCACTTCACCTCATTTTTTCTAAACTGGGTAGCATTTTTCTTTTTCTTGCATAATTGCCCTGGTAGAACTTTCCAGCTTTGTGTAGTGGGCATCCTCCTCTTGGTCCTGATCTTAGTGGAAAAACTTTCAGCTTTTCAGCACTGAGTATGAGGTTATCTGTGAGCTTGTCATGGCCTTTATTATGCTGAGGTATTTTCTCTGTGTACCACTTTGTTGAGAGTCTTTTATCATAAATGGATATTGAATTTTGCCATATGCCTTTTCTGCATCCATTGAGAAATCATGACTTTTGATCTTCATTTTGTTAATACGGTTTATTACATTGATTTGTAGATGCTGAACCATACTTGCATCATGGAATTAATCCCACTTGATTGTGGTAGATGATCTTTTTAGTGTGTTGTTGGATTCACTTTGCTCGTATTTTGTTGAGGACTTTCCTAGCTTATGTTCGTCTGGGATACTGGACTGTAATGTCCTTATGGCATCTTCTGGTATTAAGGTAACACTGGCTTCATAAAATTAGTTTGGAAGTATTCCCTCCTATTTTTTAGTAAGCATTTGAGAAGGATTTGGTATTACTTTTTCTTCGAATGTTTGCTAGAGTTTACCAGTGAAGCCATCTGGTCCTGGACTTTGATTTGTTGGGATGCTTTTGGTGACTGGTTGACTCTTTTTACTAGAAATCAGTCTATTCAGATTTTCAGCTTTTTCATAATTCAGTCCTGATATGTATTTTGTTTCTAAGAGTTTATCCATGTCTTCTAAGTTGTCCAGTTTTTGGTGAATAATTGTTCACAGTAGTCTCTTATGACCCTTTGTATTTCTGTTGTACCAGTTGTAATGTCTTCTCCTTCATTTTTTTAATATATTTGAGTCCTCTCTTTCTTTTCTTTTAGACTCTAACGAAAGGTCTATCCATTTTATTTATCAAAAAAACAAAACCAATATGGACACCTGGATGGCTCAGTTGGTTAAGCGGCTGCCTTTGGCTCAGGTCATGATCCCAGAGTCCTGGGATCGAGTCCCGCATCCCAGCTCCCAGCTCCACGGGGAGTCTGCTTCTCCCTCAGATCTTCTTCTCTCTCACTGTCTCTCTCTCAAATAAATAAATAAAATATTAAAAAAAAAAAAACCTCTTAGTTTCACTGATTTTTTTTTCTATTTTTAATTTGCATTTTGTTTATTTCCACTATGATCTTTGTTATTTCTTCTTCTAGCTTTGGACTTTTTTCTTCTTTTTCTAGCTCCTTGAGGTATAAATTTGGATTTATTTGAGATCTTTCTTGATGTAAGCATTAATTGCTATGAAATTCCTTCTTGGAACTGCTTTTGCTGCATGTTGTAAGTTTTGATATGTAGTATTACCATTTTCATTTTGTCAAGGTATTTTTTGACTTCTCAAGTTGATTATTTTCACCTGTTAGTTCGGTAGCATGTTAATTCATCTGCACATATTTGTGAATTGTCCAGTTTTCTCCTTGAGTTGATCTGTAGGCCCACCATTATGATTGGAAAAGATGGTTGATGTGACTTTAATCTTCTTTAGTTTATTAAGACTTGTTTTGTGGCCTAATATATGATCCATTGTGGAGAATGTTCTATGTGCATGTAAGAATGTGTATTCTGTTGCTTTTAGATGGAAATGTCTGTTAAAAATGGGTCACTTAATTTCAGTGTTTCCTTACTGTTTTTCTTTTTTTCTTTCTTGGTCTGGATGATACATCTAATGATAGTTAAGATATTAAAGTCCCCCACTATTATTGTATTGCTGTTTCTTCCTTTAGATCTGTTACTATTTGCTTTATATATTTAGATGGTATAAACTTTATATATTTTGAGGGTATAAACATTCACAAGTAATATATCCTCTTATTCATGCCTTTATCATATAATGACCTCCTTTGTCTTTTATAGTCTTTGTCTTAAAGCCTATTTTGTGTCAGACAAAATAGCTAGTTTTTTTTTTAAGATTTTATTTATTTGTTTGACAGACAGATCACAAGTAAGCAGAGAGGCAGGCAGAGAGAGAGTAGGAAGCAGGCTCCCTGCTGAGCAGAGAGCCTGATGCAGGGCTTGATCCCAGGACCCTGGTATCATGACCTGAGCCAAAGGCAGAGGCTTTAACCCACTGAGACACCCAGGCGCCCCGTCCATTAACATTTTAAAGTAATTATTGGTCGGTATGTACTGATTGCCATTTTGTTCACTGTTTTCTAGCTCTTTTTGTAATTTGTTCTTTTCTTGGTTCTTTTGTGATTTGCTGATTGTCTGTAGGACTATGTTTAGATTCCTTTCTCTTGTGTGTGTCTACTATAGGTCTTTGCGATTCCCATGAGTTTACTAGAATAGCTTATGTTTAGTAATCTAAGTTGATAACAATTTAAGTTTGAGTGTATTCTAAAACTCTGCATTTTTATTCTACCTCCATTTTATGTTTTTGATATCACAGTTTGCATTTTTGTGTCTCAGTTAACAAGTTAGTATAGTTATTTTCATACTTTTGACTTTTAACCTCAACTTCATATGATTAACCTCCCACCTTTACATTAGTCTGAATTTCACTACATATTTACCTTTAATGGTGTAATTTGTACTTTCATATTTTCCTGTTACTGATTAACATCCTTCCATTTCAATGTAAAGAAGTCCCTTTTGCATGGCTTGCAAGGCCAGTCTAATGGTGATGAATTCCTTTAGCTTTTGCTTCAGTTGGAGAACTCTTATTCTCCAATTCTGAAAACTTTACTGAGTTGAGTTTTCTTTGTTAGCAGTTTTTTTCTCTTTTTAGAAAATATTTTAGGGGCACCTGTGTGGCTCAGTGGGTTAAGCCTCTGCCTTCCGCTAAGGTCATGATCTCAGGGTCCTGGGATCGAGCCCCACATCAGGCTCTCTGCTCAGCAGGGAGCCTGCTTCCCCCACCACCATCCCCCGCCTGCCTCTCTGCCTCCTTGTGATCTCTCTCTCTGTCAAATAAAAAAAAAAATCTAAAAAAAATTTTTTTACTTATTTGTCAGAGAGCATGAGCTAACACAAGCAGGGGAAGTGGCAGGCAGAGGGAGAAGCAGGCTCCCCAGTGAGCAAGGAGATGGATGTGGGGCTTGATTCCAGGACCCTGAGATCATGAACTGAGTTGAATGCAGATGCTTACTCAACTGAGCCACGCTGGTGTCGCTGGCACTTTTTTTTCCTCCCCCCACCCAGCACTTTGGATATGTCACACCATTCCTTTCTAGCCTGCAAAGTTTTTGCTGAAAAAATCTGATGATCTTATGGGAGTTATCTTGTACATAACACGTTTGGTTTCTCTCTCTCTCTTTTGCTGGTTTTAAGTGCCTCTCCTTATACTTTAGCTTTGACACTAAATGTAGTGCTTCTTGGTGTGAGTCTCATTGGGTTCATTGTATTTGGAGCTCTCTGGGATTCCTGAATTTGCTGTTTCCTTCTCCAGGTTAGGGAAGTTTTCGGCTATTATTTAAGTTTTCTGCTCCTTTCTCTCCTCTTTGGGAATCCAGTAATGCAGACTTTGGTCAACTTGATGTAGTCCCATAAGTCCCTTAAGTTGTCTTCACTTTTTTTCATTCCTTTTTCTGTATACTGTTCTGATTGGGTAAGTTCTGCCCTGTCTTCATTTTTCAGTTCAGTTCTTCTTCAGCTCTATGACTTCTGTTTGGTACTTTGTTTTCTTCTGCTTGTTGGAATTCTTTCTTTTTTCATCCCATTCTTCTCCTGAGCAAGGTGAGCATTTTTATTACTGTTATTTTGGACCCTTTATCGGATAAATTACCTATCTCCTTTTTGTTAAGGTCTTTTTCTAAGGTTTTATATTTTGCTTTTGGGGGGAATACATTGTTCTGTTTCTTTGGTTTACTTGACACTCTCTTGGTTTTTATGTGTTAGACAAAACAGCCCCCTCTCCCAGTTTTGAAGGAATGAACTCATGGAAGAGAGCCCTTTGTTGTCTCTCAGACCTTTGTGATTGTTCAAGAAGGCTATTTGTAATTGCTAGGCTCCTACAGTTGCTACACCAGACAACTTTTAATAAATTCTATTTTCATATCATTCAGTATAATGATTTCTTCAGACTTTTTTGCTCCCAGTATTTAGAAGTTTTTATCTCCATGTCTTTGGGGTTTTCCAACTACTTTCCTGTTACTGATTTCTAGATTAATGCTGCTGTTTCCTGAGAACATATTTGTAGGATTTCTGTTGTTTCAAATTTAAGGTGTTTAAAAAAATTTTTTTTTTCTCAACGATTTTATTCATTTATTTGACAGAGAGAGAGATCACAAGTAGACAGAGAGGCAGGCAGAGGGGGGGGGGCAGGCTCACCGCTGAGCAGAGAGCCCGATGCAGGGCTCAATCCCAGGACCCTGAGATCATGACCTGAGCCAAAGGCAGAGGCTTAACCCACTGAGCCACCCAGGTGCCCCACAAATTTAAGGTGTTTTATACCCCAGAAGGTGGTTTGTCCTGGTGAGGGTTGCATGTGCACTTGAGAAGAATGGAAATTTGCTGTTAATGACATATCCCATGGATTTCAATGAAACCTGTTGCTCACTGGTACTGTTCAATTAACTAGTCTTTCCTGATTTTCTTCCTGCTGGAATTTTTGCGTTACTGATACGGGGTTGTTGATAGGCCCATTTTTTGCCTAACATATTTTGCTATTCTGTTATATATACGAAAGGATTGTTAAATTTTCTTGGAGATTTGACCCAGTGATCATTACATGATTCCCTCTTCATCTGAAATTTCCCTGCTTTGACGTAGGCCTCGTCTGAAATTAATCTGCTCTGCTGGCTTTCTTTTGGTTACTGTTGGTGTGGTACATCTCTCTCCCTCCTTTTATGTATATTTGTGTCTTTATTTATTTATTTGTGTATTTATTTATTTGTGTCTATATTTGTGTTCTTTTTAATGTGCTGTTACAGTATCATTCGGCTGTAGGATTTAGACCATTGATGTTTAAAGTGGTTATTGATAATGTTGATTAGTAGCTACAGTGCTTTTTACTCTTTCTTGTTGTCTCTGTTTCTTTGGTTTCTGCCATTTTTCTGCCTTCGTTGGCTTTGATTGAACATTTTCTCTCTTCGCAGCATATCAATTATAGTTTCTTTACTTTGTTTTCCCGAGTTTACCTCATGTCAGAGTATTCCTAATTTTCCCCTGGCCCATGTAACATGGTCATTCATTTCACTTACCCAAAAGCTTATTACTGAATGCAAAAGTGAGGTCTATCAGATTTGTTAGTAAACGAAAAGGTATTTTATTTTAGTTTCTTTCCTAATTCTCTTACGTACCTCCCAGTGAATTTCTTCTCGTGTTCTTTGAAAACCAGGTGTACTCGTGTCAAATTCCTCAATTTTTGCCTCAGAAAGTCCTTATTTCTTCTTCATTTTTGAAGAACAGTTCTAACCGAATTGTAGGGTGGTGGTGGTTTACTTTTCAACACCTGAAGTGTTTCACTCCAGTCTCTTTCTTGCTGAAATGGTTTTGGAAAAAGTCCTGTTTGATTCTGACCTGCGTTTCGGTGTGACCGAGGTTGGTTCCTCCCCTCGCACGCCTGGCTTCCTTCACTGTATTCTCTTCATTTTGTATTTTTCTGCAGTTTGAATAGGATGTGCTTGAATTTGTGTTTTCAGTTGTTTGGGGTTTTTTTTTTTTCCCCCTTCATTTTCCCTTTTGTCTTCTCTTAGCTTCTCTTGAATGGTAGGAAGATTCACTTTTTCTGTTCCTTTCTGCCTTTCTTTTCCATCAGTTAGTCCCATTTTGTGTATTTGATCCTTGTCATTATCCCAAAGTTCTTGGAGAGTGTGTTGTTCTTTTTTTTTTTCCCTGTTTGCTTAGGCCCCAGTGAAACAGATTCTTCGGAGGACAGGCCTTGTTAAGAATAGAATATTCTGGGCATATTTCAAAATAGCTTCTTTTCTGTCTCCAATTTTGAAGACTGTGGTTTGCCCTGTGTCCTCAGTTCTCTGGCGGAATCTAAGAAGAGTTGTTTCATTTTAAGTTTTTTGCTTTTTCCTTGTGAGGGAGAGACTGCTTCTGAGTTCATTATTTGACAAACAACAACCAGATCTCTGGCTCTGATTTTTTTTTTTAAGATTTTATTTGTTTATTTGACAGACAGAGATCACAAGCAGGCAGAGAGGCAGGCAGAGAGAGAGGGAAGCAGGCTCCCCACTGAGCAGAGAGCCGATGCGGGACTTGATCCCAGGACCCTGAGATCATGACCTGAGCCGAAGGCAGCGGCTTAACCCACTGAGCCACCCAGGCACCCTCTGGCTCTGATTTTTGATGCTTGATGCGTACAGCTTTGAAACTCCTCCCTCCTCCTCCCTCCTTGGTCCGCTTCTATCCAAGACAGGGAGAAAGCCTAGTGCTTCCTGCTTTGGCAGCGGCAAGAGGTTCTGTTCATACAGGCTCCTGCCCTTGTGTGTGAACCTTTAGTCCACTCAGAGCCTCAGAAAAAAGTCTGCCTGCTTTTCCCTGGTCTCTCAAGCCATTTCATGCCAGCGTGAGAGGCCTGCCTTCCTCCCCGGAGACCTCAGTTCCAGAGTGAACGTGCTTACCCCTCGCGGCATTAGCTGGTGTCCTCAGCTGAGGGATTCCTGTACTTGGGGATTGGCTGTGGTGCTTCTGTGCACCACGTCGCAGCTCATAAATGAGAGAAAATGAGAGGGTCCCCTCTAGAGGGACTGGTCGGGAACTTCCTCCTGAAATTGGAGGATGGAGATTTTATGTTCTCTTGGAGGAGAGCACTGCTGAATCCATTATTTCCTCCTCATGAACAGACTCACCATCAAACCATTGTGGATGTTCGTGAGCTCCCTTACAACCCGCAGCTCTATTCGTCAAGGTTAGCCTGGGCCAAGGACGCTGTTATGGTTTGACCAAAAAGAGTTCTTCTAGCACTTTCTTAACTCAGCATGTGTCCTAAAAAGTGAGAAGCAGCCCTGAGGCTCATTGGATGGGGTTTCTGTGGAGACCTCTGAGCCGTCGCTTCTGAGTAACTTCTGGCTAGGTGAACGGGACGGAGATACGGAAAAACGGATGCAGTAAGTACCACAGCGGTGCAGAGGAGGGCTTCTGCACAAGAATATTTGCCTTTGTCCAGCTACGTCTGGCTACCTCTGATGGCCTGGAGGACTTCGGGCCGACACGGAAAGCTGATCCTTGTTACAAGTTGCATTTCCATAGGCCTCCGGGACGCTCGTGGCTGGTGCTGGGACTAGAACAAGCCTCCAGTTCTTCACTGTGTTTTACTCATTAAAACCTCGTGCAGACTCGAGCCCGTGCATCATGGAGTGCTGAGTTAAATGGTATGTAAGAAGGAAGGAGATGAGAACGTCCTTCTCAACAATAATTAGCGTGCTTAAAATAACACTGGTCTCATTTGTATAGCATTTCGCTCATTCCTCCAAGGTGCTCTGGACCCCACCATTAGAGAACAGTAACATTTAAAGTGATCACAGTAACAATGAGTAAATAATTTGCATGTGTTCATGATACTGTTAAATTTATGAGGAAGTGGGAACAGAAAGTAAATTCTCACGACCAAGACGTAAATGTTTGGAGACCACAGAATCACATACATAACATAACCTTCCTATAAATTGGGTATAAATCCCCAGTGCTGTCATTTGGGATGTTTTAGGATTCAGTGACCTTTGAGGATGTGGCTGTGAACTTCACCCTGGAAGAGTGGGTTTTACTGGATTCTTCGCAGAAGAAACTTTACAGAGATGTGATGCGGGAAACCTTCAGAAACCTGGCCTCAATAGGTAAAGATGATGACATTCTTACTGAACATTAGCAGTTAGAGAATAGGTATTTCTTGCCCATCAGTCTTGTTCTAACATGTGGGAAAAGCATACATTAGTAAGCTAACAGAGACCTAAAATCTAGTAATTTTTTATAATTTCTAAAAACATGGAATTATTTTTCTCCATTTGCATTTTAGGGAAAAAATGGGAAGGTCATGACACTGAAGATGGGTACTATACGCAGGGGAGAAGACTAAGGTGAGTCACACAGTATAGCAGTGTCCCACGTAGAATCCTTCTGTGGCATGAATTTTTTTTTAAGATTTTATTTATTTGACAGAGATCACAAGCAGGCAAAGAGAGAGAGAAGAGGAAGCAGGCTCCCCGCTGACCAGAGCACCCGATGTGGGGCTCGATCCCAAGACCCTGGGATCATGACCTGAACCGAAGGCAGAGGCTTTAACCCACTGAGCCACGCAGGAGCCCCGGCATGAATTTTCTAAAACCAAATTATTCAGAGGTGCCGGGGGCTCAGTCAGTTCTATGTCTTCCTTCAGCTCAGGTCATGATCCCAGGGTCCCGGGATGGAGTCCCATAGGGAGCCTGTTTCTCCCTCACCCTCTGCTTGCCACTCCCCCTGCTTGTTCTCTCTCTGTCAAATGGATAAATAAAATCTTTAAATAAATAAAGCCCAAAGTGTTCAAATTTATCCTTAAATTTTTTTTCACTGAAAATATTTACTTAAATAGGACATAGGTGTTCAGTGTTTGCAAAACTGTCCACTTGGAAACAGCGTAAAGAACATCCCTGTATGTTGAGATGCCTGGGTGGCTCAGTCTGTTATGTGCCTGCCTTGGGCTCAGGTCACAATCTCAGAGTCCTGGGATCAAGTCCTGCATCGGGCTCCTTGCTCAGTGGGGAGCCTGTTTCTGCTTGCCACTTCCCCTGCTTATGCTCACTCACTCTCAGTCTCTAATAAATAAACAAACAACCCTGTAGGTTAATAATCTTTGTTTACATGATAACTGTGGCCAGTTCTATTTATGAAACATTCAGTCTATTAACTTTTCAAACACTTAAGAAAGGGCAGGAGACCTTCATTTTGCTGTAAATTATAAAAAATGTAATTCTAGGGGCACCTGGGTGGCTCAGTGGGTTAAAGCCTCTGCCTTTGGCTCAGGTCATAATCCCAGGGTCCTGGGGTTGAGCCCCGCATCGGGCTCTCTGCTTAGCAGGGAGCCTGCTTCCTCCTCTCTCTCTGCCTGCCTTTCTACCTACTTGTGATCTCTGTCTGTCGAATAAATAAATATTTTTTAAAAAAAGATTTTAAAAAGTGTAATTCTAGTATCCTGCTAATACAAATAACCAAGAAATATTCATATATTTCTCATTTTTTACAGAATTCATATGGTAGAAAAACCTTATGAAAACAAAGAGGATCACTGTGGAGAAACCATCACCCAGACTCCAGATCTTAATCTGAACAAGGAAAGTCCTTCTGGAATAAAACCATCTGAAGGTCCTCAGTATAGAGAAACCATCACCCAGACTCCAGATCTTATTCTGAACAAGAAAACACCTTCTGGAGTAAAATCACCTGAAGGTCATCAGTGTGGAGAAACTATCACCCAGACTCCAGACCTTAGTCTGAATAAGAAAAGTCCTTCTGGAATAAAACCACCTGAAGGTCTTCAGTGTAGAGAAACCATCATCCAGACTCCAGATCTTAATCTGAACAAGGGAACGCCTTCTGGAGTAAAACCATGTGAATGTAGCGTGTGTGGAAAAGTCTTTGTGCGTCATTCGTCCCTTAGTAGGCACATCAGATCTCACAGTGGACATAAGCCATATGAGTACCACGAATGTGAAGAGAAGCCATACAAGTGTAAGGAATGCGGGAAAGCCTTCAGTTACCGCAAATCTGTTCACAGACACGAGAGGACTCACACTGGGGAAAAGCCGTACGAATGTCAGGAATGTGGGAAAGCTTTCACGTGGCTCACGACTTACCGAAGACACATGATAACTCACACAGGAGAGGGACCTTACAAATGTAAGGAATGTGGGAAGGCTTTCAGTTGTTCCACTTCGTTGCGAACACATGAGAGAACTCACACTGGAGAGAAACCCTATCAGTGTAAACAGTGCGGTAAATCCCTCAGGTCCCCTCTGGGTCTGCGAATACATGAAAGAAATCACACTGGAGAGAAACCCTATGAATGTAAGCAGTGTGGGAAAGCCCTCAGTTGTCCCAGTTCCTTTCGAAGACACGAAAGGACGCACACTGCAGAGAAACAGTATGAATGTAAACAGTGTGAGAAAACCTTCAGCTCCCCTCTAGGCTTGCGGATACATGAAAGAATTCACACAGGAGAGAAACCTTATGAATGTGAGGAATGCGGAAAAGCCTTCATTTCTCTGTCAAGCATTCGAACCCATATGATCACACACACTGGGGATGGACCTTACAAGTGTAAGGAATGTGGGAAAGCCTTCATTTGTCCCAGTTCCTTTCGATCTCATGAAAGGACTCACACTGGAGAGAAACCCTATGAATGTAAACAGTGTGGGAAAACCTTCAGTTGGCCCAGTTCCTTTCGAATACACGAAAGGACACACACTGGCGAGAAACCTTATGAATGTAAGGAGTGTGGCAAAACCTTCATTTATCGCACAACCTTTCAGGGACACATGAGAAAGCACACTGGAGAGAAACCCTATAAATGTAAAGAGTGTGGGAAAGCCTTCATTTCTCCCTCGAGTGTTCGCACGCACATGATAATGCACACTGGAGATGGACCTTATAAATGTAAGGAATGTGGGAAAGCCTTCAATTTTCCCAGTTCCTTTCGGATACACGAAAGGACTCACACAGGAGAGAAGCCCTATGAATGTAAACAGTGTGGTAGAGCTTTCAGTTGTTACACGTCCTTTCGGACACATGAGAAAACGCACACTGGAGAAAAACCCTATGAGTGTAAGGAATGTGGAAAGGCCTTCATTTATCGCACTACCTTTCGAGGACACGTGAGAATGCACACTGGCGAGAAACCGTACAAATGTAAAGAATGTGGAAAAGCCTTCAGTCGTCCCAACTCATTTCGAAGGCATGAGCGATCTCACACTGAATAGAAACTTCCTGAATGTAAGCAGCGTGGGAAAAATGTCAATGGACCTTCATCTTCACATGTGAAAGCCCCACGGGAAAGCAGTCCAACAAATATAAGAAAGCCTGATACACATGAATCCCTATGTAATGTTCCAGAACATTATATGTAACCTCAATCATTGTAAAAGTTATAAATATATTGTATTTATCAGTGCCTCATTCTTAAAGTGGATCTCTGGACTGTGGATATTTACTACTTAATTTCAAAAATGAACATTGAGGTGAGATAATTCTGTAAGTACTCTTTTTACTGTTGTTTAAAGATTAATAGATATTTGTTTTCTCCTCAAATCAGTAATATTTTTCTCTTTCCATTTTGGAGTCTGATCCATGGATGAATCGAGGTGGTTTCTAAATGTGCGAGTAGGTTTAATTTTAAAATAATGGTTTAGAATTGTTGATAAATGACATTTTGGTATTTGTTGGGATTTTCCCACTGGCCGCCTCTGTCAGCTACTGGATCTCCATTACCCATCAAATATTCCATCTTTCTTAGGAGAAAACCAGTTTTTGTCACCGGCGTAATGTGACATTTCCTAGAATCTGTTCCCTTTGTGATTCTACCTGTAGCCTCACTTGCATGAGGTTTGGAAGGCCGGAGTACTGGAGGCGTTAGGTTTCAGAGCTGACAGACAGACAGAAGCTGTATAGGAGCTTGGAGGATAACCTGCTTATAACCTGTTTTCCTGATCGCTTGCCCTGCCAGTCAAGAGTGCCCTCAAAACCACAATTAACTGCCTGACTTCCATTTCTCAGAGGTCCAGGTTTCCACATACACCTTCACATGTTCTGCATCAAAGATCCACCACAGTTTGGATTTTCCTGCCAGTGCTCGTGCATCCAGGCGACTAATTGGAGCTTTCATGGTTGGAAGTATTCTCTGCTGCTCAGACTCTCCTCTCCTCTAGACTGCATTCATTTAAGGTCTAATTTGTGTAGTAAACACCTTGTTTTGGTAATACTGCTAGTGACCACGTGTTCCTGATTCCACTGCGATAGCTACAATGATGCCATCCAAAAGAACCACCTTGGACTTTGGTCCTCTGCTGTGCCGCGACTGTGAGAACTGGCCCCTCCCCCGTATCAGGCTGATTATGGATGTTTCCCTTAGTTCACAGCTGTGTGTAGTTCCTCAGTGTGTCTTCAAGTATGTTTGTATGTGATTAAAAGCAATGCATTTGTCAAACAAAACCTTCCATAGTCATTTCTTAAAACATTAACTGGGGCACCTGGGTGGCTCAGTGGGTTAAGCGCCTACCTTCGACTCGGGTCAAGATCTCAGTGTCCTGGGGTGCTTGGGTGGCTCAGTGGATTAAGCCTCTGCCTTTGGCTCAGGTCATGATCTCAGGGTCCTGGGATCAAGCCCCACATCGGGCTCTCTGCTCAGCAGGGAGCCTGCTTCCCGCTCTCTCTCTGCCTGCCTCTCTGCCTACTTGTGATCTCTCTCTCTCTCTCTGTCAAATAAATAAAATCTTTAAAAAAAAAAAAAAGATCTCAGGGTCCTGAGATCAAGCCCCCTGTTAAGCTCCGTGCTCAGTGGGGATTCTGTTGCTTTCGCTCCCTCTGCCCCTCTCCCCGACTTGTGCTTTTGCGCTTGTCGTTCTCACTCTCAAAATCTTAAAATATTTTATTAACTGTTTTAATACAATTTGTATGCTACCAAATACCGAGTCTCTCATTTCCTGGGAGTATATATTAAAATATCCCATTGTAATTATGAATTTTCAGATCAGCTTTGTAATTTTGTCAAGTTTAGCACGCATTCTCAATATTAGCTTGTGTATACGTGCTGAGGTACTTTTCATTCTTTTACAGGTATAGTCTCTGTCATGAAAATAACTTCTCATTTGGTCAGTGTCCTCTTGCTAGACAAAACCCACTGTGTTTCCATCAGCAGTCAGCAGCAGTGTGATCAACTTCAGGAATAACGGGCGCCTCAGTGGCTCAGTTGGTTAAGCATATGACTCTCAGGTCGTGGTCTCGGGGTTGTGAGTTTGAGCCCCATGTTGGGCTCCAAGGTGGGCCTGGAGCCCTACTTTAAAAAGGACTGCTGGGGCGCCTGGGTGGCTCAGTGGGTTGAGCTGCTGCCTTCGGCTCAGGTCATGATCTCAGGGTCCTGGGATCGAGTCCCGCATCGGGCTCTCTGCTCAGCAGGGAGCCTGTTTCCTCCCCTCTCTCTCTCTGCCTGCCTCTCTGCCTACTTGTGATCTCTCTCTGTCAAATAAATAAATGAAAAATCTTTAAAAAAAAAAAAAAAAGGACTGCAAACCCTAAATGACTGATTTATCAGTAAGAGAGTGTTAAAAGGACTTACATAATTTGGGTTTTTGCTAGGTGATTTGATTACTATTTAGTAAAGACAAGAAGTTTCTGGATGTACTCGATGCTTTGTGGAGGTAAACTTAATTCCACCATTGTTTTTACCGTCCAGAAAATAATTATGATTACCAGTATAGTGGGGCTAAGCCTATAAGAAGCTCCACTCAGACATATTTCTAAGAAGAGGAGAATTTTGGTCATTTTTGTGACTTAGACCTGTCTTTTTCCCATTTTGAAAAACATAGTTAAAAAATACCCTTCTTTTTTTCTTGATCCATCACGATCACCAAACTGCTTTGGTGGAAGTATTTGGTATTTTTCTCTTCAACACAGTACAATTTGGCAAGGCCAGTGCCAGTCTCCTACAACTGTTGCCCTTCCCACTTGTTATCTAAACACCAATATATTTCCTACAGTGAACTGACGGACACTATTTACCACAGAGAACCTCAGTGAAAATATGTAAATTCTCTCCTCTGTAAACTATGTTTAATATCTCCTTTTTAATGTCACTGAGCCTGTAAGTTTAGGTAAATTGTGAGAGAACAAAACCTAATGGGCGAAAAAAAGAGAACACTACTGTTCTGATCACGCCTTTCTTGCTCCGCGACTACTCTTGATGCTAATTTTTGAACATCCCTCCTCTGTCAGACACTGTGTACTCAAAACATACCCAAGCAAAAATAGTAAAATCAGCGTAGGATTTCAATATAGAGGCATTAAACACGAGTTATTGCAGTCTTGGTGCTCATATTTTTGTGGGAAAAGAGAGATGGTTAACAAATAGTAACATTTGGGATAATAAGAGAAGTACGGGCTTTGATAGAAAGAAACGACATTAAATAACAGGGAAGCTAGGAGTGTGTATTACTTTTCTATGAGGATAGGAGCCTGAGTGAGCAGGGATGTCACTCAGTAGTGAGTGACCCCTGGAATTCCCACCATGCAGTACGTCGTCAACACTCAGGAACAGCCTTGGTGTGGAAGTACACAGAGGGCAGTAGAAATGGAGAAAGTCCGGCATTGCTGTGATTAACAGTAACGATTCCCCATAAAGATACAGTCCTGGCTCATCTTCCTTTTTGCAGTTTTCTGTATGTAATTTGTGATCTTGGGTTTGGCCTGGGTATCTGGGGCTTGAAACTTACCACTAATTTGGGCCACAGATATCTATGGTATTTTTTCGTGTTTACTGTCATTTTTGAGAGCGTTTCAATTTACCTGTATTTAAGTTTTACAGTATTTGGCACCTAAATTTTGCTTGTGTACTAACTGCATAATATAAACCCCCATTAAGCCCTGGGGTGTCTCCCAGTTTGAAAAAGGGTTATGATAATCTGCCTGTTCTAGTTCTTCCGTTTATTCTGTGCAGAGAGAGCTATTTACACAAGCCCACTGCGATTTCCCAGTGGAAACATCAGAAATAGCTAACTTTAGAAGGCAGTTAGTTATTCAAGGAATAACTAAGGAAAGCTGCAGACACAAAGTATAATTTTGAGTAATTTTATGTAAAAGGAAATATCTTTCTGTAAGAGGAGTAATTGGAAGCTTTCTGTTTGACCCACAAAGCCCCACGGCCCACCTCTGTCCACATGTGTCATTTCCAAATGCTTACACTTCCAGCATGTGTGACAAACTAGACGGATATAAAAGTGACCATCGTGAATTTTATGAGCAAAGGAAAGTCAATCTTGTTCATTTTTTTAGTACTGACATTTTTTTTTTTAGCATTGTCGCGGTAAGTTCACGGTTATTAGTCTCTCTTTGGACGCCTCCACCAGCATTCCTTCATCTCACAAAAGAAAAACTTGCGCACAGGAGAGCAGGGTCCAGGATCACAGCTCACAGTAGTGGACTCGCTCCCATTTGGAGGTCTGATGGGTGCTACCTACTTAACTAGGCATCGTCACAATTTTAAACTCAAAAGCACTGCGAGAAATTTCCACTTTGACAAATTTGCCATCAAGTTCCACAAATGACTCTGAGGACAGTGTGTTGTTTGTATTACATTCTGGGAAAGGCAAACTTGGGAGCCTAACGCAGATGAGTGTAGCCAGTGGTGAAGGGGTTTAGTACAGGAATGTCCTGGGGTTCATCCTTTGTGGTGTTACTACACACTTGTGAAAACCCCCCCACTACACTTTAAATAGTGTGCATGTATAGACTAAAAATGAGTAACAGAAGACGACAAAAATGCTTTCATATGCTGGGAGAATCTTGAATTTTGCCAAACCCCAACTGTCATGTGTGCAGCTCTTCTTTCCCCCACACCGGGGCTACTACTTAGGAGGAACTAACAGACTGAGGAGGGAGGACTCGGTCCCCATCAGGCCTTTGCTTGCCATCCCGTCGGCACCTCGACTGAAATGTGAGGGCTCCGAGAATCTAAATTCCTCAGGCCATCTGTGGAAATACTATGGTTCTGGAACATGGCGGCGCACCCCACGGTTCTCCGCGGGCACCATCTGAGGACCTCCTGACGTCTCAGAGGCAGGACCCTATCCTTACCTTGCTGTCCTGAGGCCCCTGACAGCTCTTATTTTCCCATCTCAAGCGGACTTTGCCTGCTTACTGGGGAGCATCTTTGGAAATCCACTCCTGTCCCACTTGGGAAGATTTCTCTACCAAGAGCAGGGGCTGTGAGGTGCGAGGGTAGAAGGCACAGCACAGGGCACGTGCCCTTGAGCCACAACAATCTGAGCTGTTGCAAAGTTAACCTGCTCTGCTGGCCTTGTCACCAGATACCTACAATTGGATGACTCTAAATGGGAAAGCACATGGCTCTAGAGTCTGACCAAAGAATGGTCACTCCATCTGTGTCTCCCTCCCCAGACTCCTATACCATAGAGGCTTCCACAGCCTCCTTTCAGACCTCCCGGGATCTCCAAACATGGAAATTGCCACAGCGTGCTGGTACAAGTAACTGTTCTCAGCCTGGTACTAAACACCATTAGAGCAGCCAGTGTCGGCAATCCATAGTCTTCCTGGAAATAGGACCTGAGATGATGCTCCAGGGGGAAGCCAGCCTTCCATTTTGCCTTGGGTCTTGAGTCCCAACCTGCTTTACCACAGAGGCCCCTCACTGAAAAGGTATTGGTACCTACAGGAGAAAGTGTGTGCCCCTGTCCTCCAGATGAGGTGATCATTCTGGAGGAGGTCACCCCTTTTCTAGACTCATTCACTGGCCATTTGGGGAGTCCGATGGGGGGACCACGTGAATGACGAGAAGAGTTGATGAACCTGATGGACCCTGTGCCACCACCCTTCCTGATGAAGTCAACTGCTTTCTGTTCCCAGATCAAATAGGCCATCATGATCAAAGACCTCATCCAAGTGTCCGCTCAGTTACTCAAACTCCAGGCAATCACGCTAGCACTACAGGATGCTCTGGCCAAGAGTCAGACTCACCCACACGTTTTTACACAACCTTTGGCCAGGGCCAATGATAGCTTCTGTCTGGTTGTACCAATAGAAACAACTCCTTATCCAGGGTTACTCCTTTTGGGATAAAGAACTCTAGGAATATCCTGAATCACGATTATGCAATTATGTACAGATCCCTCCTGACTTGGTACATATTAAATGAGTACTCCATAGGCTTATTTCAGTACTCAGGGCGATAAATTAACTCAAATTTCTGAGACTCATACTGACATCTCAGACATAATATTAACCTTGGCCCTGTGCGTCCATGAAATGTGAAACCACCGAGACCGCTACCCTAAAGCTCTAGGCAGAATGCAAAGGCCTTCTCTGACACGGCTTAGTGACTGACCAACACACCCGTTGTGAAAAATCACACCACTGGGAATATAAAGAATGGAAGAATTCCCAGGCCAAGTAGAAGGTTATAGCAAAGAGAAAATACACTATACATGACTCTTTATCCCCTCTATAGGGCTACTTGCTATGATCAAACCATGCTAGATACTTAGAAACTACTCATTGAGCCGATCAGACTTGCCACTGATGAAACCAAAATGCAAGGACTAAGACATTCTAGACATTGATGTGATTTACTCATTTCTCAAAAAAAGACACACACACACAGCTTCTGAAAAAGGCATTCAATGAGGCTTGTCTCTTATAAGCCCAGACTGTAGATCCTCATAGAAGCGAGAGTGGCTTACTTAGACAAAACTTGCTATCTTCTAAATGGGTCTTTCTGCTGTTCAAGGCATTAGACTCAACCCTCAGTCTTTAGGGCCCATTACTTTGTTCTTGTCATCATGTTTGCTGATACGTTATGAGAAGAGGCCTTTCTACATCCGACATTTATGTCAAAATGGTCATTTTCACAGGCCCTTATTCACTCTAATAGTGCCCAACAGCCCACACTCTCAAAGCCCACCCCTGGACCTTCCTCCTAACATTGCCTGTACTCTGTACCCTGCGTGTCAGTATTTCATTTTGCGCTCCCTCTTTCAAAACCACCTCAGGGCCATCTCAACACAAATGGGATATTTTCCTACCAACTACACTCACACATTCATTGTCATGGGAGTCGCCAGCACTGTCCAGGCACAGATGACGTTATTCAACAAACTCATGTAATTGGTCCCAATCAAAAAATGTCCCAAACACTCTAAGCACATGTAGCAGACAGCTGATGTTTTAGACGTTTTCCATGGAGGGAAACTGGCAACTACGGTAGCTGATGACTACTCGGCTTTGGACTATTTACTGGCCAGGCGAGGAGAGTTCCAGTCCCTTAAAGGGATTACTTGCTGCACATGTAGACAGCACTGGCAAAGTGTCATCAGTAACTCAACAAATGAGACAATGGATGAAAAGAACCAAATACATTACTAAAATAATTGAATAGAGCTCTGAAAGCCTACTGACATGATATTCCCGGGTCTCTCCCAAAACCTTAGGATGACTAGATTCTTAATGCTTTTTCAAGTTTTCCTCATCTTGATTATAACATGTTGCTTGGACTTTTCATGTGGCTTTAAAAATTCATATTCGGGGCACCTAGGAGGCTCAATTGGTTAAGCATCTGTCTTCGGCTCAGGTCATGATCTTGGGGTCCTGGGATTGAGCCCCGTATTGGACTCCCTGCTCACTGGAGAGGCTGCTTCTCCCTCTCCCTCTGATCCTCCTCCCTGCTTGTGCTCTCTCTCCTCTTTGGCATGTTCTCTGTCAATAAAAATCTTTAAAATAAAATTCATATTCAAATTTGTGTAAATGCAATATGCCATTATTCAGTCAACAATCACCAAAGAGTGAACATTAATAAAGACACTAACTCCTGGGGTCCCTGGGTGGCTCAGTCGGTTAAGTGTCTGCCTTCAGCTAACATCATGATCCTGAAGTGCTGGGATGGAGCCCTGTGTTGGGCTCCCTGCTCAGAGGGGAGCCTCGTCCTCCCTCTCTCTGACACTCCCCCTGCTTGTGCTCTCTGGCAAATAAATAAATAAAATATTTTTTAAAAAAAAGACACCGACTCTTTTTTGATGTTTGACTGTTGGCTTTAGATACCCACTCACCCTGCCTGGCCCACAATGGACAACAAAACTAAGAGGGTTCACACATGGCCCTTCTCTATTTGTGCTGACGGTAGGGGGCTCAAAGCTTGAAAATCACAACCTCAACTCCTTGACACATTAAAGGGTGTACCTGCTCTTCCCCTGTTGATCCAGCCACCCAAACCCAGCTGTACTTGCCCTACCTTCTTAAAGTGCCTATGAGTAATGAACTGCAAGTTTCCACTCACTGTTGAGTGAGGAACCTATAGGAGCACAAAATGTAAGAGATGAGTTGCTTGAGGACAGACCGCTTTGAGAATTAAGTGGGTTGAGGAGCCCAGTCTTGGGGTGCTCCCTACAATTCATAAATTCTTCCAAACCAGGTTCTCACCCTGAAGATCAGAAAAAATTGCCTCGTGGTTCATGCAGAAAACAGGAGGAAATGTTTTGATACATACACAATGCATTCTGTTCTCTGTAATTTAAGCCATCCTCCAAAGAAAAGGGATTTGCCAAAGCTTTATCTGATTGGGGAAAGAGCAGTTACACAACTACAGCCCTCTTCACCTTTCCTTGTTGACAGAAGGGGAGGAATAAAGGCCAAGAAAATTTTCTGATTTTCATAGTCCAGGGATTCTATGCCATCGAAACATCACAGGTCTAATCATAATAGGATATGTCCCCTCCCAAAAAACCTAGTCATCATATTGGCAGATTCCTAATGTAAGAACTGGATTAAAATAGCTGCAAGACACAGACTCTACCTAAGATTGAGTTGGTGGGATACCCAGACACACTGGGGAGAAAAATTCAAGGACACTGGAGGATACTGAAGCCCATGATATCTACAGCCAAAGTAAGTATTAAACGCTTTCAAGAATACATAAAACCTCCCAATTAAAGGCTTATTTTCCTCAAATCCTATTAACTGATATACCATGTCTGGCTTTCAGCCCCATATTGGAAGACAAACAACAGATTGTCAAAATAACTGATGCAGAATGTGCAGAACTGCAAGAGAAGATAAGCAAATCCACAATTACAGTTGAAGACTTTGACGTTCCCCTATCAGACAGACCCAGCAGGTAGAAAACTGGCAAATGAATTGTTGAAGGAGCAGTACTATGAATCAACAAGTCTTATGTGATATTTATATTTGTGATATTTATAGATTTATAGATATTTATAGATGACTTCATCCGACTGCAGGATGAACATTCATCTCAAGACATTTATCTCAAGAGAACATGGAACAAGTCCAGAGAGACTACATTCTAGGCCATAAAACACACCTGAAAAACAGTAAAGACTAGAAACCCTACAAAGTATGCTCTCAGACCACAATGGATTTAAACTAGAAATCAGTAGCAGAATCATAGCTGGAAAACCACAAAATATGGAAGACTTCTACATAACACATACATCAAAGGAGTCCTGAGAGAAATTTTAAAATATTTCAGCTGGGGCACCTCTCTGGCTCAGTCAGAAGAGCATGTGACTCTTGGTCTTGGGGCCATGAGTTTAAGCCCCATGTTGGATGTAGAGATTATAAAACAACAACAAATCTTTTAAAAAATATTTCAACTAGGGGCACCTGGGTGGCTGAGTTGGTTAAGTGTCTCAGGTCATGATCCCCAGGTCCTGGGATCGAGTCCCACATCAGGCTCCCTGCTCAGTGGGGAGTCTACGTCTCCCTTCCTGCTCAGTAGGGAGCCTGCTTCTCACTCTCCTCTGCACTCATGCTCTCTGTCGCTATTTCTGTCTCTGTCTCTTGAATAAAGAAAATTAAATCTTAAAAAAAAACCAAAAAACTAAAATCTAACCAAGTCAAAATCAAAAAGGCTATTAACAAGGTGCAATAAAAAATGGAGACTCTTACTGCTAGGGTAAATGAGGCAGAAGAGAGAATTAGTGATATGGAAGACCAGATGATAGAGAATTGAGAAGCTGAGAAAAAGAGAGATAAACAATTACTGGATCATAAGGGGAGAATTCAAGAGATAAGTGATACCAGATTTATCAAAAAGAAAAGATTAAGGACCCAAATAAATAAAATTATGAGTGAAAGAGGAGAGATCAGAACCAATACTAAAGAAATACAAACAATTATAAAAACATATTATGAGCAACTATATGCCAGCAAACTAGACAATCTGGAAGAAATGGATGCATTCCTAGAGATGTATAAACTACCAAAACTGAACCAGGAAGAAATAGAAAACCTGAACAGACCCATAACCAGCAAGGAAATTGAAACAGTAATTTTAAAAATCTCCCAAAAAACAAGAGCCCAGGGTCAGATGGCTTCTTGGGGGAACTCTACCAAACACTTAAAGAAGAATTAATACCTAATATTCTGTAATTGTCCAAAACATAGAAATGGAAGGAAAGCTACCAAACTCATTTTATGAGGCCAGCATTACCTTGATCCACAAAGCAGATAAAGACCCCATCAAAAAGAAGAATTACAGACCAATATCCCTGAAGAACATGGATACAAAAATTCTCACAAAATACTAGCCAATAGGATCCAACAGTACATTAAAAGGATTATTGACCACGACCAGGTGGGATTTATTCCAGGGCTGCAAGTTTGGTTCAACATCTGCAAATCAATCAATGTGATATTACATTAATAAAAAAAAAGAACAAGAACGATATGATATTCTCAATAGATACAGAAAAATCATTTGACAAAGTACAACACCCTGTCTTGATCAAAACTCTTCACAGTGTAGGATAGAGGGTACATACCTCTCTATCATAAAAGCCATCTATGAAAAACCCATAGCAAATATCATTCTCAATGGGGAAAAAGAGAGCTTTTTCCCTAGTGTCAGGGACACACACGGATGTCCACCATCACCACTGCTATTCAACATAGTACTAGAAGTCCTAGCCTCAGCAATCAGACAACAAAAGAAATAAAAAGCATCCATATCAGCAAAGAAGTCAAACTCATCACTCTTCGCAGATGACATGATACTTTATGTGGAAAACCCAAAAGACTCCACCCCAAAACTGCTAGAACTCATACAGGAATTCAGGAAAGTGTCAGTATATAAAAATGAATGCATAGAAATCAGTTGCATTTCTGTATACCAACAATAAGATGGAAGAAAGTGAAATTAAGGCATTGATCCCATTTACAATTGCACCTGAAAGTATAAGATACCTAGGAATAAACCTAATCAAAGAGAAAAAGAATCTGTACTCAGAAAACTATAGAATACTCATGAAAGAAATTGAGGGAGACACAAAGCAATGGAAAAATGTTCCATGCTCATGGATTGGAACAATAAAAATTGTTTAAATGTCCATGCTATCTAGAGCAATCTACACATTTAATGCAATTCCTATCAAAAGACCATCAACTTTTTCACAGAAATGGAACAAATAACCCTAACATTTTTATGGAACCAGAAGAGACCCTGAATAGCCAGACGAATGTTAAAAAAGAAAACCAGAGCTGGTGGCATCACAATTCCAGACTTCAAGCACTATTACCAAACTGTAATCATGAAGACAGTATGGTACTGGCACAAAAGCAGACACATGGCTCAGTGGAACAGAACAGAGAGCCTGGAAATTGACCCTTAACTCTATGGTCAACTACTCTTCAACAAAGCAGGAAAGAATGCCCAGTGGAAAAAAAGACAGTCTCTTCAACAAATTGTATTGGGAAAATTGGGCAGCTACATGGAGAAGAATGAAACTGGACCATTTCCTTAACCCCACACAAAAATAGACTCAAAATGGATGAAAGACCTCAGTGTGAGACAGGAATCCAACAAAATCCTTGAGGAGGACACAGACAGTAACCTCTTTGACCTCAGCTGCAGCAGCTTCTTCCTAGAAACATCACCAAAGGCAAGGGAAGCAAGAGCAAAAATGAACTACTGGGTCTCATCAAGATCAAAAGTTTGTGCACAGCAAAGGAAATAGTCAACAAAACCAAAAGACAACAGACAAAATGGGGGAAGATATTTGCAAATGACATATCAAATAAAGGGCTAGTATCCAAAATCTATAAAGAACTTATCAAACTCAACACCCAAAGAACAAATAATCCAATCAAGAAATGGGCAGAAGACATGAACAGACATTTCTACAAAGAAGACATCCAAATGGCCAACAAACTCATGAAAAAGTGCTCAGCATCACTCAGTGTCAGGGAAATACAAATCAAAACCACAATGAAATACCACCTCACACCAGTCAGAATAGCTAAAATTAACAAGTCAGGAAACAACAGGTATTGGTGAGGTTGCAGAGAAAAGGGAACACTCCTACACTGTTGGTGGAAATGCAGGCTGGTGCAGCCACTCTGGAAAACAGTGTGGAGGTTCCTCAAAAAGTTGAAAATGGAGCTACCCTACAACCCAGCAATTGCACTGCTGGGTATTTACCCTAAAGATAGAAATGTGGTGATTCAAAGGGGCACCTGCACCCCAATGTTTATAGCAGCAATGTCCACGATAGCCAAACTATGGAAAGAACCTAGATGTCCATCGACTGATGAATGGATAAAGAAGATGTGATGTGATGTGTGTGTGTGTGTGTGTGTGTGTGTGTGAATATTATACAGCCATCAGAAAATGAAATCTTGCCATTTGCAATAACATGGATGGACCTAGAAGGTATTATGTTAACTAAAATAAGTCAATCAGAGAAAGACCATTATCACAGGATCTCACTGAAACATGGAGTTTGAGGAACAAGGCAAAGGATCATGGGGGAAGAGAAGAAAATTGAAACAGGACGAAACCAGAGAGGGAGACAAACCATAAGAGACTCTTAATCTTAAGAAACAAACTGAAGGCTGCTGGAGTGAAGGTGGGGGGCAGAAGTCGGGTGTGGCTGAGGGATGGACATTGGGGAGGGTATATGCTATGGTGAGTGCTGTGAATTGTGTAAGACTGATGAATCACAGACCTGTACTCCTGAAACAAAAAATACATTCTATGTTAATAAAAAATTTTTTTAAAAAAATTGGAAATGCATCTGAGAACTTAAACTCACCCATCTCACCTCTTGAGGTTCTCTCTCCTAAAAGGTACAAAGAGCCCGGGCTCCAGAATGTTTTTGCCTAACTCACACCATACTTCTCAAACCCCAAGAAATTTTCAAACCCCAAGAAATGAAAACTCTTACATACTCACACAGGAAACCAATTCCAAAATGCTAAGGGAAAATCAGTTATATTAGGGCCACAATAAGGTCAGGAACACGGCAGGGATGTCCATTATCACCACTGCTATTCAACATAGTACTAGAAGTCCTAGCCTCAGCAATCAGACAACAAAAGGAAATTAAAGGTATATTAGGGCCACAATGTTCAAATGATAAAGGAACCCAAAGGAAAGAAATGCAAAATTTTGAATCAGCTGAGATAAGCAGCCTGCTTCCCTATAACTGAAGAGGAAAAGCCACATTCTGAAGTTCAAACACCTTCCCAAGCTTTGGCTCTGGACTCCTCTGGTGGAGACGGAAGCCCTGGAGTGGGTGGCACAGTCCCTGGTAAGGGAGGGTAGGGATGCCTGAGCAGCCATACCAATAAACTCACCCCCAAAAGCATAATGGAAATGCTCCCTCCCTCTGGCTTCCATTCTCACAAGTGAGGACCATCTCAGCAGGATTCTGACCCAAATAACTCCCACAATCATAGACCCTTGGTCAAAAGACAGAACTCCTGATCTTCACAGACTTTCTCAATGTAGGCAACTGATGTATACAATCACCTACAAATGTATACAGTTTAGACCTGAGTGCACCTACACTATCTATGGAGGCAGAACTCCAACCTGTGTCTGTGAGCTGGCGGCCACAACCATAGGAAGCCATCGCCTGCTCACCACCCACCTACCACTGAACATGCATCCCCACCTATCCAGGGGGGTGTAGCTTCTCCCAGCAGACAGGGCTCCTGTGAGCAGCAGGACATCTGCAGGGGGAGGCTTCCCAGGAAGAACCAAGTGGTACTTCCCTGTGCCATTAGCTTAGAGACTCTGACCTCAAAGCCAGGTTGCTTTGGACCACCACTGATATTTAAAAAGCAATAAGCCCAGTGTTCAGAGAATTCAGTAAAATCACTCAAACCCAGTTTTTTGAGTGTGAAAGAAAAAATTGTAAGGCACTTTTTCTAGTTCAACCAGAAAATTCACAAATCTCTATTCCTTTCAGTAAATAAAGATGTCAATTAACTGTCATTGACATGGCAAGAAATTGCTTGGAAAACAAATCTATCTGAACACTCCTAGGTGTTGCAAGTCTAAGCCTCAATATTCCATTTAAAATCATCCAAACTCAAGAACCTCCAAATATTACTAAATGCCCCCAGGGGAATACAAAAAAAGGGAAAGAAGAATCTTTTAGCAAATGGAATGTTATAATATGGAATCCATTATTTCTTTTTTTTTTTAAGTTCTGAAATTTAGTTCTTTCTTGCCTCTTTGGAAATATTTTACACTGTGTTTCAAGATTTATTGATTTATTTTTTTTTAATTTATTGAGAATCAAACCCAAGTGAAAACAAACTTTGAAGGGGACAAACCTAGGGAGGAGCAGTGCTGACAGGAGAGATCACCCAGAAAAGTTTCCAAAGATACATCTCTACCCAAAGGACTTCCCATAGGATGTCTGTGCCCAGGAAACATCCTGGAAGGTGTAGGGTGGTGAGGGAGAGGCGTGGGATTTCATACAACATAGCTCCTGGTGGTTAATTTGCTGCTTCTCATGTAAAATAACCACAAACATTTTTTCATCTGTCTGCCTTAAGAAATTAAAAATGGAGCTACTCTATGACCCTGCAATTGCACTACTGGGTATTTACCCCAAAGATACAGATGTAGTGAAAAGAAGGGCCATCTGTATTCCAATGTTTATAGCAGCAATGGCCACGGTCGCCAAACTGTGCAAAGAGCCAAAATGCCTTTCAACAGACAAATAGATAAAGAAGATGTGGTCCATACAGACAATGGAATATTATGTCTCCATCAGAAAGGATGAATACCCAACTTTTGTATCAACACGGTGGGGACTGGAAGAGATTATGCTGAGTGAAATACATCAAGCAAAGAGAGCCATTTATCATATGGTTTCACTTACTTGTGGAGCATAAGGAATAACACGAAGAACACTGGGAGAAGGAGAGGAGAAGTGAGTTGGGGAAATCGGAGGGGGAGAGGAACCATGAGAGACTGTGGACCCTGAGAAACAAACTGAGGGTTTTGGGGGGGGGATGGGTGAGCCTGGCGGTGGGTATTAAGGAGGGCACGTATTGCTTGGAGCGCTGGGTGGGGTGCATAAACAATGAATCTTAGAACACTGAAAAGAAAAATAGAATTACAATATTAAAAAAAAAATAACCACAAACAAAAAATATACCTTTTAAAAACAGCTGGCCATGGACTATGGGAAACTGATAAGCAATTAAAACACCGGCTCAGGTTGAAACGCACCACGGAGACTAATAGTGGACGATGCTGTGAATCAGAAGGCGGCGTTTGGGGACGCGGAGAGCGATACAGAAATTTCGGGATTTACTGCTACCCTTAGGAAGAGCTAGGCTGGGGGAAAGGATCCTGGATTTGACCCTCTGCTTCCCCCAAATGTGGAGCCCTCAGGAGAAAACGGGTGCCCCTCAGGACAAAAGGAAGGACTGGGGACCCCACAGACCACAGCACCCACACACACGCTAACCTCAAAAACAGAGTCACGACTGTTCCCTGATGATCCCCGTGGTCACCGCAGGACTGGGGGACACACGGCTGCACGCAGAGACGGGACAGGAGGCGGGCACCCGGGACGGGACTAAGGTCGGAACGGGGCCACCAGGGATTCTGGCTCCGCAGACTCGGGGGCTCCCGCGGGAGGTTGGGTCCCCGCCACCGCCCGTCGCCAGCCCCTAACCCCCTTCCTGGCACACCCGGCCCCGCACACTCACCATTTCCCGGCTTCTCGATCCACCAGCGTCGTCCCTATGGCTCCCGCACCCGGGACAGCTCTCCGCGCTATAGACGTGGCAGCAGAGCCACCCGGGACCTTTAAGCGGAGGTGAGACTTGACCGTGAGCAAGATCACAAGCGTCCACGTGGCTGCGGAGCGTGGCCACACCCACCTGCCCTGGCGGCGCCCCTGATTGGACAGAGTAACTGCAGCTGGTGGTCACGTGGGTGAACTGACACTGCTTTCACTTTTGCACCAGTACTTGGCCTCTCCAGGATGTTTGCATTTACCTGCACCGGAATGGGAGGCAGGTGTGCCCAGGGAATTCAAGACTCAGGTGGCTCAGCCTGTTAAACGTCTGCCTTCTGCCCGCGTCATGACCTCAGTGTCCTCCCATCGAGCCCTGCGTGGGTCTCCTTTCTCAGCAGGGAGCCTGCTTCTCCCTCTGCCTGCTGCTCCCCCTGCTTGCCCTCTCTCTGACAAATAAATAAAATCTTAAAAAAAAAGAAAAAAGACTCAGTTTCTAGATGGTCTTACCAGTGGTGGAGGAAGAGGGGGCGACCATGTCAAAAAACTGGAATAGGAGGGTTTGTTGTTGTCTAGAGGTCGGGAGCTTGGCAAGAAAGCGCTCGTGGAATTGTGACCCTCGTTTAAAAACACAGACGCTTAAAAGTCACCTCGCCATATATAATCATGGGTCCGCCCCCATCTTTATATTTTAAGAGATTTTATTTATTTGAGAGAGAGAGTACAAGCAGAGAGAGCTAGAGGAAGAAGCAGACTCCCCGCTGAGTGGGGAGCCCGACGAGGGGCTCGAGCCCAGGACCCTGAGACCATGACCTGAGCAGGTCAGACGCTTAACCCCCTGAGCAACCCAGGAGCCCCCTCCCCATTTTGATTTTTGACCATTGATTGCAGCTTTCCACCCTTCCCTTGGCTACCCACATATATTTGGTAATTTAAAGAACCCCTTAACCTCTCACCCCTTGGCTCTGATGGGAAGTTAGAATCTTACAGCTCTATGCTAAGCACAGGGACTCCTCTGGGAACAACCACAAACTATGAGCCGGGTTCAATAAGTTCTCAGGTGTACCTTTCACACTGGAAGGAAATTTACACCAAATTTTGAGTGTGTGCCTAGAGGACTTTGACGTGTGAAAGGCTATAATATTCCTAAGGCAATTGAATTCTTATTTTCACTGATATAAGAAAAACAAATCATCCTATAAATTTGGGTTGCACCTGAAAACTACTAAAACACTTAACAGATTGGATGGCAAAACTCTGGCACTGAAAAACTTAATGCGTTTACCCCTTCATTTGAACAGTTTATCCAGACATATCAATGGACCCCTTTAAAGTGTACAGTGCAATGATTTTCAGTACAATGTATTAAAAAATATATGCAATAATCGCCATTTTATAATATTTTCATAATCTCAAAAAGTTCTTAACCATTTTCCTCTTCCTGCCTTCAGCCCTGGGCAACTATTAATCTACTTTCTATCTCTGTAGGTTTTATTTATTTAGTTAGTTTAAATTTTATTTATTTGACAGAGGGAGACCACAAGTAGGCAGAGAGAGAGGGGGAAGCAGGCTTCCCGAGGAGCAGAGAGTCGGACGTGGGGCTCGATCCTAGGACCCTGAGATCATGACCTGAGCCAAAGGCAGAAGGCCTAACCCACTGAGGCACTCAAGCACCCCTAGTTAGTTATTTTTAAGATTTTATTTATTCGACAGAGAGAAACACACAGCGAGAGAGGGAACACAAGCAGGGGAGTGGGAGAGGGAGAAGCAGGCTCAGCAGGGAGCCCCATGTGGGGCTCGATCCTAGGACCCTGAGCGGAGCTGAAGGCAGTCGCTTAACGAACTGAGCCACCCAGGCACCCCAGATTTTATTTATTTTTAAAGATTTATTTATTCTGGAGAGAGAGAGAGCATGAGCAGAAGGGGCAGAGGGAGAGAGAGAGAGAATCTCAAGCAGGCTCCATGCTGAGGGTGAGCCCTGCATGAGGCTCATTTCATCACCAAGAGATCGGGCCTGAGCTGAAAACAAGAGTGGGATGCCTAACACACTGGGCCACCGAAGGGCCCTTCTATATACTTTTTTAAAAAAGATTTTATTTATTTATTTGACAGAGAGAGATCACAAGTAGGCATAGAGGCAGGCAAGCAGAGAGAGAGAGGGAGAAGCAGTCTACCCACCGAGCAGAGAGCCTGATGTGGGGCTCGATCCCAGGACCCTGAGATCATGACTAATATTCATTGACTTTCTTATGAATGAAATTATGTAAGAAGTAGTCTTTGTGGTTAACTTCATTTACTCTGTTGAATTTGTTTACATCATCCTGCTCGCTTCCGCAGCACATATACTAAAATTGGACCGTTTACATTAGCATACGTTTTTTAAAATATATTCATGTTGTAGCATGTATCGATACCTCATTTGTTTTTGCAGCTGAATAATAGCCCATTGTGTGGATTATTAACCTCAAAAATAGGGCGCCAGGGTAGCTCAGTCAGGAAAGCGTCTCCTTTCGCTCAAGTCAAGCATGAGCTCAGGGTCCTGGGATCAAGTCCCTCATCTGGCTCCCCGCTTGGCAGGAAGTTGGCTTCTCCCTCTACCCCTGCCTCCCTTTGTGCTTGCTCACTCTCTCTCAGGCTCTCTCTCAGGCTCTATCAAATAAATTGCTTTAAAAAAAAAAAAAAACCTTAAGCAAAAAATTTTAAAAATAGAACCGGCAGTTATTTTACCAGCAAAAATGGGATTATTCGAGAAAAGTA
The DNA here is from genome assembly GCF_022355385.1 of Mustela nigripes. NCBI lineage: Eukaryota > Metazoa > Chordata > Mammalia > Carnivora > Mustelidae > Mustela > Mustela nigripes. Next base: position 8,551,049 of record NC_081558.1, on the reverse strand, counting down.
GAGAATTGCAATTTGGAACAAGCAAGATAGGGCAAAACCATAGGCAAAGCTGGAGAAAAAGGAGAAAAGGCTCTTTTGTGGAAGAAAGGGGAGAGAGTGGGCAGGATTTTGCGAACAAAAAGTCTATTGGAATAAACTGGAAGTTCAAAGTATAGGGGCTTTTCATTGGCGGAGTCTGACAGTCTCTCATTGGCTATTGCCAAGGGAGGAGAAAAAAAAACTTTCTTCCTGCCGCTGGGGTAGTCAAGTCGCTCCCGCAAAAAGAGTTTACAAGGTTCCCCTGTTCTGTGGAGTTTGCAACTGATCAGGAGCGGTAGGGCCCGAGAGCTCCCCCTGCTGGCCTCCTAGCACCATCGTCAATGAGGTTTCCCTTTATTCATTTTCACAGGATCGAGTGAGTTTTCTTCATCCGTTTCATCCATTAATGGACATCTGGTTTGTTATACTACCTTTCGACTCTTATGAATGCTATTCATGTACGTTTTTGTTTGTTTTGTTTGTTTGTTTTTGTTGTGTTTTTCTTTCACTTGGACATATGCCTGGGAGTGGAATTGAGGGCTCATATGGAAATTCTCCATTTAATCTTTGAGGAAATGCCAGACTGTTTTCCAAAGTGGCTGAATCACTTATAGTTCCACAAGCAGTGTATGGGGGCTCCAGTGTATGCATATACTCGAATACACTTATTATTCTCTCATTTGTTGAGTCTAGCCATTCTAGTGAGTGTGAAGTTGTATCTCATTGTGATTTTGACTTGCTTTTCCTTGATGTGTGATCACGTCCAGCAAATTTTCATATACTCTTGACCATTGGTATATCTCCCTTGGAAAAATATCTGTTTGGGTGCTTTGCTATTTTTAAATTGGGTTATTTGGCTTTTTACTTTTGATATGTAGTTCTTTATATGGTGGATACTCGATACAAATACCTTATCAAATATATTTTCTCCAAAATTTTCTTCCATTCTGTGGGGCATGTTTTCTCTCTCTTGCTCTAAAACATGTTATTTTTGATTGCGGCAATATACACATACTATAGGGGCACCTGGGTGCCTCAGTGGGTTCAAGCCTCTGCCTTCAGCTCAGGTCATGATCTCAGGGTCCTGGGATCAAGCCCCACACTGGGCTCTCTGCTTAGCAGGGAGCCTGCTTCCTCCTCTCTCTCTGCCTGCCTCTCTGCCTACTTGTGATCTCTCTGTCAAATAAATAAATAAAATCTTTAAAATATATATATACACAAACTATAAATTTAACATCTTAATCATTTTTTAAAAGGAAAATCATTTTAATCATTTATTTTAAAAAATAAATTTTTATTTATTTGAGAGAGAGAATGAAAGAGAGAGAGAGAGAGCACGAGAAGGGGAGGGTCAGAGGGAGAGGCAGACTCCCACTGAGCAGAGAGCCTGATGGGACTTGATCCCATGACCTGAGCCAAAGGCAGTCGCTTAACCCACTGAGCCACCCAAGCACCCCAACATCTTAATATCATTTTAAGTGAATGTAAGTAGTATGTTAAGTAGTATGTAGTACACTGACATTGGGAAACCAGTCTCCGGAACTGTTTTCATCATGCAAGGTTGAAACTCTGTAGTCATTAAACAACAGCCCCTGGCAACCACAGTTCCATTTTCCTTCTCTATGAATTTGACTACTATAGGAACCTCATATAAGTGCAATCATGCAGTATTTGTGCTTTGAGAACAGGCTTATTTCACTTAGCATATTGTCCTCAAGGTTCATGCATGTGGCAGCCTGGGTCGGGAATTCTTTTCTTGTTGAAGCTGAATCGTATCCCATTGTATGTATGTACGACATTTCGTTCATCCATTCATCCCTTCATGGTCACTTGGGTTGTTTCCATTTTGGCTATTGTGAATAAGGGTCCTATGAACAAATATCCATAACACTCTGATTTCTCTTTAGATCAAATAAATCTTTTGCCTTTTACTTAAAAAAATAGTTTATAAATATATCTGAGTTCATGTTTTGAATTCTTTGGGGTATATATACAGGGGAGGAATTGCTCAAGCGTGTAGTAACTCTGTAATTTCTAAGGAACCACCATATTGTTTTCCATATTAGTGGTACAATTTTATATTCCCACCAATAGTATACAAGGAATCCAACGGGTCTGTTTATTTTCTTTCTTTCTTTCTTTCTTTCTTTCTTTCTTTTTAAGATTTTAGGGGCACCTAGGTGGCTAAGTCACTTAAGCATCTGCCTTCAGCCCAAGTCATGATTTTAGGACCCTGGATTGAGCCCCACATTGGGCTGCCCACTCAGGGAGGAGTCTGCTTCTTATTCTCCTTCTGTGATCTCTCTTACTCTCACTCTCTCCCAAATAAATAAATAAAATCTTTTTTTTTAAGTTTATTTATTATTTATTCAGAAAGCAGGCACAGGGGAAAGAGCAGAGAGAGAAGGAGAGATTCTCAAGCAGACTCCACACTGAGCACAGAGCCTAATGCAGGGCTCAATCTCAGAACCGTGAGACCATGACCTGAGCCAAAATCAAGAGCCACCCAGGTGCCCTGGATATATTCATTTTCTTGGTAGTGTCCTTTGGAGCAAAAAAGTTATTAATTTTTATGAAGTCCAAAATATTTTTCTCTTTCTTTCTTTCTTCCCTATTTTTGCCTTAGGTGTTGTTGGGAAGGAAAATTTTTTTCTCTGGCCTTTAAGATTCTTCTTGGTGGCCTAAGAATTACATTGACATGAGATGAATTAGGAGGAAAAAGAAAACATGCACATGGAGGCCCAATAATAAATTTGAGACCCAAAGAAAAGACAAAAGCTTGAAGCTTTTATATGTTTTAGACAAAGAAACATGAATCTTTGAGGAATAAACAGTACAATGAAAACTTATTTGGGGAGCTTCAATTAGTAAGGCATTCTAAGCAGAATTTGAACTGGGGAAGTAAATTGGTAAAGGTAACAAGGTTTGTTTATATAGGCTTTTCTGGGCCCAAATCCCCTTTCTTTAACAATAGGATGTCTCTCTACCACCTGCTGCAGGGAGATTACTTTTCACTTGGGAGATTTATTTCCCGCTTTCTGAAGATAAAGGAGGGTCACAGTGTTCTTCCTGCACTGACCATTTCTTAAGTAAATAATTCAATATAACCAATTTGGGATGGTCTGTCCTGGGCCCCTACAGTGTCATATAAGAATTATTTCCCAACTCCAAGGTCATGAATATATCCTGTTTTGTTTTTTTTTTTTTTTTTTAAGAATGTTGTCGTTTTGGAGCACCTGGATGGCTCAGTCATTTAAGCATCCAACTCTTGATCTCAGCTCAGTTCTTGATCTCAGGGTCATGAGTTCAAGCCCCACACTGAGCTCCACACTGGTCATGGAGCCTACTTTAAAAAAAAGAGTACTATGTTTTAACCTCTTATGTTTGGGTCTTTGTTTCATGTTTGATAGATTATTGTATGTGCTGTGAGTAAGTAAGAGTCAAGTCCTTTCGTTTGCATGTGGCTCTCCAGCTGCCTCAGTACTGGGATTTCTCAGACCTCATCACAGTCCAATATTCACTTGATCTTCACAGGGTAAACTGGTCTTACCCTGATTCAGTGTGGCAGAGGGGAGTCTCCTAGCCCTTGAACCAATGCCCAAAGGTGGATTTACCCTCATAAGTTGAAAATTCAGGCCTACGTAAAAAACCGCCCATGAATGTGTATCACAGCTTTATTTATAATTGCCAAAAGTTGGGAGCAATGGAGGTGTCCTTCAGTAGATGAATGGGTAAACAAATGCTCCATGCAGACAATGGGATATTACATAATGCTAAAACGAAGTGAGCTCTCAAGTCATTAAAAGACATGGAGGAAACTTAAATGCATATCTCTAAGTAAAAGCAACCCATCTGAATATTAGATATTATATGATTATGACTATATGACATTCTGAAAAAGGCAAAGCTATGAGACAGTAAAAGGACAGAGGTTAGCTATAGGGGGAAGAGTGATGAAGAGGCAGAGCACAGAGGATTTTTAGGGCATAAAACTAATCTATATGATAATCTATAGGATACCTTCATGGTGGATACATGTCATTAACACATTTGTCAAAACCCATAACATGTACAACACCGAGAGTGAATTCTAAAGTAATCTGTAAACTTTGGTGATAATAATGTGTCAGTGTAGCTTCATTGATGGTAACAAGTAGACCACTCTCGTGTAAGATGTTGATATTGGAGGAAATTGCACACGTATGGAGATAGAGGTATGTGAGAACTTTGTATTTTCTGTTCAATTTTGGTGTGAAACTAAAATACCCCCCAAAATAAAGCTTGTTGGGACACCAGGGTGGCTCAGTTGGTTAAGCATCTGCCTTCAGCTCAGGTCACAATCCCAGGGTCCTGGTGTCAAGTCCCACATCAGGCTCCTTGCTCAGTGGGGAGCCTGCTTCTCCCTCTGCCAGCCCCTCCCCCTGCCTTGTGCGCGCTCTCTCTCTCTCTCTCTCTCTCTCTCTGGCAAATAAGTAAAATCTTTTAAAAATAAATTAAAAATTAAGCTTGTTAAAAGTAAAACAAAAACCCAGTCCCAGACAGCCTCACTGCTGAATTCTACCAAATGCTTAAAGAATTAATACCAGTTCGGGGTTGGGGTTAAAATAAAAGAATTAATACCAGTTCTTCACAAACTCTTCCAAAAGATAGAAGAGTGAACACTTCCTAACTTAGTCTACAAGGTCAGTAATACACCAGGTCAGAATAAGACACCACACACACACACACACGCAAACACACACATACACATGCACCAATTTCTTATAAATATGGGCATAAAAGTCCTCAACAAAATACTAGCAAACTGAATTCAGAGACATATAAAAGAACTGGGGCACCTGGGTGGCTCAGGGGGTTAAAGCCTCTACCTTCAGCTTGCGTCACCATCTCAGGGTCGTGGGATCGAGCCCTACATTGGGCTCTCTGCTCAGCAGGGAGCCTGATTCCTCTTCTCTCTCTGCCTACTTGTGATCTCTGTTTGTCAAATGAATAAATAAAATCTTAAAAAAAATAGAATTATACAATATGACCAAGTAGACTTTATATCCCAGGTATACAAGCTTAGTTTAACCCCCCAAATCAGTTATTATAGTACATCATAGCAAAAGAATAACAAACAAAACTCAACTCCATAGACAGAAAAGCATGTGACAAAATTCAACACTGTTTCATGATTTAAAAAAAAAACAAAACATGCAGCAAACTATTAACAGAAGAGAATTTCCACAGGCTGACAAGGGACAGTTAAGATCATAATTAATAGTGATAGAAAGGATCTTTTTACCCATAAAATCAGAATGAGGACAAGAATGTCCACTCTTGCTAGTTTTATTCGACATGGTATCAGATGTTATAACCAGCTCACTTAGTCCAGAAAAAAGAAGTTAAAGACATCCAGATTGGACAGGAAGGAATAAAACAGATGATGTAGAATATCCTCAGGAATCTTCTAAAAAACTATTAGAATGACTACATGAGCTCAGCAAGATTGGAGAGACAAAATTAATATACAAGGATCCATTGTATTCTTATACACTTGCCATAAAATATGTTGAAATGAAATTGAGAAAACAAGTCTATGGTAAGAGTGCTGACAACACTGACTCAATCTTTGGCCTTCCCTCTTGCTCGTGCCGGTGCAGTGACTTCCCTCGGCCTATGAGTTCCAGGCACCTCAGAGGCTAACGTGTGCCCTGACCAGAATGTGGGAAGACTTGTTCTGATCCTCCCTAAAGTGACTCACAGAAGGAGAAGGCATGGCTTTAGATAACCAGTAGAGATAACTGGTGCACGGAGGGTGCCACTTTTTTCTTAATTAATTATTAATTATTTTATTTATTTATTATATAATTATTTAAGAGAGAAAGAGAAAGAGAGAGAGCAGGGGAAGGGACAGAGGGGAGAGAGACACTCATAAGCAGACTTCCTGCTGAGCATGGAGCCCCGCGTGGGGCTCGATCTCATGATCCTGAGATCATGACCTGAGCTGAAATCCGGAGGTGGATGCTTAACTGAATGCTTGACTCACCGAGCCACTCCTGGGTAGTGCCACTTTAGGTAACTACCTTGTGGCCTCACCATCATGTCCCTTGTTCAGTAAAAGCTGGAGATTAAAGTCCAGACATGGCAGAGAATAGTTGCTCAGCAGCGGGACGCTTTGTCCACCCAAGTCCTCCCTGTCAGTAAATTACCCTAAATAAAACTGTGTAAACAGCATGGAGTGGTTTCCTTCATTTTTTGGTCTTTAAGTGCCTTCTCAGTCTGGAGGACACATTACTGACCCTCCTTCACCTTCTAATATCTACTTACCATAGCACTTATAAACTATATAAGAATAAACCGAACCCCCAAAGTGTAAAACTTAGACTCTGAAAACTACAAAACCTTGTTGGAAAAAACTGAAGAGGATCTAAATAAATGGGAAAACATTCCATGTTCAGGGATCAGAAGATTTAATAATGTTAAGATGTCAGTTCTCCCCAACTTGAACTATAGATTCAACATAATCCCAATCAAAATCCTAGCAAGTTATTTTGGATAACAACAACCGATTTTAAAGTTTATATAGATTGGGCGCCTGGGTGGTGCAGAGGGTTAGGCCTCTGCCTTCAGCTTGGATCATGGTCTCAGGGTCCTGGGAACGAGCCCCGTGTTGGGCTCTCTGCTTGGTGGGGAGATATGTGTCAAATAAATAAATAAAATAAAATAAATAAAGTTTACATGGATAGGCCAAAGGCTCTGGGGTGCCTGGGTGGCTCAGTCAGTTTGATGTCCAACTCTTTTTTTTTAAGATTTTATTTATTTATTTGACAGACAGAGATCACAAGTAGGCACAGAGGCAGGCAGAGAGAGAGGGAGGAAAGCAGGCTCCCGGCTGACCAGAGAGCCCAATATGGGGCTCGATCCCAGGACCCTGAGATCATGACCTGAGCCAAAGGCAGAGGCTTAACCCACTGAGCCACCCGGGCGCCCCTAGATGTCCAACTCTTGATCTCAGGTCAGGTCTTGATCTCAAGGTTGTGAATTCAAGCTCTGCATTGGACTTCCTGGTGGGTGTGAAGCCTACTTTAAAAAAAGAAAGAAGGATAAAAGACTCAGAATAGCCAACACAATACTGATAAAGAGCAAAGTCACAGATCTGGCAATACCTGAATTCAGGACTTACTATAAAGCTACAGTGATCAAGATAGTGTGGTTTTGCCAAAAATGAGAGAGAGGGAGAGAGAAATGGAACAGGACAACCCCCAAATAAGCACACGTATATAGTCAACTGATTTTTAACAAAGAAGCAATGACAATTCAATGGAGAAAATCCTTTCAACAAATTGTCTTTTCAACAAATGGTGATGGAATGCCTGGACAACCATGTGCAAGGAAATTAATTAGATGCAGACTTTACAATATTCACAAAAATTCACTAAAAATGGAACTCATAAACCTAAATGTAAAATGAAAAATTTTAACTTCTGAAAGATATCATAAGAGAAAATCCAGATGACTTGGGTTTGGCAATGAGACTTTCAGATACAACCCCAAAACCATGATCCATGAATGAAAAAATTGATAAATTGAACTTCACCAAAATTAAAATTTTTTTACTTTTCAAAAGACCTTGTTAAGGGAAGGAAAGTACAATCCAAAGACTGAGACAAAATATTTGCAAAGTACACATCTGATAAAGGATTGGTATCCAAACTATACAAAGAATTCTTAAAACTCAGTAAGAAAACAAACAACTTAATTTAAAGACAGGCAAAAAATCTGGAAAGGTAGCTCACCCAAGAAGATAGAAAGCAAATAAACACATGACAAGATGTTCAACACCATATGTAGCTAGGAAATTGCAAATTAAAACAACAGTGAGGGGCACCTGGGTGTCTCAGTGGGTTAAAGCCTCTGCCTTTGGCTCAGGTCATGATCCCAGGGTCCTGGGATCGAGCCCCACCTCAGGCTCTCTGCTCATCAGGGAGCCTGCTTCCTCCTCTCTCTCTCTCTCTCTCGGCCTGCCTCTCTATCTAATTGTGATCTCTGTCCAATAAATAAATAAAATCTTAAAAAAAAATGAGGTTCCACAATACACCTAATAGAGTAAAATCCAAAACACTGACAACAAAAAATGCTGGCAAAGCTGTGGAGCAACAGGAACTCTCCTCTGTTTTTAGTATGAATAGAAAATAGCTCAATCGCTTTAGATGATATTCTGGCTTCTCTTACAAGCTTACACTGCCTTACCATAAAACTCAGCCATCTCACTCCTAAGTATTTACCCAAATGAGCTGAAAAGTTATATCCACACAAAAGTCTTCACGCAAATGTTTCTAGCAGCTCTATTCACAACGGCCAAAAACTTGAAGCACCCAAGATGCGCCTTTCAATAGACGAATGGATGAGCAAAGTGTGGTGCATCTATAGAACTAAATGTTATTCAGTGATAAATAGAAATGAACTATCAAGCCACAGAAAAAAACATGGAGAGACCTTAAGTGCAATTTTAGTAAGTAAAAGAAGCCAGTATGAAATGGCTAGACACTGCATGATTTCACCAAATAACATTCTGGAAAAGGAAAAACTATTGAGATAGTAGAAAGATCAGTGGTGGCCAGGGATTTGGTGAGGCAAAGCAAAGAAGGGGAAGAGAAATGAATAAATGAAACACAAGGGATTTTCAGGACTGCAAAACTACTGTGTGGTACCCTGATGGTGGATACATGACACCATGTATCACCATCACCATCATGACACACATTTGTCAAAACCCATAAAACTATAAAACACAAAGAGTGAGCCCTACTGTGAACTAAGAATTTAGTTAATAATAATGTATCAGTTTGTCAACTCTAATCATCATCAAATGTAATACACTGGTTCATCAGTTGTGACAAATGCACTGCACTAATGCAAAATGTTAAAACTTGGGGAAACGGTGAGTCGGGGGGAAAGGGTATAAGAGAACTCTGTAGTAGCTGCTCATTTTTTGGGTGAACCTAAAACTGTTCTGAAAAACAGTCTATTAACTAAAAAGAAAGAATGAATTACCATTCCATGGAAGATTCATAAGTGTGTAAAAATGAAACCTGATATAGTATATATATTATGATGCCATTTGCATAAAAACAAAAAAAATAAAATATATCAACATAGGGATGCATATACAAGTTACAAAACTATGAAAAAAAGCATGGAAATTGTCTTATAATTCATGACACTAACTCCATCTGGAAAGAGATGGAATGATTGTTTCCTTAGGTGACGTCTTGAGTGCGATGGGTGGTATAAAGTGTTCTTCCAAGTCCTGGCCTGATTGACATTATATGGATTTCCTTTGTACTGTTTCAGTTGACTGTGCAATTATTTCATTTATCTTCCATATATGTAATATTTTAGTAAGCTTCCAGAATGTAAAACTCAATATGAAAATAAATCTCAGGGCAGCCGTGTGGCTCAGTCAGTTGAGTGTCTGACTTGATTTTGCCTCAGGTCCTGATATCAGGGTCCTGGGATTGAGCCCTGGGTCAGGCTCTGCACTCAGTGGGGAGTCTGCTTGAGGATTTTCTCTCCCTTTTCCCCTGCTTCTGCCCCTGGTTCCATTCTTTCTTTCCCTGTCTCTCTCTCTCTCTCTCTCTCTCTCTGTCTCTCAAATAAATAAGTCTTTAAAAAAATGAAATAACTTTCAGTGCAGTTCAAATTACTAGCAATAAGACACTAGAAGAAAATTTTTAGAAGATATCATAGCTATAGTTTTAATAAATTTCTATTAAAGCTAATTTTCTTAAAATCCTATTAAATGGCTAGGGTGGAAAAAGTATAGATTGAATGACATCAAAGTATCATGTGAAATAAATGTTAAAATGACATATGTCCTTCAAAAGGAGACTGAATATCACAGTGATGTAATCACTTCCCATGTAGATCTAGTGTTTTTATTTTTTTTAAGATTTTATTTATTTGTCAGAGAGAGGGAGAGAGAGCGAGCACAGGCAGACAGAATGGCAGGCAGAGGCAGAGGGAGAAGCAGGCTCCCTGCTGAGCAAGGAGCCTGATGCGGGACTCGATCCCAGGACGCTGGGATCATGACCTGAGCCGAAGGCAGCTGCTTAACCAACTGAGCCACCCAGGCGTCCCTAGATCTAGTGTTTTAATAAATTCCATTAAATTCACAATCAGGGTTTTGTTTTGTTTTGTTTTTGCTTTATCTTTTAAAGATTTTATCTTTAAGTGATCTTTACACTCAACATGGGGCTCAAACTTAACAAGCCCGAGATCAAGAGTCACGTGCTTTACCAACTGAGCCAGCCAGACACCCATGTTTTGTTTTTGAGCTCAATTAATACTCCTTTTAAAAACCAAAACATAAGACAAATGTCTAAGAATAGCTGCGATTTTGTACAGAACGCTGTTAGAGAGTATCATGAGATTGAATGTTTGTGTCCTCCAAAATTCACATGTTGAAATCCTGCCCTGCATTGTGAGGGTATTAGGAGGTGGAGCCTTTAAGAAGTAATTAGGTCATAAGGATAGAAATCTCATGAATGCGGTTATATGAAGAGACAAGAGTTTGTTTCTTCCCTCTCCATTCTACCGTGTGAGGGTACAATGAGATCACAGCCATCTGCAAACCAAGAGGTCAGTCTTTACCAGACACCAGATCTTCTAGCATCTTAAACTTGGACTTCCCAGCCACCAGAACCATAAGACACAAATGTTTGTCATTGAAGAGACCCATTCTATGGTAATTTGTGATAATAGCCCAAATGGACTAAGTTAGGAAGGCACTTTCTTAGCCTATATCGAGGCTTTTCAATCTGTAGTAATGGTATCAGTAGAGATATGTACAAACAGACCAGAGCGAAATGGGAATTTCTGGAACAAGGGCATCAATTTAAAATATAAGAACCTATGACAGAACAGGTAATTATGGACATTTTAACACAGAGAAATGATAAATGATAGAATAATGAATCACCTGCTCATCATATCCACATACAATAATTATTGTAGAGCTACCTATGAAAGACAAAAATAGAATGCTTTCAAAGTTACAGGCAAATGTGGGGTTTTTTACAGCTTCATTGTAGGGAGAGCTTTCTCTACCTTTGTCGTGTGTCTGGCTGACTCACCATGTGTTCTCACAAGATTTGTAGAATCGAGTGATTCTGGCTGAGAAACAAAAGCAGAATTGTCCCATTCCCCAATGGACTCAGATGAAAGCCTGTAATAAAATCAGGTACAACCCCAAGAAGAGACACTGGAGAAGAACCAAGCTGGGTCTACAAGGAATCACACATGAGATGGCCCATGTGTTTATGCTGCGCCATGGTCCTAACATCTCACGGGTCCACAGTGAAAACATCACCACAATCTCTGAATAGTCAGGCATATTTTATTCAGGAAATCCTTTTTCTCTTTGTTTCGATGCTTCTGCATTAGTAGGTGAGTTCAGAAATAAATATGTGAGACCTTTTTGTGAGATTAAGTGTGTAAACCTGGTGATTCACAGACCTGTACCCCTGGGGATAAAAATATATGTTTATAAAAAATAAAAAATTAAAATAAAAAAAAATATGTGAGACCTTTAGTTTGGGGGGGAAAAAAAGGAAGAAAAGAAGTAGACCCAAAGAGATGGACAAAGTCAACTCTATTAAAATTAAGAACAGGGTTTGGCTCGGGTCATGATCCCAGGGTCCTGGGATAGAGTCCTGCATCGGGCTCCCTGATCAGCAGGAAGGCTGCTTCTCCCTCTCTTACTCCCCCAGCTTGTATTCTCTCTCTCACTGTCTCTCTCTCTCTGTCAAATAAATAAATTAAAAATCTTAAAAAGTGTATTAAGAACAGGGGTACCTGGGTGGCTCAATCAGTTAAGCATCTGCCTTCAGCTCAGGTCACAATCTCAGGGTCCTAGGATCGAGTCCTGCATCCAGTTACCGGGTCTGTGGGGAGCTTACTTCTCCCTCTCCTCCATGTTCCTGCTCTCTCTCTCTCTCTCTCTCTCTCGTTCTCTCTCTGAAATAAATAAATAACACCTTTTTTAAAAATTAAGAAAAGTCCATCAAAATGTAGAATTGAGTCAAAATTTGGGAGAAAGTGAATTTGGGAGAAAATATTTTAATGATGATGAAGGATTAGTGTGCAGAATAGTAAAAAAGGACAAGAAATCAATAAATGTACAAATAAATTAAATATGAGAAAATGACAGAAATTTCAATCAGAAGATGATTGACCATATAGGAAAAATGCTCAACACCAATGGTAATTAACTAAAACAATATATAATCACATGGAAAGTCTGTGTAACACCATATAGGCAAAAATAGAAGGTGTTGGCAAATTGCAAAGAATAAATAAATGCACGTGTATAAATGGTCAGATAGTTAACTCATACCTTCTATCGGCATTTCCTAGTAAACTTGAATTTACCTATAATCTGTAGCCCAGCAATTTTTTCCCAATGTGTACAAAATTTAATAATGCACCAATACTTAAAGACAAAAAGAAGAATGACATTATCATCAAGATTAAAAAAAAAATGAACTAGTCAATTCTGTCCCATAAGCAGTGAGGTGGGTAAGTAAATTGGATGACCCACACTTCACAAAGCAGTATGTGTGAAACAGACTGAGGCAAAGAAGCAAAAAAAAAGTCTTTTCAGCATAATAAAAATTATATATCAATGGTAATATGAACTTAAAAGAGGCAGAAGTCTGCTTCATAATAAATAGATGAAGGTCACCATGTAAAGTTTAGAAAAGTCAGTTGAACAGAAAGATTTAACAATTTTAAACATGTATGTACCCACCACATAAATACACCTAAGTACATAAAGCAAATACTTACACGTGAAGGAAGAAACTGACAATATCATAATAGCATGAGACTTTGATAACCTGCTTTCATTAATGGACAGAACATCCAAACAGAATATCATAAAGGAAATAGCTACCTTGAACTCTATATCAAGTGGAACTAAGCAATTATACACAGAGAGAAAGAAAGATTTATAGAAAGAGAACTTTTCATCCAAGCAGAATACACATTCTTCTCAAATCCTCACAGAACATTCTCCAGGATAGAGCATAGGATCACAGGTTAGGTCACAAAACAAGACTTAGCACATTTAAGAAGGTAAAAATCATCCCAAGTATCCTTTCACACAGTATGAGATGTGATGAAACCAGAAATGAATTAACAACAGGACACCTGGGTGGTTCCGTCTGTTGGGTGTTGGGTCTTCGGCTCAGGTCATGATCCTGGCCAGAGTCCTGAGTTCCCACGTCAGAGTCCCACATCAGTCTCCTTGCTCAGCAGGGAGCCTGCTTCTCCTTCTGCCTGCTCTGTCTGCCACTTCCCCTGCTTGTGCTCTCTCTCTTTCTTGAACAAGTAAATAAATTTTTTTTAATTTTTTAATAAATAAAAAGTTAAAAAATAAACATTTTAAAAAAGAAATGAATTAACAGCAAGAAAATTCACAAATATGTGGAAACTAGTTCCCACACTCTTGAACAACCATTGGTTCAGAGAGGAAATCAAAGAGAGATTTTCTAAATATCTCAAAACAAATGAAAATAAAAACACAACCTAACAAAACTCATGTGATGCAGCGGAAGCAATGCTAAGAGGGAATTTTATAGTGATAAATACCAACAAGAAAGAAAGATCTCAAATAAACTAAATTTAATTTGAAGAAACTACAAAAAGAACAAACTAAGCCCAAAGTTTCAAAAGGAAGGAAATAATAACAAAGATTAGAGAAAAAACAAATGAAATAGAGAATAGAGAAAGAGTAAAACTAATTAACAAACCTAAAAGTTAGATTTTTGAAAAAGTAAAATCAACAATGAGCTAGACCTTAAAAAAAAAAAGACAATTCAAATAAAGCCAGAAAGAGGAAACATTGTAATGCGGCTTCAAAAATAAAAAGATCATGAGAGACTTTTATGTACAATTATATACCAAAAAATCAGATAACCTAGAAGAAACGGGCAATGTCATTCTTTCCAGAATCTGAAAAAAAAAATTCCTAAAATTCAGATGGAACCACAAAAGACTCAGAATAACTAAAGCAATCTTGAATAAGAAGAAAAAAGCTGGAGGAATCGTACTGCTTGTCATCACAGTGTACTACAAAGCCATGATAATCAATACAGTATTGCACTGAAATGAAAATGGTCATATAGACCAGTGGAATAGAACAGAGAGTCCAGAAACAGATCTAAATATTTACTGTCAATTGGTCTTCTACAAGGATACCAAGTACAGACATGGGGAAAGTCTCTTTAATAGAGGTGTCAGGAAAACTGGATATCCACGTCAGAAGAATGAAATCGGGCTCTTATCTCACACCATATACAAAAATCAACTTAGGGCGCCTGGGTGGCTCAGTGAGTTAAGCCGCTGCCTTCGGCTCAGGTCATGATCTCAAAGTCCTGGGATCGAGTCCCACATTGGGCTCTCTGCTCAGCAGGGAGCCTGCTTCCTCCTCTCTGCCTGCCTCTCTGCCTGCTTGTGATCTCTCTCTGTCAAATGAATAAATAAAATCTTAAAAAAAAAAACAACCCAAAACATTAAAAAAAAAAATTCTGCCATTTACAACGATATGGATGAACCTAGAGAACATTAGTTAAGTGAAATAAGCCAGACATAGAAATACAAATACTGCATGATCTCACTTATTATTTTGAGAGAGAGAGAGCGAGCAGGGGAGGGGGGCCAGGGATAGAGGATGAGGGAGGGAAAGAATCCAACCAAGCTCCAGACCCAGGGTGGGGCCTGCTGTAGAGCTCAGTCTCACAGCTCTGAGATCACAACCCTGTGATCACCACCTGAGCCAAAGTCAAGAGTCAGGTGTGCTCAACTGACTGAGCCATCCAGTTGCTGCGACATGATCTTATATGTGGAATCTAACAATGCCAAACTCACAGAAGCAGAGAGTGAGATGATATTTACTAAAGACTGAGGGATGGGGAAATGGCAAGATGCTAGTCAAAGGGTGGTAACAAGTTTCCGTTACACAGGATACATAAGTTCTGGAGATACAGTTAATAATATTAAATTGCATGCTTAAAATTTGCTAAGAGAGTAGATCTTAAACAGTCTCATCACACACATGAAAAGGTAACTATGTAAGGTGTTGCATATGTTAATTTTCTTGATTGTGGTCATCATTTTACAATACATACATGTATCAAAATGTCATAAATGTATTTTTGCATATGGTAGAGAAGAAAAATTCCAAGGTATTATTTATGGATATAAGTATTGGCAAATAATTATTTCTTTGAGACTACAAAGATGTCCATAAACTATCATTTTCCCATTAACAAACTGCTATGTAAAACAACTCATTGAATCTAAACTTCTTCCTCTGCTTCAGAGCTCTCCAACCTTCATCAGTTCATGGTTGTCACCAGATGTTCCATCCCTGGGGATACACATGTCCAATTTGCCAATTTGGAACTCTGTCTCAACTCAACTTTCACCCCTACTGATCCATCCAATCATTCCTGTAGCTAAGTCCTAACCATCACATAAATAGCTTTTTCTTTCAAGCAATCTGACTGGCTCCAGGTTGAATCAACCTATACCTCTCTAATTTTCCTAATTTCATTCATTCATTCACTCATTCATTGTAAGCTCTATGCCCAATGTGCTTGAACTCATGATCCCCAGATCAAGAGTCACATGCTCTACTGACTGAGCCAGACAAATGCCCCTTCCTCAATTTAAATTATTAATTTGAAATGATCTTTTAAGATAGGCTGTGATATCTTGGTTAAGTGCCTCATCCATTTTCTTTGTTTCTGTTCTCCCTAACCTGTAACACCACTTGCTCATTGAGGGCACACAGAGAATATTTTAAACTGACTCTCCCCTGCTGTAAGAGTGTGTGGGTATTGGGGCGCCTGGCTGGCTCAGTGGGTTAAAGCCCCTGCCTTCGGCTCAGGTCATGATCCCAGAGTCCTGGGATCAAACCCCACATCGGGCTCTCTGCTCAGTGGGGAACCTGCTTCCTCCTCTCTCTCTCTGCCTACTTGTGATCTCTGTCTGTCAAATAAATAAATAAAATCTTTAAAAAAAAAAAAAGAGTGTGTGGGTATTAAGGCTGCCCTCACCCCAAAAAGGAGCACCACTGCCTTTCCATTTCTGGAAATGGTTTAAGCAGTTCCCCAGAGGACTTTTTATATAGGAGAATACAGTTAATAGAAGTAAGAGTAACACTGTTCAACTTCATCTCATCTATATGGTTAATTTTTGTAAGTTCTTTTTTTTTAAAGATTTTATTTATTTATTTGTCATAGAGAGAGGAGCGAGAGCGAGCACAGGCAGAGTGACAGGCAGAGGCAGAGGGAGAAGCAGGCTCCCTGCCAAGCAAGGATCCCGATGTGGGACTCGATCCCAGGGCGCTGGGATTATGACCTGAGCCGAAGGCAGCTGCTTAACCAACTGAGCCACCCAGGTGTCCCTAATTTTTGTAAGTTCTTAAGAAAGCAATAAACCCTGTGAACCTTGATTTCCCTAATTCTGAAAAATGTGATGAAAAAAAAAATCCACACTTGGAAAGTAGTAGGAGTCATTAAGGTGGGAGGAAGGACACTCTTGGAGGAGTTCACACTAGGGAAGAGACCTGATATAACTGATTAGTATAAGAAAAGCAAAGGAAGCTGGGAAGATGGCAGAGCAGAATGCACGAGGAATGTCTCCCTACCTAGATAACAGTTGCACTGGTAAAATCTGTCTGGTAGAAGCACTTGCACTCTGTAGTCTATAGAAGGTTTGCAAATTCCAGGGGATGGTTTGAAAGGCAAACTGAAGTTAACTACAATTAATCTCAGCTCATTGCACAGTAGCAGCCACCCACCCCCACCCCTAGCCTGGTGGCAGTAATTCCTGGAGCATGTATTCCTGGAGCAGCTTTCACACAGCTTGTAGAAGAAAGGGTGGGGGAAAAGGACCTGGTTCCCCAAATATCAGGGATCTGTGCTCTGATGGCTGATTACTGCTTCTGATCACAGAGGTGCAAGCCAAATTTGTTGGTTGCTGCAAATCCCTGCACTGCTGTAAGTTCCCTTTACAAGTGAAATCATTTCCAAGGTATCATTTGAAGTGTCAGTGCCCTTCTGTCCTCTTTCATTTTTTCCCCCTTCTTTTGGGAGTCAGACAAGAATAATAAAAATCAACTATGTATACAGGGAAAATTACATAGTCAACTGTGCATGCCCAAGGAAAGTCATACTCTCAGAAAAGACCTAAATTTATACGTCATGCTGATCTTTGGCACAGAGACAACCTACAACAATAAAACAACAAAAAAATTTTGTAATTTTTAAAATTAAGTAAGTGCTATAAAGAATGTGGGGCTTGAACTTACAACCCTAAGATTAAGAGTGACACACTCTACCAGCCAAGCACTGCTAAAATAACAACAACAACAACAACAACAAAATTATAAAGCAAACCTTGGAGAAGGGGGAGAATCTGATTTCCTGAGTTACAACAGTTTTAGATTCAGTTGTCCAGATTTCAATGAAGACATCATAAGGCATACAAAGAAATGAGAAAGTGCAGCCATTTCAAAGGAAAAAATAAACCAACAAAAACTGCCCCTGAAAAAAACCTGATGGCAGATCTACTAGACAAAGACAATTGTTTTAAGGTTCCTCAGAGAACTAAGGGAAGATATGGCAAAAGAAAACAATGTATGAACTAAGTGGATATGTCAATAAGAAATAGGAAACAAAATTGGGACACTTGGGAGGCACAGTCAGTTAAGCATCTAACTCTTGGTGTCAGCTCAGATCATGATCTCAGGGTCATGAGATCAAGCCCTGTGTTGGGCTCTGTGCTCAATGCTGAGTCTGCTTGAGGCTCTTTCTCCTTCTGTCCCTCCCCTCTGCTTTCTCCCTCAGTCTCTCTAAACATAAATAAATTAAATAAATTTTAAAAATTAAAAAAAGATATAGAAAACATAAGAAAGTCTGGTTAAAAGTTTTATTTGTCAACTAAATATCAATAAAGACAAAAAGTTTTTAAAAATAAACCTATTCAGGGGGAATATTCTGGAGCTGAAAAGTACAATAACTGAAATGAAAATTTCATAGAGGGATTCAAAGGCACATTTGAGCAGACAGAAGAAAGAATCAGCAAACTTGGAGATAGGAAAATGGAAAGTATTGAGTCTGAGAGACAGAAAGAAGACTTGAAAAAGTGAACAGCGCCTAAAGGGCACTATTGAATGGACCAACATACACATCATGGGAGGCCTAGAAGAAGAAAGAGTATTTGAAGAAACAATGGCTGAAAACTTCCCAAATTTGATGAAAGACACATACAAGAAGTTGAATGGACTCCAAGTAAGATGAACTCAAAGAAACTCACACGATGACACATTATAATCAAACTGTCAAAGCCAAGGTCATAAAGAATTTTGAAAGAAGCAAGAAAAAAGTGAATCTAGGGATCCTCAAAAAGGTTAGCAGATTTCTTATCAGAAACTTTGGAGGTCAGAAGACAATGGGCTGATATATTAAAACAAAACAAAACAAAACTATCAATCAAGAATCCCATACCCAGAAAAACTATCCTTCAAAAGTGTGTGAGAAAAAATTTGCAAGGCATATACAAAACAAATAACAAGATGACAGAAGTCCCTCTTTATCAGTACTTATTTTACATATAAATGGGTTAAATGCTCTAACCAAAAGACAGAGATTGGACTTTGAATTTTTTTTTTTTTAAGTGGGCTCCACTGAGCCCCTGCAGAGCTTAAACTCTTGATCCCTATAATAACACCTGAGCTGAGATCAAGAGTCAAATGCTTACACAACTGAGCCACCCAAAGTACCCCTGGCCTTTGAATTCTTAAACATTAAGGTTTCCCCCCTTTTTATGAATCATAACTACCAGATATAAAAGCATTATAAATTGGATGCTGATAGTCATGGGGAAAAAAAGGAGACAAAACACCCAATTGTCATTAAATAAAACAATATCTTTAATCCACTTACAATAGATGTAGCATTTTCTGCAAGATCAGATGGGCATGTTTGGAAGATAAGAGAACAAGATGACTGAGTATAATGAATGAATAAATGATCCCACTTCCTTAGAAAATTACACGCACACACACACACAGACACAGAGTCTAATATTAGGGCATGCCATATTATTTCTGAGGGATAAAATTCTATGCTCTAAGATACTCTGCTCCTCACTCCTCACATTAACCACCCCATAACTGTCATGTTTCTTGTTCCCAAGAGGTGTTTAGAGAAAGGGCGATGTATCCACCTAAGTGGAAGGGGGTATTTATTTATGGCTTCTGTCCATTTTTAAAGATCACAGAAATTAAATAGTTGATTATTAATTTAAATATCTATGAATGCTTTCAGAAAAAAATAAGCTTTTGTGTTACCATGATGTGGAAAAAAGTCAGGAATAATTATTTTTGTGAAAATTATAAAATAAATTCAGAAACCCTATAGGTAGAGAAACTTAGGACAGCCATGAGAGACCACATTTTGGTGAGGAATTTGGAGACTGAAACACACACATCACCATATGCTTTTGTAGTAGGATATTTCCTTTTGGTGTTCCTTCAAAACAAACAAGCTTCTTCCCTACCAACTCAGCCAAAAAATATTATCCTGCATCTGCTGATAACTTTTATGTTTTTATACTTTTACTTCTCACCATTTCAGTGTGAGTTAATTTTTCTGTATGATGTGAGGTAGGGGCTCTCGGGTCATCTTTCTGCAGTTTGATATCTAACTGTCCCATCATCACCATGTTGGATAGACTTTTCCCATTGAATTGTCTTAGGCAATCAAAAAAAATTAATTACCAGGACACCTGGGTGGCTCAGTCAGTTAAGTGCCCAACTCTTGACTTTGGCTCAGGTCACGATCTCAGGGTTGTGAGATCGAGCCCCATGTCGGGCTCTGCACTGGGCATGGAGCCTGTTTAAGATTCCTTCTCTAAAAAATAAAAATAAATAAAAATTAAATAAATGAATAAATAAATAACTTAGCCAAAAATGTAGGGAATTATTCCTGGATTCTCAATTCTTTCCCATTGATCTGTGTCTAATCTTATGGCAGTCCCATACTGTCTTGGCTACTGGAGCTTTGTAGTATGTTTTGAAATGTCCTATAGTTAACTTCTTCCTGTTCTAGACCCTATTGATCTCTGAAACCCAGTGACTCTCCTCATCTGTACTACTCCATCCGACTGGGATCCCACTTTCCCATCCTACATAATTCACCCCACTCTGGTCTCCTACTCCCCCATATCTCAGGATTTTGCTTTTTCTCTTTCTGGCTCTCTCTTCCTTCTCTCTCTGGAAATCAGCTCTCTGTTTCAACGTTATACCTCCTCACTCTCATCCCCATGACACCCTTTCCTCCTCAGGCTACCTGGTCTCCTCTTCCTGAGCTGGTTCCCCTTCCTTGGGCAGGATTCTTCCCTGGGTTTGGCTCTGTCTAGGTCCGTGGGGTGCATTTCATGTCCTCAGACTGTTCACCTGGGATGGGCATAGCAAGCACAGGGCCCAGGTGCACAGGACCCTGGGATCAGGACCTGAGCCAACGGCAGACGCTTAACAACTGAGCCACTCAGGTGCCCCGAGAGCAGACCTTTTACCAGGGAAAATGAAAGGGGCAAGAAAAACCAGATGAATGTTCTTTTTATAAAGGACAAGACACATGTGAGTTTTTCCTGAATTGAACAGTTCCTTTGTACCACAAACCTTCACCAGCACTCAATCTGTGCATTTTACCAACTCAGGAGATTGTATCCTTCAGGGAGAGTGGGAGACTTTGTGACTTATGAAACAACTAACTCTCAGCTGTGACCCCATCCTTTATGCTTTCTCGTGTGTTGCTGGAACGGGGCCTCAGCAAACCATGTTTCTGCTTTCCAGAGGTTCCTGGTTAGATGCCACCTGTAGAAGGTGGTAGTGACAGAGAGAAAGCCTGTAGGGAGGGGAAGGGGACTCACTTCTTCCTATTTCCTGTCACACCAGCTTCTTTGCTTAGCGGAAACAGCCTCATGGACACTCCTTGGGGGAGACTAGCACGAGTCGAGCTTCACTGCTTGGATTCACAACTTCACTCTCAGGATTCTGGGTTTGAGCCCCCCAGAGCCCAACTTCCAAGTTTATAATACTTATTCTCTCACCTTCTTCCTGATTCCCCTGATCCCAGAGAAAAGTTTTCCTATTTCTCCCTCCTCTCTACCTTGGAGTTTTCTTTCTGTTTTTCGGTTCTTCAATACCAATTCTCCTTATTCGTGTAACTTCTGACTGGACCATGGATGATATAAAGACCGTCCTCTAACTCCCTAAAGCCTATGCCTTTCTTACCAGCCCTGGGTGACAAGGGAGTTTGAGCTCAGAGACAGACCCTGCCTCTACCAAGCCAATCTCATGAAAGAGGGCTTTGATCCCTCATATTGGCCAAGCCTGTCTCTCAGAAACTTCTTCCCTCTCTATTGTAGCCTCTGCTTCTCCTTCTACTATGCTTCTCTTCTCTTTGGATTGCATCCAAAGCTCGTGTTCCGCTTTTGGGAGCCTGGTCCTTGGGCCGGAGGAACAGAGAGACCTTATTCACTAATCTGTGTGTTAGACTGTTCTAACTTCTTTGGCAGATGCCTGAAGGACCGGTGCAAGGGGCTCGTGTCTCTTCAACCTCACTCAAATCTCAAGTGGGAAAAGCAATAGGCACTGCTCATAAAAGCTATACATTATAAAGACCCACAAATGCCCAGGGCAAGAGATTAGGGGGTTAAGACACAAGTAGACTGCCTAAATTCTGGAGAAGAAGCTAGAGAGTTTCTCTGAGGTTTTAGGCCATCTAAAAGCAGCTGTGTCGCAAGTAATGTCAGGGAAGACGCGGAGTATGAAACACCAGGAATCTTTTTTCCTACCTAGACAATTATACTGCCACCAATTGTCTGGAATTAACTATTTTGAAACTATGGAGTCTATTTGGACTTGCACTTCCCTTCTAACTTTCCAGGCTTTGATCTTGTGGCTAATTGCAGTTAATTTCAGCCTTTATTGCAGGAGTGGAGGAAACCTACCTATTCCCCACCACCCACTCCATGCAGACAGCTTTGGTGAAAGTGGCCTGTAATTCCTGAACCAAGGTGGGACAAAAAGACTTTCTTCCAGTTATCTGGGCTCTATGTTCTGATTGCTGCTTACTGCTTTCGATCACTGAGGTACAGACACCAAGGCTGGCAGTCATTATTTCAACCCCCACCAGCTAATCCTGGGAGATTCTTTTTTAAGACTTTATTTAATTACTGGAGAGAGAGAGAGAGCATGTGTGCCTAAACTCATGCACAAGTAAGCACGAGGGGCAGAGGGAAAGGGAAACGCAGACCCCTCTGAGCAGGGAGCCCGATGGAGGGCTCGATCCCAGGACGCCAGGATCATGACCTGAACCAAAGGCAGATGCTTAACTAACTAAGCCATCCAGGCACCCCGGCTTCCATGAGATTTTAAGGAATAGTATCTGTTTGGGATCCTCCCCCCACCATTTTGCTCCTTTTGGGAGCCAGTCATTTAAGTGAGGATGGCGACACTCATAAGCAACCAGATCTATGGGTGAATTTAGAAAACCACTGCACATGCCCAAGGAAAAACAAAGGTTCAGAAAAGACCTCTGAGGGGCACCTGGGTGGCTCAGTGGGTTAAGCCTCTGCCTTCAGCTCAGGTCATGATCTTAGAGTCCTAGGATCGAGCCCCACATTGGGCTCTCTGCTCAGCAGGGAGCCTGCTTCCCCCTCACTCTCTGCCTACTTGTGATCTCTCTGTCAAATAAGTAAATAAAATATTAAAAAAAAAAAAAAGACCTCTGGAGCCCTTAAGCTTCCACCTCAGGCTGATCTACAGAACGGAGACCCTTACAACAATTTTAAAAAGAAAAGGAAAAAGGAAACCCTGGAGAAAGGGTGAGAATTAAATTTCCAGAATTATCATATTATAAGGTTCAATGATCAGTTTCAACAAAACACAACAAAGCAAAGAAACAGAGAGATCTGATGCATTCATAGAAACAAAACGAACAAAAAACCAGCCCTGAGGGGCACCTGGATGGCTCAGTGGGTTAAAGTCTCTGCTTTCAGCTCAGGTCATGATCCCAGTGTCCTGGGATCGAGCCCCACATCGGGCTCTCTGCTCAGCAGGGAGCCTGCTTCCTCCTCTCTCTCTCTGCCTGCTTGTGATCTCTGTCTTTCAAATAAATAAATAAAATCTTAAAGATTAAAAAAAAAAAAAACCCAGCCCTGAGAAAACTCAGATGTTGAACTTACTAGGGGAAAGAAACCTATAAAATACTATCTTCAATATGCCCACAGAGTGAAAGGAAAACATGGACAAAAACGGGGAAATGATGTATAAACAAAATGAGAACATCAATAAAGATAGAAATTATAAAAAGTAACCAAAGGGAAATTAGGGAGCTAAAAAGCACAACTGAAATGAAAAAAAAATCTACTACAGGGACTTATAGATTTAAGCAGGAAGAAGAAAGAATTGGCAAACTTGAAAAATGGACAACTGAAGTAAATGAGAATGAAAAGCATCCTTCTTTACTAGCAGAGCTCTTATCAGAAATCTTGGAGGCCATAAAGTAGTGGTTGATATATTGAAAGTGCTGGGGGGCGGGCACCTGGGTGGCTCAGTGGGTTAAAGCCTCTGCCTTTGGCTCAGGTCATGGTCCCAGGGTCCTGGGATCGAGCCCTGCATTGGGCTCTCCACTCAGCAGGGAGCCTGCTTCCCCCTCTCTCTCTGCCTGCCCCTCTGCCTACTTGTGATCTCTGTCTGTCAAATAAATAAATAAATTCTTTTTAAAAAATAAGGTAAAAATTAAAATATGCTCATTTAAACAAAAGCTGATGAAATTCATTACTACTAGACCTACCCGGCAAGAAATGGTGGGAAAAGTCCTCTGGGTTGAAATGAAAGGATATCAGGCAGTAACCTGAGCCACAGAGAGAAAGAAAGGTCTTCAGCGAAGGTGCCTAGAAAAACAGGAAAGTAAAAAGTGGTTTGTTTTCTTCTTTTAAACAGAGTCACTAAAGTCTGACCCACACTCAAACAAAGTTCGGGAATTAGGTTCCATCCTTTGGAAGGAGGATGTTGGGGGCTGAATGCTTGTTCCCTCCAAATTCATATGCTGAAGCCCTAATCCCCAATGTGATAGAATTTGGATGGGGGCCTTCAGGAGGAGATTAGGTTTGATTGTGGCCATGAGGGTGGGGCCCTCTTGATGAGATGCTGCCCTTCTAAGAAGAGACACCAGGGACCAGAGACACCAGGGAGCCGCCCCCTCCCCCTTACCACCTCTGTCCTCTGTCTCCCTCTGCCATGTGACAGCACTGTGAGATGGTGAGCATTTGCAAGCCAGGAAGAGAGCCCTCATCAGGAATTGAATTGCCTGGCACCTTGACCTTGGACTTCCTAACCTTCAGAACTGAGAAATACATGTCTGCCGTTTAGGCCACCCAGCTGATGGCATCCCATTAGAGCAGGCTGAGTGACTAAGACAGAGGCACAGGCAAGAAGTTAAACCCATCACAGCAGAGATGCGTCATGATGGGGACAGGGTGTTGGGATTACACGTGAGCTTTGGAGTTGGAAAGAATTGAGTTCACCATCAGGCTGGTGACCTTGGACAAGTCCTTTGAGTTCTCTGAACCTCAGCATGCCCTTTTGTAAAATGGAGATGATAAAGCCACCGTGAAGCCGCCTCTAAACCACATGACACAGACTTTGCAGCGTGTATCTAGAGGCAGCTGCTGTTATTATTACTGTTATTGCTCGTGTAGTTGTTCATGCCAATGATGTGACGGAACAGGCAGGGCCGGGTCTCCCACTACCCAATACACCAAGATGAAGGGTGTGGACTTGCTCTCCGGAGCAGTGGAGGCCGGGGCAGGAGCTTGGGGGCTGAGCAGAGGAGAGACAGTAATAGGTCCCTTTGGGACTGCAGTAGATGACTAGGAATTAAAGGCAGGGACAGCTACCCAAGTGACAGGTGTCTGGCGCTGGGTGGTGGCCAGGGATGGCAGGAGTGAGAGCAAGAGAGGAGTTCAGGACCAAGTGTGGGTCTCAATGGTGACCCCATGACCCAGGCGGAGAGGAGCAGTTAGCAGGAGTAAGAGGGGCGGATGTATCAGGAATTCAGCTTTGACCTTGCTTTGCTCAGGCCCTTCCTTCCGCCTAGGATGTCTTTTCTTAGTGCCTCCCTGATGCTCCCACTGGTCCCTGAAGATGCCGCGTGGACCCCTCCTCTGAGAATCCCTCTGGAGCAGATGCAGTGTGCAATTTCCAAAGAAGCCCACCGCTCATCGGGTTATCCTGAAAGTATATGAATCCTCAGGTATTTCACTCAGAGTTTCTCTGGACCAATTCCTGGACCGATACATCTCAGGATTCTCCATGCCCTGCACAAGGGGTCTGGAAGAAGCCTTGGCTCACCAAAACGGAAACGTGGTCTGCAGGATACTGCTGCAGTTCGCACTGTAGCCACGCGGGGGCAGCAGTGCACAGACCAAGGGTCGGAGAAAGGCACCTAGGCGATCTGGTCCCTGCTGGGCGCCCCCCTACTCCCCCAGCCCGCCAGCTTCCCAGGCCAAAACCTCCGCCTTTTTTTCTTTTCTTTTTTTTAAATGTGTAGAGGGGAAACCCCTACGACCCAGTTTTTTTTTCCCACCTGCCCCACGCACCCAGTGCCCAAGCCCCAAGTCCAACAGTTAGTGTAAATTATGCAAAACCAAGTGAGATCAGTCCCTCTGATCAGAATCCCCCATGGTGTGCACCTCACTATGGATAAAGCCCTCTTCCCTGCAGCCCCGAAGCCCCTGTCTGTCCCACACACGCCCTCTTCACCTCGTGGCCCTCACCTCCTCCCACTTAACCCCTCACTCCCTCGGCTCCCGACACACTGCCCTACCGGTTCCTCAAAGCAAACAGGTTCAGGACAATGCCTGGGTGGGGACAGCTTTAGTGCCTTGAAAAATGCATTGTTGTGGTTACTGTAAACGTACAGTCAATTCAAGTTGTATTTTTAGGGATGCCTGGGTAGCTCCATGGGTTGGGTGTCTGCCTCCACTGAGGTCATCATCCCAGGGTCCTGAGGTCAACTCCCTCATGGGCCTCCTTGCTCAGCGGGGAGCCTGCTCCTCCCTCTGCCTGCAGCTCCCCCTGCTTGTGCTCTCTCTCTCTCTGTCAAATAAATAAACAAAATCTTTAAAAATATATAAACAAATAAATTATATTTTTAGAAACAGAAACAGTTTCCCTTAAGCCTTTGGTTCCAATCACAGTTGGTATGTTTCTTTTATACCCAGATAAGTGGACAATCACTTGGCAAAGAGGTCTCTGGCTATTCATTTGGATCCATTCAGAAATGTCGTGGGCTGAAATCGCTTAAACGTTGTACGTGACGGGACGCCTGGGTGGCTCGTGGGTTAAAGCCTCTGCTTTTAGCTCAGGTCATGATCCCAGGGTCCTGGGATGGAGCCCCATGTTGGGCTCTCTGCTCAGTGGGGAGCTTCCCTTCCTCTTTCTCTGCCTGCCTCTCTGCCTGCTTGTGATCTCTGTCAAATAAATAAAATCGTTAAAAAAAAAAAAAAAACATTGTACATAGCATTTATAAAAGTAATATATCTGATTCTTTAATCCTGTTAAATGCCTCCACCAAGAAAACCCTTCTGAACTCCTTAGCAGTTATTACAAATCTAAAAATTAAATATAAATAAGGAGAAATATGTTCTTTTAAACATTCAAATACTACTTCTACACCTGGCCAAATTATTAAGTAGTTTCCAACTTAAAGTTGCCAGCCTGGAATTAATCAATCATCTCTGGAAGAAGACAGAAAAACCTGGGGACTCTCGTTCCTTCCAAAGCAGAGGTGGGAGGAGGTAGTCGGAGGACCCGAGAGGGAGGGGGGCTTCTCATTATAAACTACTAGGGACTTTCTGAATTGAAATTATGGGGGGTTGGGGGAGGGTTCAACTTCAACCCTGTTTTCTTTCTTTTTCAAAAGGAAAACATACACCTGAAGCAATCACCACCAAATGTTAACTGTTGCTCCTTCATGTGGAGACACAGGGGTTTGGGGGGATTATCTTCTGTGCTTTTCTGTCAGCTTTTAATTTTGGTAACATACAAGTGAGAGAAAGTTTACCATCTTTACCATCTTTAACCGCACAGTTCAGTGGCATTAAGTACACTCAGGAGGTCGTGCACCCGGCCCCACCCACCTCTAGGACTTTTTCATCGTGCAAAACTGAAACTCTGTCCCCATTAAACCTTAACTGCCCACCCCCGAGCACCCACCCCTCTACTTTCGATCTCTATGGATTTGACCACTTTAGGAACTTCCTATGAGTGGAATCATCCAGACCTTTTGTAACTAGTTCATTTCACCCAGCGGGATGTCCTCAAGATTCATCCGTGTTGTAACAGGTGTCAGAATCTTGCCTGTGTTTTTCAAATTAAACAAATTGAAAATACAAAAGCATGTGCTCATGATTAAAATAAATGAGATCGGGACGCCTGGGTGGCTCAGTTGGTTGGACGACTGCCTTCGGCTGAGGTCATAATCCCAGGACCAGGATTGAGTCCCAGGATCGAGTCCCAGGATCGAGCATTGGGCTCCCAGCTCCACAGGGAGTCTGCTTCTCTCTCTGACCTTCTCTTCACTCATGCTCTCTCTCACTCTCTCTCTCTCAAATAAATAAATAAGAAATCTTTAAAAAATAAAATAAAATAAATGAGATCTTTTGCAGCGTGTGTGATGAATGGCCAACACCTGCAGAATCGCGGCTTTCTCTGGTCATTTCCATCGTTCTGAAGGTGCTGGATCCTTCTAGTTGCCCGTAGGGGAATGGAGCCCTCATCTGCTGATTTTCCGTGGGGGGCGGGGGGGGGGGTGTCAGGATTTAGCTCACAGCTTCCTTCTCTCTCATTGACATTTTTCAGGAACATCCTGACCCCATTATTTCTTCTTCCACCAACTCTAGTTCCTTTGACTGTTCCAATGGGCTAATGTTCAAAGTGAGTGTTCGTTATTTTTTTAAAGATTTTATTTATGTATTTGACAGAAAGAGAGATCACAAGTAGGCAGAGAGGCAGGCAGAGAGGTGACGGGGAAGCAGGCTCCCTGCTGAGCAGAGAACCGATGGGGGGCTCCATCCCAGGACCCTGAGATCATGACCAGAGCCGAAGGCGGAGGTTTAACCCACTGAGCCACCCAGGCGCCCCAAAAGTGAGTGCTCTTAAGGCATTTGCTAGGGGCCAGGCCCTCCCCAGTATTTCTATGTAAATTAAGTAGTTTAATGTCCACATAACTGTGTCTGATCTTAGATAGTACCCTTACTAGTCCATTTTAGAGATGAGAAGCTGAGGCCCAGAAAGGGAAAGTCATTTGCTCCAGGTTACAGAGCTTATTATCAAGTGGCAAAGCCGGGGTGCCCTCTGGTAATTTTGATTTGTTTGTTTGGTTTGAGTGTCACTGGGGGTGAATAAGTTCTTTATTCCATGGCTCTAGCTGAGGCTTAGGAAAACTCAGGAAGTGTATACAACATCTGTCCCCATCACTGTATGCAAATTTTACATAAAAGAAAAGAGCTATAAACAGCTATTGAACTCTGGTTGATAGTATAGGCACTGAAGAACTGGGAGGAGAGTGTGCAGGTGTTTGTGGCACTTTAAAATGAATAAAAAGGGGCGCCTGGGTGGCTCAGTTGGTTAAGCTTCTGCCTTCGGCTCAGGTCATGATCTCAGGGTCCTGAGATCAAGTCCCGCATTGGGTTCTCTGCTTGGCAGGGGGCCTGCTTCCTCCTCTCTCTCTGCCTGTCTCTCTGCCTACTTGTGATCTCTGTCAAATAAATAAATAAAAATTTTTTAAAATAAAAATAAATAAAATGAGTGAAAAGTGGGGCCCCTGGGTGGCTCAGCTGGTTAAGTAGCTGTGGCCGAGGTCATGATCTCAGGGTTGGGAGACTGAGCTCCGCACTGGACTCTGTGCTGAGTGGGGAGTCTGCTTGGGATTCTCTCCCTCGCCTCTGCTCCCCCCCCCCGCCCCCACCACATGAACTCTCACCCTCTCTCTTAAAAAAAAAAAAAAAGAATAAAAAGTAAGATGGACGAATGGGTAGGAATCAGATACTGGAATACATTCAAATGTTCACTGCAATATGTAGGACTGTGTGGGTATTCACCGGACAGTTGTATAATTCTTTTAATTTTGCTGTATGTTCGAAATATTTCAGAACAAAATGTGGGGACCCCCGAACTGAGCTTCCACCGGAAAACTTGTCTTCTCTCGCCAAGACAGGCAAGGAGCCTCTCAGCTCAAAACAGCAACACTTGGATATGTCCGCTTCCCCCAAAATGGTTCCTCTCCCCGAGGCTCTTCCTTGTGCTTCTGTCTCACCAGGCCCCAAAGCTGGGAGTTGTCAGAGCTTTCTCCGTCTCACCAGTGGGTCCCAAGATTTATCTTAGGGTGACCAGCTGCCCTCCTGTTTTCCCCAAGACTGAGAGTTCCCGGGCTGGGGTGCATTCGGTGCTAAAATCAGGGAAATCCCAAACAAATTGAGATGCGTTGGTCCCCAGCCTATCATTTCTGCCTCTTAAACATGTTCAGTTTATCCAAATTACCACTGCCCTGGTCTGTACTAATAACACACTTTCCAGTGATGACAATGAACTGTGGTAACTGCTTATTTCAAGGGCTCGTTATGTGCGAGGTGCGGTTCCGCCTATTCACCCGCGTGAGGGCTTTTGATGCGCACAATACCCTGCAGCGAACCACGTGATATCGTCTGTGTCAGAGACGCAGGACGAAGGCACAGAGAGGTACAGTCACCAGCCCCCAGTCACACAGCTAAATAACAGCAGAGGTGCCAGCATCTGAAGAGGCCGATGGCCACAGAGCCCCCAGGGTCAACTACTTTGGATAGCCCTCCTGGAGCGCTGACTCCATGGTGCCAGCCAACGCGGCGAGGGGGGAGGGCTCTGCTCACTGTAGGTTCACCCTCATTCACCCCAATCATCTGCGCTTTCACCCAATCATCCAAGATCTCATCAGAACAATTACATAGGTAAATATTGTTTCCCCCATCACCCACATATCATCAGCTTATAATCTTTAAAGACAAATGCAATAAAGAAATAAATAAAGTAGAAAGTAATAATTTCCCATAGCAATCCTCCCCCAGGAGACCACTTTTTTTTTTTTTTTTTTTTAAAGATCTATTTACCCGGGGCACCTGGGTGGCTCAGTTGGTTGGGCCTCTGCCTTCTGCTTGGGTCATGATCCCAGGGTCCTGGGATTGAGTTCCGCAGGGTCCTGGGATTGAGTTCCTCGTTGGGCTGCCTGCTCAGCAGGGAGTCTGCTTTGTCTCTGCCCTTCCCCTGTTTGTGCTCTCCCTCCCTCTCTCTCTGACAAGTAAATAAAATCTTTTAAAAATATTTATCTATTTGGGAGAGAGAAAGCCCAAGAGAGAGAGCAGAGGAGGGGCAGAGGGAGAAGGAGAGAAGCAGACCCTCCCCCCACCCCACTGTGCAGGGAGCGTGCATTCGGGCTCTATCTCCTGACCCTGAGGTCAAGACTTGAGCCAAAATCAAAAGTCAGACACTCAACCGACTGAGCCATGCAGGCACTCCAGGGATACCACTTTTAACGGCGCTTCTGTTGGTTCCAGAATTTCCTCGTGGAGTATAGCAACCAGCACTTTTAGTTCTAAATCACAACATACTGTGATGGACGGATAGATAGATAGACAGACAAATATAGAGATGGATAAATGGAGGGACAGCTAAATAGAGAGAGAAAAACTGATATAGAGGATATACATGCAGATCTGTCTTGTTTTTTCCCAAACTGATCTTGTAAAAACACACTTCAGAACCCATTCTCCAAACCTCTCACCTACACATCAAGGCCACAGTCCCTGGCTCCAGGACCTTGTTCCCGTGTTCCCATTAGCTCCCTATCCCTACCTCCTGAGACCATCTACTTACCTCCCACCTGGGGCTTCCTCACCACACATGGCAGTTTGGTACACAGAGCCCTTCACTGACCTACCCTTGTCAGAGTCATGTTAACACTGTATCCCCATCTGCCCCCACTGAGTGTACATTGCTTGTCCATGCAGATGTGCTTTCATGGGAAATCCCAGTGGGGAGGTAGAGAGGGGTGCTTGACAACATAGAGATTGGGGAGTGGGGGTGTGGGGGTACTGCTAATTGAGTCAAGAGGTCAGGATAGTCTGAGAAGGTGGCATTTAAGCCAAGTACTCATTGACAAGAGGATAAGGGAGAGTGGCCTAGTAGTGGGAACAGCAAGCGCAAAGGCCCTGAAGTAGGAATTAGTTGTCCTTGGTGTTCCTTGAGCACTGTGACCCAGACAAAAGAGAGATGCAGAATCTAATCAGGGGTCATTGAAATATCTCCAAGAGTCTTGTCCTGGGCATATTATCATCATCATCAACAACAACAACCAGGTTAGAGCCAAAGCAAGCTATAAGGGAGCTGGTGGCACCCACTCAAGGGATGGAGCCAGGAGAGGAGGGGAGGAGGCTGGACACTCAGATGGAAGGGAGGAGTGTGTGTGTCCTGAGGGTGTTGCTTATTCCGTCATTCCCCAAATAATTCCTCAGCAATGGCCCTTCTGTGCTCCAGATTCCAGATGCCCAAGAAAACAGCAGTGAACCAGGCCAAGAGAGTTTGTGTCCCCTAAGAGATCATTCTGGTGGGGAGACAGAAAATGAGATAAGCAGTTGTGGGGTTTGTCAGCCAGTGATAAGGGTTCCAGAGAGTGAAGAGGGTAAGAGGGAGTCAGGTGGGGGTGGGATGCATTTTTGACACGTTACATGAACTTGAATACGATGGGGAGGAGCCTCAGAGTATCTGGGGAAGGAAGGGCCTTTTAGACAAGTAGAATGACAAGAGCCAAGGCCCTGAGGTCAGCTCTATTCCAGGAAGGGTGAGAGGCCACAGAAGTGTGACTGCAAGGCGGGGGGGGGGGGGGGGAGTGGGGAGGGCAGGACCTTCAGAAGCCAAAGGAGGAACTCAGCCATAGGACTGACGTTGGTGTTGGGACACAAGGCAAGAGGGAGCCAAATCCTCATCCACCTCCATAGAAAATGGGCAGAACAGGGCTCTGCTGGCCAATGGAAGGATAAGAGCTTATTCAGAATCCAGGAGGTGACCAGAGAGATAAAGCCAGGAATCCACAGGTTTCCATACATGCTCAACACAAAGTCTGGTTTATTTTGATCATGTGCCCATGCTTTTGCACTTTTTCTTTCTTTCTTTCTTTCTTTCTTTCTTTCTTTCTTTTTTTTTTTAAGATTTATCTATATGAGAGAGAGACATGGGAGGGGCAGAGGGAGAAGGAGAGAGAATCTCAAGCAGATTCTCCATTCAGCACAGAGCCTGACATGGAGATTGATCTCCCAACCTTGAGATCA
Source organism: Mustela nigripes (assembly GCF_022355385.1). Classification (NCBI taxonomy): domain Eukaryota; kingdom Metazoa; phylum Chordata; class Mammalia; order Carnivora; family Mustelidae; genus Mustela; species Mustela nigripes. Next base: position 8,518,547 of record NC_081558.1, on the reverse strand, counting down.
GGACCTGACCCAAAACTGAGGGTCAGACTCAACCAACTGGGCCACCCAGGTGCCCCTGCACTTTTTCATTTTAAAAAATATATAGAAAATGTTAACACTTGGAAAAGCTATAAAATAGTATGTAATACTGTTTCCCACTTTTTTGAAGACAAATGTAGGCATAGAATAATTGACAGGAAAACGAAATTAATGGATAGTGACTCTCTGGGCAGGAGTATGACAGGTAAGTGTAATGGTTTTCTTTCTGTTTTTCAGTATTTTCTAACCTTTTTATGAAGACTATGTACTAAAAAAGATAATACATATAATCTTGTGGGATCTCAAAAATAAAAAATAAAAAAACACAGGAAGCAAAGAAGATAATCCCTAAAATACCCCAATACCCTCCACATAAAGAAGCAAATATTAACACTTAGTCCTAAATGCTTCAGGTATTGTGTGGGTGTGTGAATGGAAACAGTAAGGAGAAATAGAAGCCCCCTTCCCAGCCCCCTTGTCCCCAGCCCATCTCCCCAGAAAACACCCATTGCCCTGAATCTGAAATGAGATCTTTGTTTCCTGGGTTTACATTTTAACATATAGATATGTCAAGAGGACGTCTAGCAAAATGACTAACAATACTTTTCAAGCCAAAATCCAAACAGCACATAAAATATAAAATGGAAAGAGAATGCCCCACCCTATCCCCAAAGAAAGGAAAGTAATTAACAGCTAGAGTATAAATTTCCCTGCCCCAACAGAGCAGGTTTTCCTGTCTGTCTTGTTCACTGCTGGGTCAGCCAGTACTGGGCATACAGTGGGTGTTCAATACGTGTTGAATAAAATTTTAGGTTTCTTGGACCAGTCCCCTTTTTAAAAGAAAACTTTTTTTTTTTTTTTAAATTTTAGGATATTTTTAGATTTCCAGAAAAGTGGCAAAAGGTGGTGCAGGGTACTCCACCGAAATTCAGGCTTTATTTGGATGTTACCAGTTTTTCCACAATTGGCCCTTTTTTGGTCCAGGATCCCACATTTCAATTTGTCCTTCATGTCTCCTTGATCTGCTGCAATCTGTGGCCACTCCTCTAACTTTTCTTCTCCAGGACTGGTGCATTTTTGCAAATACAGGTCAGGTATTCTGTAGAATATCACTCAATTTGGGTGTTTGCTGGGTGTTATTTTTCTCACCCTCCACTTGTGGTTACAGGTTCCTGGGAAGAAACCCACAGAGGCAAGGTGTCCTTCTCAGGACATGATGTCAGTGAGACCTATCCCCAGGGCTGTTAGCCTGGACCGTTTGGTTAAGAGGGTGTCTGCCAGGTGTCTCCCCTGGGAAGGTTCCTGCCTTCTGCTTTCCCATACTTTATTCTTTGGATGAAAGTCACTAACTCCTTTGACTCTAGACCACACTCAAAAGGAGGCTGGAAGGGTTAACTCCAGCTCCTGGAAGGGCCCTTTCCACTTAACACTTACTTGGAATTCTTTCTAGGGAAGATTTGACTTGTCTGCCGTCACACCCATTTTAAAGGCGAGGAAGCTGAGGTTGAAGACAACATACTTCCTCACTAGAGGGTGGCCCAGAGTGAGGCCCTACCAAGCCATCGCGGGCTGTGGGCGCCCCAGGTGTGAAGGAAGGGGGAGCGACTCGGCCTGCGTGGGGGCAGAGGGAGGAACTCCGGTGTCTAAGCCCCGTCGCTGGCCCCAGTTGTAGCCCAGTCGGCGGGTCTGCGCCTCCCCCTGGGGTGCTGACCCCCATTCTATAGATGTGCCGCCTGCGCCCCAGAGGAGGCGTGGCGGCGCTGGGTGGCTCAGCCGGATTCGGAGGCGCGGCGGCCCGGGGCCAGAGGCCCAGGCGCCTGCCCTCCCCGCGGGGGATCACCTGGGCCTGCCCAGGGCCCGCGGACCTGGCGGGAAGGCACGGCCTCCTGCAAGCCACCGCGAGCGCCCCGCACCCCTGCCGCCAGGCCCACTGCTACTCCGGCCGCAGATGGTAGGTGAGACGGCCCCACGGGTGTGAATGCCGCTGGGGCCCGGGGGGGCGGGGGTGCTCCGCCTGCCCGGGTGACCCACTTCCTGTTTGTCCGGGCTCTGCGGGGGCGGGAGGCACAAACAGCCGGCCTCTGCTGGCTGACCTGGGGCAGGTCACCTCACCTCCCTGAGCCGGTGACCTCCGCGTGAAAAGAGGGCCCCCCCACAATTGGCCCATCGTGAGTGTGCAGGGGACAAGTCAGAGCGGAAGGAGGAAGGCAGGGAGGTGAGGGGCAGGTCAGACAGGGCACCGGGGCAGGGAGGTGGGGGGGGCACTGCCCAAGCACCCACCTGCCTACTCTCTGGGCAGCCGGCACTGGGAGGCCTGCAAGCAGCTGCTGAGTGTGTGAGGGTCAAAAATCGGTGGTCACGTGGTGTGTCACCAGCTGCCCCCGCCTGGGTTCCTCCTGTGGGGAATGGGGGGTGGGGAGGAGGGGAAGATGTGGGCAGGACTTCCTGGAAAAGGGAGACCCTGGTGTTTGGGGGAGGGAGGTGACCCTGGGACTCAAACCCAGATGTTGTCAAACACACAACTCATGTGAGACACAACATAGACCCACAACACAAGTCAGTCCACAGTGCAGAGTCACAAATCGATGGCCCACGCAGTTCCACTTTAGATCCCAGGCAAAGGTCACCCACATGCCACACGGGCCTTGCCAGGCTCTCTGTGCACATCTACAGGGACAAAGGACTCCCGGGCACACGCAGACATGTGACCCAGGCAGGCACGCTTGGCTACACACAGGAAACAGCGCAGACACACCCAGACACAGGCAGACAAACATGTCCTGGGAGTGCATGGACACACAAGATGGGTCTGGCTGGGGCACACAGATATACAGCCACAGACACAGCACACACAGATAACGGGGAGCCTCAGGCCCATGACACAAACAAGCTCATGTGGGCAAACACAGAGGCTGCACTCACTCGGGGGCCAGACCCCCACCCGAATCCCGTGTCCAGCACTGGGGAACTCCAAAGCTCACATGACCCAAGGGGAGGGCTTCTGGAACAGTCTGTGGAGAAACTGCATCATCCTCACGAATGATCCATTTCCGCCCCAGGGAATAAAGGCTCGGTGACCCACCAGTTCTGCCCAGGAGCTCACCTGCCTCTGAGCCCCCGGCTGACTGCCTTGTGCCTCCCCCAGGGTGAGTGCTGGGTGTGGGATGAGGGTGACCAGAATGGGCCAGCACAGCCACCCTTCCCTGCCCCTGGACCCCGCCTACCCTCTGACTCTCCCAGCGGGCTCCTGCCTGAAGTCCTGGGAACAAGGGCCACACCCAGGGCTTCCCCCTGGGCCAGCCCTGCAGGGAGCTGTCTCCCCCTCTCTGAGCAGGGGTCCCAAAGGCCCACTGCCCGTGCCTCAGCCCAGGACTCATCTCTCCTCCTCCCAGATGGACACACAGACCGTGCTGCTCATCCTGCAAGCCTGGCTGGTGCTCCCCCTGGCTGATGGAGCCAATCCCGTCCTGCGCTTTGTGGCCCTGGGTGACTGGGGAGGAGTCCCCAATGCCCCATTCCACACTGCCAGGGAAATGGCCAATGCCAAGGAGATTGCCAGGACCGTGCAGATTCTCGGTGCAGACTTCATCCTGTCCCTGGGGGACAATTTCTACTTCAGTGGGGTGCAGGATGCCAACGACAAGAGGTTTCAGGTGTGTGCCACTTAGAGTGGGGTGGGGGACCCACGTGGAAAAGCCACTTGACCTGTGGGCTCTGGAGAGGGCAGGGGGAAGCTGGCATTTGTGGGTACCTAGAGCACTCCCTGTCTCCAGCCCCCAACTTGGTGGGAGCACCTGGGTAGCTGCCTGACCGTGGGGTTTGGGGGGGGGTCCCTTCTGTGGGCTGCAGGAGACCTTCGAGGATGTGTTCTCTGCCTCTTCCCTCCGCAATGTGCCCTGGTACGTGCTGGCTGGAAACCACGACCACTTGGGGAACGTCTCGGCACAAATAGCCTATTCCAGGATCTCTCAGCGTTGGTGAGCCTGCCCCACCCCCCTGCCCTGCCTCGCCCCAGTGGACAGAGAGGCCCCCAGGCCTGCGCTGAACCTGGGGCTCCTCTGCTCAAGACACGTACCCCCTGCCTCCGCCTCCCCCGCAGGAACTTCCCCAGTCCTTACTACCGTCTGCGCTTCAAAGTCCCACGGTCCAACGTGTCCGTGGCCATCTTCATGCTGGACACGGTGACGCTGTGTGGCAACTCAGACGACTTCCTCAGCCAGCAGCCCGAGAGGCCCCGGGACCCGGCGCTGGCCCGCACACAGCTGGCCTGGCTCAAGAAGCAGCTGGCAGCGGCCAAGGAGGACTACGTGCTGGTGGCCGGCCACTACCCCGTGTGGTCCATCGCTGAGCACGGGCCCACCCGCTGCCTGGTCAAGCATCTGATGCCTCTGCTGGCCACGTACAAGGTCACCGCCTACCTGTGTGGCCATGACCACAACCTGCAGGTGAGGGTCTGCAGGGGAGGTCGGGAAGGGGAGCCCAGCCCAGCCAATGTGCTTCATGGGATCCTTCTGCTGCTGGGGGGGTGGGCTCCCAAATGTCCCTCAAGCTGTATGCTGTCTAACCACGGAAACAGCCCAAAGCTTCCTAAAAGTCAGCATCCTAGCCACCAGTGGCCAATTGCTTACTCAGTTCTCCCACTGTGAAGCAGGATGGATACATGGCCGCAGGGAAGGAAACTGAGACCCCAAGGGGTTCTGGTCCTTGCCCAGGGTGACTCTCTGGTCAGGGACAGACCTGACCCTGGACTCCAGACAGGGGGGCACAAACAAACTCTCGAAGGGGCTGGGGCCCCCCACTAACCCGGTGCCCTCCGCACACAGTACCTTCAGGATGAGAATGGCGTGGGCTACGTGCTGAGCGGGGCCGGGAACTTCATGGACCCTTCGAAGAAGCATCAGCGCAAGGTCCCCAACGGCTACCTGCGCTTCCACTATGGGGCTGAGGACTCGCTGGGTGGCTTTGCCTACGTGGAGATCAGCCCCAAAGAGATGAGTGTCACTTACATCGAAGCCTCAGGCAAGTCCCTCTTCAAGACCAGACTGCCAAGGCGAGCCAGGCCCGAGCGCCCACGAGTCCACCACCCTAAGGCCTGAGCCAGAGGAACCTTCCTGCCAGGGGCTGGGTGGGCTCTGCTGGGACCCATGCCCATGGGCAGGCTTTCTCACAGGCCTGCCGGGCCACAGCGGAGCAGGGGTAGAACCACAGACGAGGAGCTGTGGTCCCTGGTGGCCCTTGTGACAGACGCCCACGTATGTGGAAAACACAGGGACACGTGTACCAGCTGGAGCGCTGCGCCCCTGTAGCCGGGCTTGTGCAACTCAAGCTCTGGGCATGGGGGGCAGGGAGGGAAAGCCTTCTCCTGAATCGAGCATCTTTCTGTCACTGCCGAATATTCAATAAAAGAACAGTTGCACTGGCTGAACGTATGCCCTGAGCATCTCTTTCCTCCCTTCGCTGGCATGTCCCATCACCTGGGTCCCAGAGGGTTGGGGACCCTCCCCCTCGCTGCTCTGGGCCTCCAGCTCTCAGCTGGCCTGAGGCATGGATGAGATTTTAAGGAAAGACCAAACAGAAAGCAGGGTTGCCATGCCAGGCAAGCCTTCCTCCTGCATAAGACAACACGACAGAACAACAGAGTTGGACGCACGCTCCTGCTCACGACAACGTGACTGTCCATAACAGAACATTCCCTTTCGCTCATCTCTGTGTGGAATTGGTAATGCCATCATGGGAATAAAAAAAAAAATCTAAGGTTTTTAGAAAAATGAACTATCGGGGTTACCTGAGTGGCTCAGTGGGTTAAGCCTCTGCCTTCGGCTCGGGTCTTGATCTCAGGGTCCTGGGATCGAGTCCTGCGTCGGGCTCTCTGCTCGGCAGGGAGCCTGCTTCCCCCTCTCTCTCTGCCTGCCTCTCTGCCTGCTTGTGATCTCTCTCTCTCTCTCTGTCAAATAAAAAAAAAAAAAAAATCTTAAGAAAAAAAGAAAAAAGAAAAATGAACTATCTGCTCCCCTCCCTGTTCTTCCGTCCCCTTCTCTTGGAAGGAAAAAAAAAAAAAACCTCTTTGTAAATGCCTTGTTTCCTTCCAGGGTTTCTACGTGACCTTGTTTTCTCCCCCTCTCCCATGGATCTGCGCCTTGCTTATTTGTTTTCAAACCTGTGGTATGGCCGTGTCATTGACACATTGACACATTTAAAGGGTGCAGTTCCTTGAGTTCTAACACAGGCACATAGCCACAAACGCACCACCAAGGTAGAAGCATTTCCCACAGCCCCAAAGGTTCACTTTGCACTTGGCTGTTGCTGCCCTGTTACACCTGGAGATCTGCCCATCAGCTCTCAGGTGAGCTTCTGGCTCTTGCCCCAGCTACAAAGGCCCCGCCTGGTCCCGCTGTCTATCTAACTAGCCAGCTACCTACTGAGGATTGTCTGAATTGCTTCCAATAATTTTGCTATCCTCAAACATTGCTGCAGGAAATGCCTCTATGCGTTCATTACCTACGTGTACAAATATGTTTGTAGGATAACTTGGGTACGTTCCCACAAGTAGGACCGCCCTTCTTTATAATGGCCATGGAGCTTGGCTCCTGGCTGGGGTCTGGCGAAATCTTTCCCAATCCTTCCCTCTTTCCAGCACAGCTTCAGGGTGCCTGGGTGGCTCAGTTGGTTAAGGGTCTGCCTTCAGCTCACAGCATGGTCTTCAGGTCCTGGGATCGAGCCCCGCCTTTGGCTCAGGTCATGATCCCAGGACCCTGGGATGAAGTTCCACATTGGGCTCCCCGCTCTGCAGGGAGCCAGCTTCTCCCTCTGCCCCTCCTCCCACTTGTTCTCTCAATCTCTCTCTCACTCTCTCAAATAAATAAATAAAATCTTAAAAAAACAAAACAAAAACAAAAACAAAACACACATCTGCAGGGGATACCCTTGGAGCCGTGTGCCTTTGTATATCTGTGCAAGTAGGTACATAGCAAAACTTCCAGAAGCAGAACTATGTCAGGCCCCGTTTCTTACAATAAAATGTCGAAAGCAGAATGGACATTGGACATCCTAAGTCGAAAACTGCAGAGAAGTCTAGTTCCCCCAGGGGGTTGCGGGGGTGGGGTGGGGGGGAGTTGAGTAACACCCACCCACACACTGCCTGAACCAGCCAGGGAGAGGCCCGTCACAGACGCTGCTCCCTTGGCCCGCCCTCAACTGTCACTTCAGCTGCCACAGGGCAGGGACCCATCTGTGGGGCTCCAACTGTCAGCCCCACCAAGAGAAATGAAATAACACCCTGGACAAAATGCAACTGAGTTACTTCTAGGGAGAGAACAGGCTGAAAGAGGCACCTTTCATTTGCTACTTAATAGAAGTCGATCTTGTTACATTTGTTATAGACAGGCGGGTTCCTGTGGACATGAAGCAAAGCCCTCTCACCAAAATGCTAGCCCTGGGTTCCTTCCAGCTGACGTTTACCTGCCTGCCAAGCTCTATGCACAAAACAACAAAGGGGCACCTGGGTGGCTCAGTGGATTAAAGCCTCTGCTTTCGGATCAGGTTATGATCGAGCCCCACATCAGGCTCTCTGCTCTGCAGGAAGCCTGCTTCCTCCTCGCTCTCTGCCTGCCTCTCTTCCTGCTTGTGATCTCTGTCTGTCAAATAAATAAATAAAATCTTAAAAAAAAAAAAAACAAAAAAAAACACAACAACAACAACAAAACACCAACACTTCTAGTCCCGACCCATGAGGCCAGGGCCAGAGTCATCCTTGCTTCTCTGAGGATATTCGAGAAGCTTGACAGATTAAGTGATGTGCCCAAGGTCAAGCCCAGGAAGTGGCAGACCCTTAATCTTAACCACAACTGTCCAGGCGGTTCACAGCTACCCAGCCTCTTCCCACTGACTCAGAGGCTCCAGGCAGGCAGGGATCTGAATCAGAAGTCAGCCCAATGTCCCTGTTCACAGGGCCCAGAGCGTGGAATTAGCCCAATGTCCCTGTTCACAGGCCCAGCACGTGGAAAGGAGAAGTGACACATCCAAGCTGACACAGGGAATGAGGGGCAGGGAGCGGGATGGTCAGCCAGGCCCCCTTCTCCGCAACGACCAAGTACTGCTGCCAAGCACCTACCCTTGTGTCAGGCAGCTGCAGACCCAAGAAAAGCCAAAAAGAATAAGGCAAGGCAGACCCTCGCCCTCGGAAGGCTTCCATCCTGCTCCGGGGTGAATGCCAGTTAGCATGCAGCCACTGTTAGAAAGAAGCCTTCTAAACGTCTGTCACACGATGGCAGAGCTCCTCAAGGCCACTCACAGGCTCTCACCTCCTCTCACTCTCCACAGGCAACCTCTAGTGATCCGACCACTATCACCATGGATATTATTATCTCCCCAACTCTGCTCCTCACACCAGGGCCAGGAGAGGCAGTAGCGTTCTCTTGAGGCCAGCAGCTGGTCGTGGAGGTCAGTGTATACCCTCCACAACCTCGCAGGCCAAGAATCGGAAATAAGAAGGTAAGAGACCTGCCTTACGAAATGCACTGTCATCAAAACAATGTGACATCAGATCAGAGAAAACATCCAGAGGAAATCCAGAAACAAATTCAAGAACACATGAGAACGTGACGCAGGTTGAAGGCAGTGCTGTAACTTCGCAGAAAGGTGTTATTTGCCTCGTCAATTTTCCCAGAAGACAGAGCCTAAGCCCTACTTCAGACAAGAGACAAAAATTAAAACCCGGAGGGATCACATATTTTAGTATAGAAAAAAAACACAGGGGCCCCTGGGTGGTTCAGTTGGTTAAGCATCTGCCTTTGACTCAGGTCCTGATCCCAGGGTCCTGGGATCGAGCCCCGCTCAGGCTCCTTCCTCAGCGGGGAGCCTGCTTCTCCCTCTCCCACTGGCCCTGCTTGTGTTCTCTCTCTCTGTGTCAAATAAATAAATAAAATCAAAGAAAGAAAGAAGACACAATAGAAGAAAAAGTACATCCACACAAAGATAATAATGAGACGGTTGCGAGTAGCTCTACTCATAACCTGCCCCAAACTGGAAACAACCCACACGGCCATCAACAGGGGCGAAGATAAACAATCTGTGGTCCATCCACACAATGGGATACAACTTAGTGACAGAATGAAGGAAACAACTGATAGACACAACACAGACAAGTCTCAAACTGAGTGAGCTGAGCTAGAGAAGCTAAAGTCAAAAGACTGTACATAACCTATGATTCTGTCCATAGGACTTTCTGAAAAAATATAAGGGCTATAGGATCTAAAAACAGATCAGTTGGTGCCAGGGGCTGGGGGCAGCGGCAGGGGCAAGGGCACGAACTGACTACAAAGAAACATAAAGAAACTTTTGGGGGTTGCTGGAGCGTCTGAGTGGCTCAGTCGGAGAAGCCTCTGCTTTTGGCTCAGGTCATGATCTCAGGGTTCAAGTTGTGATCTCAGGGTCCTGAGATCAAACCCTATGTTGTCACTGGGCTTTCTGCTCAGCAGGGAGTCTGCTTCTCCCTCTTGCTCTCTCTCTCTCTCACTCTGCTCCTCCTCCCTCCTCATGCTCTGTCTCTGTCTCTCAAATAAATAAAATCTTTTTTTTTTTTTTCTTTAATAGGAAGGGCCAGGCCATGCAGGACCCTATGGGCCATGCTAGGAGTTTGGTCTTTTTTCTTTTTTTTTTTTAAGATTTTATTTATTTATTTGATAGAGAGATTGAGAGAGAGCACAACAAGGCAGAGCAGCAGGCAGAGGGAAAAACGGAGAAGCAATCTCCCCACTGAGTAGGGATCTCAATATGAGGCTTGATCGCAGGACCCTGAGATCATGACTTGAACCCTGAGATCATGGCCTGAGCCGAAGGCATCCACTAAACCAAATGAGCCACCCAGGTGCCCCTAAATAAATAAAATCTTAAAACATTTTTAAAAAGACACCTTTTGGGAGTGACGGATACATTCACTATCTTAATTGTGGTGATGGTTTCATGGGTGGACACTTATGTCAAAACGTGAAATTTTGTACTTTACCTGAGACTTATTTTCTGTCACTTATTATCTCAATAAAGCTGGGTAGGAAGGAAGGTAGGAGAAAGTGAGAAAGACAGAAATAGAAAATAGAAGGAGAAAGAAAAGAAACTAACAAACCCGCCAATCATGAGCATATAAGGGATCGTCCATATATACTATGGCTGAGTTGCAATACGAATTGTGTAGCTACTAAAAACAAAAGCTACTCGGATGTGTTTTGACTATTCAGGGTAATAGCAAATTTCAAGGTAACATACAGTGGGATCCCATCCACAGCGTATACAAGTTTGTATCCGCACTGAAAAAGGTCGCTAAGTCAGTTCCAAGGCTAATACTGCCCCCTAGGGGTTACCTTGAAGATAGCTCAACTTAAAATACCTCTCAATACAAATTATTTTCCTGAACGCTCTAATGAAAACAGCTCTTATCAAGGTCACCAGAGACCAAAATACTTGCAGAGTCAGAAGAGTCAATTCTCTTTCCTCATCTCAGTGAATGTCTCAACCACATGTGAGACAGCTAACCAACTCTCCCTGTTTTGAAATACCTTTTTCTGGAGGCTGCTGGAAAAGGACACCTACCTCTCCCCGCCCTACCTCATCAGTCTGTTCTGTCTCTTGCTGACACCTTTTCCTAACATCCAAGGATGGGGTGCCCCTAGTCTCCTTCTTAGCCCTCTTCTTTAGCCATACTTTGCCCCTCACCCTGAAACCAGATGACTTCCTCAGGCTCCAAGGCTTCAGATCACCTCTATAGGTGAGTGGCTCTCAAAATCACATCCAGATCCTTCCTCTGAGCCCCAGACTCCACTTCCAATGGCCTGTCCCATACCTCTTTTTGCTTGTCTCAAAAATCATGGCTAGAATACGCTTGATTTCTCCTCCAAATCATCTCCCTGAGAGGCAGCACCCAGGGCCTCCAGACAGTGGCTTTCACCTTTGATTCCTTTCTTTCCTTCACTCCAGAAATTTCATGTTTCTGTGTAACTCCGGCCCAGCCTTCGATTTCAACCTGAGCGTCAGCCTCCCAGAGAAGCCTTCCCTAAGCTCTCAGGCTGGCTTGGCAGTCCCCACCGCCATCATATGCTTTGAGAGCCACACATTCTCCTCTGCGGCAGTGCAGTACTACCCTGAAGAGTGTAGTAATTGATTCTTTATGTCCAGCCTCTTCCCTAAGTTGTGGGATTCGTAAAGCCTTATTCCTTCTACCTCCAACTCCAAAGCGGTCCCTAACATGGCCCACAACACTCCACGTGGTCTGGTCCATATATGCCTATCCAGTCTTTTCTTACAACTTCAGCACCCAGCGTGGTGCGTGGACTAGCAGCATGGACGTCACGGGCGAGCTAATCGGAAATGCAGACTTTTAGACCGCACACTTGACCTAAAGAATCAGACCTGAACTTTAAGAAGATCCGCAGGCTCTTACTAAAGTTTGAGAAGACAGTCCGACAAGCTCCCCCGTCACCGACTCCGCCGTAATGGTATCTGCAATTCCTTAGCCCTGAGATGTTTGAATGTGTCCGCCGTTGGGGAGACCCTGGTGGGCTGCGAGGGGCTGGGGCTTGAACTAGGAGAAAAGACAAGTGAAGATGCTGCGGCCAAGGGCAAGTCAGCCTTTCCCTCGCTGGAAACTCAGCCACCGCCGCTCCCGAAACTCGGTTATCTACCCTCCTGAGAACTCAGCAGAAGGGATGCGGCGCAGTACCACATACCGAGGCGCACGCGCCTCCGCGCAGGCGCACTGCGACCCTGCCGTCCGGGCCCGGTACGCGAGTACGCGTGTGCACTGGAGGAGGCGGGGCCTGCCCGCGGGGCGGTCCTCGTCGCGGGTAAGAAGAGGAGAAGGGTTTCCGCTTCCGGCGGGAGACGGAAGTCACTGTCTCCCGGTGAACGAGCCGTCGCAACGAGGGGAGAAGAGTGTAGGTGACTGTTCGCACCGGCGGGCGTTGGGCTTGGCGTGACTGGGCGATCTTCCGCTTGGGGACGCTCAGGGGGTCCCAGAGGAGGCGTCGAGGACCTGGGGCTTGGGGGGGGGGGGGGGGCCTGCCGGGGAGCTTGGCTCCCTCGGACCCCAGCTCGCTAAGCGCGGCTGCACGGTGGCCGGGCTCCCACTGGCGGCCGGCGGGAGACGTCACCGAAACCTCGGTGAGCTTGGACGGACCGCTCACCCGCCGCCTCGTGAGTAACGGCAGGGTTGAGGACCGATTCCTTTTCCGGGCCCCCTTGGCGCGCTTGGACTTAGGTCGCCACAGGGCAGGCTAAGGCCCCTGGAGCTTTGTGTACAGGCCAGACCCCTTTTTCGCTGTGGGGTTGGGGATGCTGCAGATGCTGGGTAAAAGGAGATTCTGGGGTGCATCCGTACCTTCTGATTCAAGAGACTTATTCATTCAACAAGTAGTTATTGAACGCTTAATGCATACCAGGCACTACCCGTGCTGGGGATTCAGCGGTGGGCAAATCGTGCCTCCCACGCTGTTCCATTGGGGGCAGATCTGAGATGAGGCTCGGAAATATCCACCACCACCCCCATCTCCCCCGCCAGGTGATTCTGTTACAGATGGTACCCGCGACCCGCTTTGGGAAAACAAAACACTGCCCCTAGCAGTGGAGAGACATGGGTCAGTAGAAATGGCCACACCTTTGAGGTCTGGCTGCATTCCTCGGCTGCCCCATCTCGTACCCTTTCCCATTGCTCACTGAGCTTCTGCTGTACCAATCTTTCCCTTTCTGGGAAAAGGGCGGGGGAAAAGCTGCTTCTACCTCAGCCCTTGCAATTGCTGTTCCATCAGGTTGGACTGTTTCACGTGGTTGCTCTGTCTCATCATTCAGGCCTCCGCTTAAGTGACTTTTACCCAGAGGGTCCTTGCCACCCCACTCTTACCTGAAGTAGCCCCATTCCGGAGGTATTCACTTAGCCCTGATTGATTAATCTCATAGCACTTACTGATGTTGGAAATAATTTTTCTCACGACGTTGTTGAGGGTCTATCATCTTCTACTAGAATAGAGGTTCCGTGAGAGCATGCACCTTGTCTGCCTCGAATGCAGCCTTGCTGTGGTTAGCAAAGGGCCTGGCATCGGTTCATTCATTCATTTATTCCGTAAACATTGGTTGTGTGCCAGCAGTTCCAGGCTCTGGGGATACAAAGAAAAGACAGAAATCCCCACCGCCACATAATTTGCATTTGGAGGGAGGTGGGCGGGGAAAGAGATGCAGGGAGACCAGTGAGGAGGCTGTGTGAGCATGACAGGGACTCTGGACCCAGACCTTGGTCTTGGCGAGAAGTGGGCAGATTCTGGATTTCTTTTAGAGGTAGAGCGGTAAGATCACGATGAGATAACGGGTGTGAGAGGGAGAGAAAGGAATCAAGGGTGAGTCCAAGTTTTTTTGGATAGATGGATTTGCTGTCTGCTGAGATGGGGAAGACCAGAAGAGCATCCCAAAACCAAGCTGCTGGGGTGCCTGGGTGGCTTAGTGGGTTAATCCTCTGCCTTCTGCTTAGGTCCTCGTCTCAGGGTCCTGGAATCGAGCCCCACATCCAGCTCTCTGCTCGGCAGGGAGCCTGCTCCCCCCGCGCCGCCACCACCTGCCTCTCTGCCTACTTGTGATCTCTGTCAAATAAATTAAAACAAAACAAACAAACAAAAACCAAGCTGCTGAGTTATGTTTAAATGTGTCTTAGCATCAGGTGAAGGTGTAGCCGAGGCAGTTAAACAAGCCAGTCTGCGGCTGAGAGGAGACACTGAGGATGGTGAGATCAGGAGGCATCAGTATAGAGGAGGCATTTGAAGCCCTGAGGTGGGGCGAGATCTCCACGGAGGTGAATGCAAATGAAGTAGACCCCCAAAGATTGACCTTGGGGGCTCATGTACCATTAGAGACGTTGGGGCTGGGGGGAGCAGCAGCAGCAGAAACCGAAAGGAGCCATCAGTGAGTTCTGAGAACCGCAGGGGGAAGGGTGGGAAGAGGGACCAACAGTGTTCAGTGCCCTGAGGCGGGGATGAGCAGAACGGTGGGGAGGTAGGGGGAGAGTGGGAGGAAACGAATGCAGACAGTGAGTGCAGACAGCTCTTCTAGAAAAGCCCAGAGAGTGAAGAGGTGGTTGTCTTTTTGTTTAGAAAGAGCGCTCCAGCTGGTGAGCTATGGCAGGGGCAGAGGGAGAGAGAGAGAATCTCAAGCAGACTGTGTGCTGAGCAGGGAGTCCTACGCGGGACTCGATCCCGTGACCCTGAGTTCATAACCTGAGCGGAAATCAGGAGTTAGACACTCAACCCACTGAGCCAGCCAGGTGCCCCATGAGGTGGTGGTTTTTAAGGATGTATATAATAACTGTGTTTGTTAATGAGCTAGAGGAGAGAGACAGCGTTGGCGGGATTCAGAGCAAAGGAGGGGAGGCAGAATGGGGGGGTTCCTGGGGCTTGTGGGTATTCTGTGTGACTACTTCTGGACACTCTGAGAATTGGGAACACCCCAGGTCAAGAATGAGGATGGGATGTAGAGAGCGATCGCTAAATATGAGTGAAATTTATTTTTCTGTTGATTGTGGCAGGCTTCTGGCCTCTCGAGTCAGTGTGGAATAGTTAAAGCCACACGGACTGGGGAGAGGGGCAGCAGCAAGGGGGGAGAGTGCTTTGGGAAGGCACTCCCAGGTCCGGGGATCATGGAGCCCTGAGCACAGTGTCTGGCATGGGAGATGTGCTGTGATCCCCCCTGCTTCCAAGATGTCTGTTCTTGCACATTCCAAGGTGTGTTGTTCTTCCTGGGTGTTAGACATCAGAGAACGATGCCACCTTCTCTCCCACTCACCTTCTCCATCCGCCACCATTGTGGGAGTCATCCTGGACCCCTCCTCTCGCCACACCCACTCAGCTGACGCATCTCAGACTCTGAGCCACTGCGGTCCCTCCTCGCTGAACAGCCCAGCCCTGGTTCCGGCTGCATCCAGACCTCTGCCCGGTTCTCCATGATGCCTTAGAAAGGCAGAGATTTCGGGGGCACCTGGGCGGCTCAGTGGGTTAGGCCTCTGCCTTCAGGTCGGGTCATGGTCTCAGGGTCCTGGGATCGAGCCCCGCATCGGGCTCTCTGCTCAGCGGGGAGCCTGCTTCCCCTCCCTACGGCCTGCCTCTCTGCCTACTTGTGATCTCTCTCTCTCTCTCTCTCTGTCTGTCAAATAAAGAAAATCTTTTATTAAAGAAAAAAAAGAGAGAGATTTCATCCTTCCTCTCCTCACTGCCCCCAGGTTCCGTCCAAACCCCCCCACCTGCCCCTCCTCCCTCCTTACCCTGCTCCTCACCCCACCTGTGTAGTCCCCAAATGTTGGCCTCAGGCACCTGTCCTCAGACTTGGTATGTGGCATTTCTGTAGACTTGATGCTTCTCCCATCTCTTCTGCCCACCAGTCCTTTATCTGTGGAGAGCGGCCCAGGAGGTTCACCCCGAGAATCTGTCAAATGCCTTGAGTGTCGTTCCTTCCTTGCATGTCCCTTTGACGAGAGGAGCAGCTGCTCCTAAAATCATCGGCTTCTGAGTGCCTAGGCCCTGCCCAGCCCTGTGCAGCTGGTCGGCTGGAGTCCCTTGTGTCGTCCTCACCAGGAACAGTGGCGTCTTTTGTGGGCGCCAGTGATGGACGGGCCAGGCCCTGTACTTACTTCACGTATCATGTGTCGTAGCAGCTCCACAAGACCCCTCTGAAATAGCAGCTTCATCTCTGTTTTACTGACAGGAAACTGAGGCACAGAGAATTTAAGTCACCAGCCTGGGGTCACCCAGGCTTCCTGGGTGCCTGGGTGGCTCAGTGGGTTAAGCCTCTGCATTCAGCTCCGGTCAGGATCTCAGGGTCCTGGGATTGAGTCCCAAATCGGGTTCTCTGCTCGGTAGGGAGCCTGCTTCCTCCTCTCTCTCTCTCTCTCTGCCTGCCTCTCTGCCTACTTGTGATCTCTATGTCAAATAAATTAAAAATTTAAAAATTAAAAAAAAAAAAAAAAAAGAACTCAGGCTTCCTGATTGATGCCAGAGCCTGCTGCCATGCCCCCTGCCCAGAGTGTGCCCGGACTGTCCACCTGCCTGGGGACTGGGCGCCTTCTCCCTCAGGGGCAGGGCCTGAGGTGCCAGCCAGGCCGCCTTCCCAGCCTGCCTCCTAGAGCATCAAGCTGGAGGGCTCTGTGGATCCCCCGAGTTGTTGACTTCCGCTCCCACCGCCCCCCCCCCAGGTTTGCCGTCCTTCAGACATGGGGCGCAGAAAGTCAAAACGGAAGCCACCCCCCAAAAAGAAGATGACCGGCACCCTAGAGACCCAGTTCACCTGCCCCTTCTGCAACCACGAGAAGTCTTGTGACGTAAAAATGTGAGTGGGGGCCCCGGCCTCCTCCCTCCTCCCAAAGTCGGGCGGCGGCTTCCCTGCTCCCACCTCTGCCCCAGGCCTTCCCAGGTGGGGGGATCATCACCGAGAGACACAGGCTCCTTTACTCACCAGTCCCTCCCCCTCCTCCTCTTCCAGGGATCGTGCCCGCAACACTGGAGTCATCTCTTGTACCGTGTGCCTAGAGGAATTCCAGACGCCCATCACATGTATCCTTGGGAAACCAGGCTTTTCCTGGAAGGTGGGGTCGGGTGGGAAGGGTTGGGGGCAGTCAGGGCTCCCCTGCCCCGGGTGGGCTGCCCCAGGGCACCTGGCCAGGAGCAGAGGGACCGGACTCAAGTCTCTGCTCATCTGGCCCTGCTCTTTGCCGCAGTGCAGGGCTGTGGCTGCCCCAGGGGAAGAGGAGCCACCTGCTGGTTTCCATAGGGTGCAGGGCGGGGACCTGGCTGATACCAGTGAGAGGTGTATACGGGGGAAGGGGCCCAGTGCCACCGGTCGTCCTTGACTTCAGCGGCCTAGACTTGTCAGAACCAGTGGACGTGTACAGCGATTGGATAGATGCCTGTGAGGCAGCCAATCAGTAGCGACGCAGAGGACCCGCTCCTCTGGCAGCGCCGCCTGCCATGGACCTGCCCCTTTGGCTGCCAGTCCAGAGACATTCCAGGGTCCAGGGTGTGGGTCCAGGGCCTTCCCAGCCCTCTGCGTATATGGAGTGTGTGTGGCTGTGAGTGAGTGCGGTTGTAAGTGTGACCTTGGCGGTGTGCTTGTGGGCAGGGACTGGAGGTGAGGTGGGGTTGTTGGGCCCCCTGGGGGTCTGAAGTGCATCACTGGGCTCTGAAAGCCTTGAACTTGATTGCTCCTGCCTGGAACCGGTGTCCTGACCTCCTGGGCAAGGGCAAGGCCAGCAGAGGCTGCCTCGGGACCCTGCTGCCTCGGGACCCTCCGGCCTCCTCAGCCACTTCACCAGCACCTTGCCCGTTTGAACTGGACTGCCCTCCCTCCTTCCCTGCCTTCCAAGGCCTGTGGCCTGAGACTGAGAGCCACGGTCCCGTAGCCCCCTTGGCCAGGCCCTGGCAGAACAGCCCCTTTTCATGTTCAGTTGCTTTTGTAGCTGAGAAGGGGCTGGGTCGGGGCTAGCTGTCAGCCACAAGCCCTTAAATAAAGCAGCCGATGCAAACTCCTGCCTCCCTGTGATTTCCTGGGTTCTGGGTCAGGCCCAGGGGCTCAGTGAGGGAGAGGAGGAGACAGAGACATTCGGAGGTGGCCCAGCGGGCCTTTGGAGATGGGGTTTGGTTAGTCCAAACTGTCCCATCTTGTCCACGTGACACGCATTCGGGGTGAAACCAGGGCAGTGCTGGGCCCAAGGAACCCACGGACATCTGGCCAGGCACTTACGCACAACAAAATGGGACCAGTGGAGCCTGGGGTGGGGTGGGAGGTTGGTCAGGACGATCAGAGGCGGCTTCCTGGGGTGGGGGGGTGACCTGACGGAAGTAACACTCCAGGCCCACCCTGTCCCCCCATGAGGCAGGTGCCCCAGGCTCACAGGTGACAAATTGGGCCAGAAATGGCAAGTTACTAGTTGGAGTCCCCCAGCCAGAAGGCTGCAGAGCTGGGCATTGAGCCCGGGAGGCCTGGCTTCATGGCCCAGAGTCTGTCTTCCTGTGAGTCCAGGGTCCAGGCTGAGGGAGCAGCTCACAGATTCCTTGGGGAGGAATTGAGAGCACGGTAGAAGAGGGTAGGGTCCACAGAAGGGACCTTTTTCCAGGGGCGATGAGGGGTCACTGAAGGCTGCACATGGGGCCAGCTGCACGTGCGAGGTACAGTAAATAGTGGCCTTTGTCCCTGGTTCCTGGCAGAGAGTTCCTCAGACCCTTGCAGTTTCCTGAATGATGGTGTCACTCAACAGTGTCCCTTTTGAACACACCTGAGTTGATGCTGGTCACCAAAAAGACGGTGTGCTCACCAGGTGGGCCCCTCAGTAACTCCCACGAGCTCTGAGGAGATAAAGGAGAGCTGCAGGTTAAGCTGTATAAAGACTTCAGTGAGATCCGCTGAGCTTGGGGCTGGTGAGCTGTGGAGCTGCCGGCAGAGCGGGGCATCTGCAGAGGGAGTGGGAGCTCCACGCTCCGTGCCCTGCACTTTGGCCTAGGGGCCTCTTCCCTCTGGCTGTTCCTGATGTATGTTCTTTTCTAATAAACTGCTAATCTAGTAAGATATAATGTTTCCCTGAGTTCTGTGAGCCACTCTAGTAACTGAGTCAAACCTGGGGAGGTGGTCATGGGAAGCCCTGACCTATTACTGATGGATCAGAAGCACAGGTGACAACCTGGACTTGGCAATGGGCCCAAAAGCAGAGGGACAGTCTCATGAGATGGAGCCCTTATCCTGTGGGACCTGATATGGCCTCTAGGTCATGGTGGAATTGAGTGAATCGCTTGGTGATTCTGGAAAAAAAATGCCTCTGAACCCAGCTTATGGTGAACAGTGTGTTGCACGGTGGCCTTAGGCAGTCCCACAGTTATGGAGATCCTGGTGCTCTGGCTGCCTGGGGCTGATCGGCACCTGCTCCCAGCCTCCAGCCTGGGCACCAGGTGACCTGTGCTTTGCGTTCCTCCTTGGTATAGCAGGAAGGATGATGGAACCTTCTGGACCATGCTGAGGCTGGAAGGGCCCCAGCATAGTGCCTAGGTTTGAATGACTCTGGAACCCACCCAGGGCAGTAAGGGGTGTGAACAGCCAAGGGAGGGAGATGCTGAGCTGGCTGAAAGCCTGGGCCACTAGGCCAGGCGCTGGGTCTGGCATGCACACCCCCACAGGCCCACCCCCACAGGCCCACCCAGCCCCTGACATGCCCTTCCCTGGTATTCCCACCTCCCCCTCCAAAGTCCCAGGTAAGGTCGTCTGGCCCAGGAAGGAGCCAGTGGGGGTGGGCAGAGCCATGGACAGGAGCCTGGGGTGGGGGGTGCCCTCAGGGGTCCAGCAGAAAGGGGGCTCATTCCTCTGGCTTCCAGGGCCCGCCCACCCCAAGCACACAGGCCAAGTGCTAATATGGTGCTGTTTTCCCGAGGAGGCAGGCCCTGGGCCAGGCATGGATCCTCCTCGGCATAGCTTCCCCATGCTGGTCCTGGGGGAGCAGGACTTGCCCTGGACAGGCCAAGAGCGCCTGGAATCCCTTTTACGAGGCCCCAGGGGTTGCATGCGTCTGTGCGTGTCGGTCTTCTGGTGTCTGTCTCTGCAAGTCCCCGTGTTCCAGCATCATCCCTGCTATGGGGAAGGAAGGGAAGAGCATGGTTCTCTAACCCCCTCCCCGCCATGGCTGCATTCTCTCCTTAGAATTCTGCAGGTGGTGGCTTCCAGGCAGGATGACATAGGGCCCACATCCCTGGGAAGACAGGGTCCCCTCTGAAATGTGGGGAGGTTGAGGCTGTCCACACATTCCTAGGGCCCTGGGCTGGCAGGCCAGGCTCAGGAATCAGCCCTAAGAGGTGAGCCGAGTGCACAGGGCAGCTGTGCCAGGCAATGCTACTCACCGGCTCCGTGCCAGTGTTCAAAGGGCCATTGCTCTGGGCCCCCAAAGTGCCTCATCTCCTCCCACCTGTCCACCTGCCCTCCCATGGCGGAAGGGGCCCTGCTGCCCACGGGAGCCTCCAGGACCCGGCTTGTCCATTTTCATCAGTCAGTGCCAAATGTCATCCCCCATCTGTTTCATGTCAACCTCCCCCTGTCCCCAGGAGGCTGTCTGTCCTCTTCCTGATGGGAAAATGGGCCTAGGGAGGGCAAGCGAGTTGCCGCAGGTCACCCAGCTAGTGGGAAGCGGAACCGTGATTCACACCCCATTGTGCCTGTCCCAGTGCTCGGGCGCTTTTTCACCCCAACCCCAGGCTTCCCAGAGAGGCACGCCAGAGCTGAGCGTGTGTGTGGGTACCATGTGTGTTGGGGGGGAGGCTGTGTGTTGATGTGTCTTGAATGGAAGCGGGTCCTGCATGAATCTGTCTGTGAAAGGGGAGTGTGTGTGTGCCCAAGGCTGCAGAGTATATGCACACTGTACACACCAGTGCATGCGTGTGGATTTTGTGTGTGAGTGCGTGCCTGTCCTGGGTCCAGCTGAGGGCTGTGGGCTCCGTGTGTGTGTCTGTCTGTCTATCTCACGGTGTGTGTGGTATGTGTGCCCGCGCCCCAGTGTATGGGGAAGACGGAGCGCTTCTGAGGCCTGGTTGTCGGCGCATGCGCCAGAGCCACGCAGCTCCAGGACAGAGCAGCCCCGAGGCAATGATTTTACAGCTGTTTATTGTGCTCCAGTGAAATAGAAAAAGAAAGTGCTCGCGTTGACAAACGCCGCTGTCACATCCACACATGCCAGTCGCTGCAAACCAAACCGCGTGTGTCCGCTGGGTTTCTGGGCATGCACTTTGCTCCCACTGCGGGAATGGGGTGGGGGCAGGCCGAGCCTGGGCTCTGGGGGCTTTGCTTGGGGGGACCTCTTGTCCTGCGGGGACCCACCTGGGAGGGAGTGGAGGGGGGACAGCTGGGGTAGCTGCGCTCAGTGCGTCCTTTGGGTGCTGTTGGGCACACCCGGCTCAATGTAGGATCCTGCGGCGCTCCGGGGAAGAGGGTCTCCCTTCCCCCCCAACCTACAACTCCCCCCCAGTCTGCCCCCCCAAACGCTAACCCTGTAGGCAGGTGCCAGGGGGCTGGAGGACGCCATGCAGGGGGAGGGGGTCGGCGGGGCCGGCTTGGCCCTGCCGAGAGCAGCAGCCAGCCTCCCTGGTGGGGAAGGCGGGGTGGGGGCCCAGGGCCCTAGGCGGAGTTATAGTAGTTGTGCGCGTGGTGGTTGTGGGTGGGCTCGCCCAGCTCCGGGTACTCGGGCGTCAGGCAGTACTTGGGGTCGTAGACCTGGCGCGGCAGCCCGTACACCGTCATGCCCCTCTGCGAGGCCCCCTTGTTGCTGCCCATCTGCAGGCTGACGTTGAGCGTGTCACAGTGCTCCATGCCCAGCCCGGGCTCGAAGATCTGTCGCTTGGTCCCAGGTGCAGTCATGCCGGCCTGCAGAGGGCAGAGAGGTCAGGCCTGGGGTGGGGGCGGGGGAGGGGGGAACCGCGGGGGACTGGGGCCCCACCAGCCCCACCCCAGGATCCCCCCTCACACACCTGGCTGGCTCCTTTGTTGGTGCCCATCTGCAGGCTGATGGTGGCCTGGTCCAAGGGCTGGTCCGTGCCCAGCTTGGGGTCGTACAGGTGACGCCGGGTGCCATAGGCCGTCATGCCCTGCTGGCTGGCAAACTTGTTGGTGCCCATCTAGCAAAGCAGAAGGAGAGTCACCCCAAAGATCGCAGAGAGCCTCACCCCCGGCCATGAGACATCACATGTCACCGGATGCCTGCGTGGCCCTCTAACATGCCACGGCGTCCAGTCTCAGGGGTCCGGACTGGAAACTGAGGCCCAGAGAAGGCATGTCCCATGATCTGTAAGTGGTTCAGAGCACCAGGGCCTGACCTCCAGGGTTCGAGCCCCAGCCCAGCCACTTATCTTCCTGGGCAGTCCCGGCAAGTGAGCTCGCTTCTCCGGGCCCCCGTTCCCCCATCTGTGTGGAGGAGTGAGTTAAGGTACGAAAATGGCAAGCGTGGTACCTACCATATGTGTGAGTTAAAGCCAAATATTCTGTGCCACAAAGCCTGCAGGACCTGGGTGCCCTCCTGGCCGCCTCGATGCCCCCCGCCCCTCCCATCCCCATCCCTGCTCAGCTCAGCAGCAAGACCCCGGTGAGGAAGGGCCAGTACCTGCAGCCCAATGATGTTCCGCCCTTCTCTTAGCTTCTCTGGCTCAAATTTCCGTTCCTGCTTCTCTGCATACTTCACCCCTACATTCACCTTATTCCCTTTCGTCTTGGCCTGGAGAGGGCGAAGGAAGCAGCGGGCTGGCGGGGGAGCCTCAGGGCTACGTTGTCCCCCCCTGGCTCCTTCTCTCCCCCTCCCACCCACATTGCGTTTGGGTGTCCCCCCTCACAGCCTAGACCCTCCAAAGCCACCCCCGCCCCAGCCCCACACCCCTACCCTTCGGCCCCACTCACCATGCTGGCCAACGCCAGCAGGGTGGACTGCACCTGGGTGTGGTTGGTGTTCTCAAACAGGTCGTTGGCCTCAAAAATGTCGTGGGGCTTCACCCCGTACTTGGTGATGGCCTTGATAAAGTTGCCGATGTTTTCCAGCTGGAGGGGAGCAGGAGGCAGTCAGTGAGGGGGGGGGCGGTGGGGGGGCTGAGAGGCTATGGGCCAGGGGTTGAGAGAGGTAAAACAGAGCCTGGGCTCACCTGGTGCCAATTTTGGGTCGACTCATTGACTTTCTTCACGGAGCCTGGCTGGAGCTTATTGATGAACCTACAAGGGGTCAGGGAAGGCAGGGAGAAAGGTGAGCCCCGCCCTCCGCACCCGTGCCCAACGCCGTGGGCAAAGGGGTCAGGATGACAGCCAGTGGCCATCTTGCCTTTTTCTACTACAGCCAGCCCAGCCGCAGCCCCCGATCCACCCCGCACACACAGGCAGCGCTGAGATGGAGAACTAGCCTCCCGGAAGCTGGGCTCAGGTCTCTATTTGACAGAGAGAAATCACAAGTAGATGGAGAGGAAGGCAGAGAGAGAGAGAGAGGGAGGCAGGCTCCCTGCTGAGCAGAGAGCCCGATGCGGGACTCGATCCCAGGACCCTGAGATCATGACCTGAGCCGAAGGCAGCGGCTTAACCCACTGAGCCACCCAGGCGCCCCTGGGCTCAGGTCTCTAGCAGAAAGCCCCCTCATCCCCCCCTAAGCAAGTCTCCTGCTGCGCTCCCATCTCCCTGGCAACCACGTTTCCATCTCCTTGAGCTTTAGGGGGTACCTGCACTGTGGACAGCCCACAGCTCCGGCCTCAGACTTCCCTTCTCTGGCCACACTCACCGCCTTGATCTCCTCCAGTCTCTCGCCCTTCAATGCCACTGATCTGCCCAACTCCCCCCTATTTCCCTGCAGCCAGGCCTCCCAGTCCCCAGTCCAGCGCCCTCCATGGCATCTTGAATCAAAGACACCCCACTCCAGACTCCTGGCACCCACTTCCCCCAACTCAGCTCCCTCCATACTCCCAGGCTCAGGAAACACACCCTCCCAGGGGCTCAGGCAAAGCCATCAGATTTGCACTTGACTCTCCTATCCCTTTCTCCCATTCCCACACCCAACCCCTCCACATGGCCATTGGCTCTTGCCTTCGGAAGATATTCAGAAGCCTATGGCTCTTTGCCACCTCTGCCCTGCTCTGAGCTGCCCGGTGTGTCTCTCCGGGGCTCTTGCAGGGGCCTCCTGTGGTGTCCAGCTTCTACCTTGTCCCCTGCAGACTCTCATAGCTAGAATAGCCTTTTCAAAATAATTCTAGCTACTCCCAGCTCAAATCTGCCCCCCAGTCTCCCTTTAGCATACAGATCCTAATCCTTAGCGTGACTAAAAGACCCCCAGCTAACTCCCTCCACTTCCCCTAATCTCTCCTCACTGTTCCTTCAACACAAGATGCTTGCTCACACCTCAGGGCCTTTGCACAGCTGTCCCTCTCCTCCTCCCTCAGCCTGGCCCACTCTTTCCTCAGATGCCCTCCCAGCCCCCTCACTCACTTCATCCAAGATTCTGCTTAAATGCTACCTCTTCCGAAAGACCTCTCAGACCATTCTGTGCAAAGCAGCAACCCCTTGCTCTACCCGCCCCTCCCCTCCCCCATCCTTCCCTGCTTCTCTTCTCCATGGCACTTGCCACCACAGGCAAGTACTGGATTATTTCATTAATTACTTGATCACTCTCCCCCTCTGGGACTCCAGCTCTATGTGGGCTCAGAGGTGAGTCTGTTTTGTTTACTTTCCCCAGTGCCTAGAGCGGGCACACAGCAGGTGCTCCGTAAATTCTTGGTGCATGAATGACTGAGTGGGTGGGTAGTTCTAGATCTTTAAGGCCCGAGCAACCCTGTCTGAGCTGGGACAACAAGATGTCCCCGTCCTCCTTATTCCCACTGGATATGGTAGAACAACATCTCCACACTGTGCCACCTTTCCAGCACCTAGATCTTGCTACGCCTGCACCATTGGGAAGCTTCCCAAGGTCACTCTTTGGCCATCACAGTCACCCTGCCCTGGATGAGACTCAGAGATACAGACAGGACCCCAATGGCCTCAGGGCCCTATCCTGCAGTAGTGTCACTGTGGAATCTGGAACCAGGGAAACATTCCTCTCGGTGATTTAAGTTCTGAGAAGAGCAGAAAACCAAGACCTACTCAAATTACCATGGCATAATTCTCTTGTCACCAAGCCAGTGACGAAAGGCCCTTGTTGCCCGCTGCCTTTTAGCTGCTCCTTGAGCACACTATGCTTGGAACTCTTTCTTGGAACCTCTTTCTTGGAACTCTGGAGACCATAAATGGGCCTGCCCTCTCTGCATGGTGGTTAAGCCTAGATTCTGGTCATTTCTGTTGGGAACAGAACGGGACTCTGGGTGATGTGTTTTATTGAACTGAGCCTCTGTTTTCTTCCCTGTGAAATGGGTACAATGATTCTTTACCACCGCTCTTTCAGGGTTTCAGCTATAAAGTGCCTAACCCAGCTCTGAGCTCCCAGTTGAGGGGGGGAGAGGGAAGGGATAAATGCCCAGATCGGGGGCAGCCCAGGCAGAGCCAGCTCCACTCACTCGCAAAGAATGATGCCGTCTTTGAGGCCGTCCATGAAGTTGCTCCCAATGCGGCGCCCTGTCACCCCCTCGATCCACTCTCGAAGCTCCTGCTCCCGCTGGTGGTCGTACTTCTGGGCTAGCTGGGGGTGGGGGACACAGAAAAGGTGGTAAGGATGCATTGGGGAGCAGACTTAGCTCCCCGGACCCAATTCAAGGTTCCCTAGGCCTGATCTTTCTCATCCCTTCCCAATGAAGGCAATTCTGCCCCAGCGTCCATGGGGGCGCTGAAGTGGGCTGAGGGCCAGGGCTGAGGTGGCACCTGCCCAGGGGGCCATTCCGGACATTCTGAGGTTTGGCACCAGAGGATGAAGACAAGGGGAGGGTGGAGAGCGGGGTACTCAGCTGGGGGGGGGGGCGGTGCCTGGCCTCTCGGTTCCCCCTCCAAGCCAAACTTGGGGCTTAGCTTCCTCCAACTCCCCGCCCTGCCCCCCCAACCCTCTGCTGGGACCCTGGGCGCCTCAAGCAGGGGAGGAGGAGCCTTAGGGAGGTGGCTCTGAGTCCTGCGTTGCATTGGGACTGTTCTGTCTTGCATGTCTGTCTGCCTCAGTGTCTCCCTAGGTCCTCATCCCCTGGGCTCTCGCTGGAGGCTTGGGGTTGGAGGTGGGGGGGGGCTTGTCTTTGTCTTAATCCTGGCTGCATGAATGCATGGCTGTATCTCTCTCTCTCTCTCCATCCCCATCCCCATGGCCTCTGTCTCTCCCCAGCTCTGTCTTTCCACGGCCCTGTCTTCCTGTCCCCATCTCTTCGTGTCTGGCTGGGTCAGGGCGCTTGGCACGCCCCTCTCTCCCGCCAGTCGCTCTGGTCTCCGACTCCAGGTTCCCTGCCTCTGTGGGGGTGGGGCTCGTCTGTCTCCTCTCTCGGCCTCTCCATCCCTGTCTCAGTCTTATCTGGCTCCCGGCTTCCCCTCCCCATCCGTCCCTCTCAAGTCTCAGGCTCCCAGAATCTCTGTCTGCGTCTCTCACCCTCTCCCCCCCCCCAACCCTGCCCCCTCCGTTTCTCCAGAACCCTCCGCCCCAGCCCAGACAGGCTTCCAAGACTCTGGGGGACCCAGCTGGCCCTTCTGCTGGGGGAGGAGGAGGTGGGAGAGGGAGGCCCCTCACCTGGCCCCGGCCCTGCCGCCCCCCTCCCCACCAGCCCGGCTTTATAAAGCAAACCGCCCTTATATAGCGCGGCCCCGCGGGCCGGGCTCCCTGAGGCCGCCTTATATGGCGCGGCGGCTTCGCGCAGCTCTGGGGCCGGCGCCGGGGGGAGGAGGGGGGCGCTGGATCCCGCCTGGCCCGAGCACCCGCCCCCCACCAGCCCCCTCCTCCAGCCGCGAGGATCCCCCGACCCAGGATCCAATCCCAGCTCCCCACTTCCTCCCTGTACGCTGGGAAAAGCCACCTTGGGCCTCAATGATCCCCTCTGTCAAATGGGGCGCTGGGACTCCTCTCCTGGCAACGCTCACGGGAGCATTCCAGGGAGTTGGAAGTTCACTGCCCTGGAGAAGCTGAACCCCATTCCGTGGTGTGTGTGTGTTTCCAGGGACGTGAGGCCAGGATCCTAGTTCTGAAACTCCTTTATGTAGAAACCCAAGCTCCTCGCCTCTCCTCTCGGGACCTCAGTATACTCAGCCATATCAGGAAGGCGGTGTCTGGATATTTTTCCAGCTCAAAATTAGGAGACCCCTGCCGTGTCCCTAATGCTCACACACTGACCTCCCCAGCTGTCTGCCTCTCCCTTCAGGATCTCCCCAGAATCCCAGCTCTAAAGCACTCCCCAGTTTCCTTCCGAGATGGGGGTGTGTGAGGAAAATCAAGCCCTTTCCCAGCACCCCAGGAACACATAAGCAACAGGTGACAGATTAACAGAAGATTCTGATCAAGTGGGGATCTTTACAAGGGACCGACCCCCTCAGTTGACCTATGGTTGCCTGTATGCCCCCCATTTTGCCCGCCCCCCAACAGTAGCTGAGGGCTCTGGCATGCTCAGGGTGGGGATTAAGGCGGACCCTACCCTGTATCTGTCCTTTTTCCCTTTCTGGTTCCAAGTCACATGGGATAGGCAAGAGGGGGTCCAGGGAACCCCAAGAGTGGGCCTCTGGCCTGCTAGGGTGTGTGGGCCAGGCGGGGGCCCTACCTCGTTCCTGACCTCAGCTGACGACCCATTGGTGGGGGCCTTACCTTGTTCTTGACCTCAGCAGACAAGCCATAGGCAGGGCCCCGGTTGAAGTGAGCAGAGGACATGCTGGCTCGCGGTGGGCGGCGGTGGCAGTAGCTCCAAGGACCCTCTGAGAACCGAGGCAGCTGCTAAGGCTCCTTCTGCAACCTCTTCCCTCTTCACATGTTTTTGAAGCTCCGGAGGCGGCCCGGGCCTCTTCCAAGGCCCTCCCATTGGCCGCAGGGGCCTGCCAAGGGGCGGGGCACCCCCCCTCACCACCTCGGCCATCCTCCTCCCTCCCCCATCCCCCCCCACCCCGTGATGTCAGGGCCTTGGTATTGGGAGCTGATTGTGTCATTGTTTCCACCTAGGGGGGCAGCCTGGGTTATTATTTGGGAGGGGGGCATAGTCATAAGAGATGAAGTGTTCCCCAACCTTGCCGACCCTCTACTGTTCATTGGACCTCTGGCTAGGCCTCCTGGTTTCTTTGTGTCTGTCACTGAGGCCATCTCTCCTCATCTCTGAGGTCATCTCTCTTCGTCTCCCTGCAGCCTGTGGTAGCTAGTGAGCATCACCCTGGGTTTAACCTGAGACACCAACAGTCTCAGCTCTAAGTGGGCCTTTGCTGCCATGTCTATGTAATGGACTGATGGATAGTGCGTACTCACTGTGTAGTGGCTGGCACAAAATTGTAATATTTCCAATGAACATCTGGCACCCCCCTTCTGTCCTCTCCAGTCCCTCATAAGGATCTGGGGGAGCAGAGATCCTGGATGCCACCCTCTCCATCTACCTGTGGGTCATCATGGAGTGACTGTGTTAGTAGGTTTCAGGCCGCGGACACCCCCTGTGTTTCCCTGTCCCAGCCAGGGTGGCCTGGAGGAAACACCTGCAAACAGCCACAGGACCACAGAGGTTGATGACAAGACCACATCATGCCACTTATGTCAAGGCAACATTAATGACCCTTGAACGACAGACATGTCAGCAACCTGCCATACACTGAAGATATCTTAAGGACATACAGTTTGCTGGCCACATGCTTAGGGCATGGCTGTAACATGCTAATGTCAGGCCCTGTTCCAATTACTGTATGTGTATCAATTCATGCTTCACAACACCCTCAGAAATGGATGCTGTTTTTATGCACACTTTACAGATGGGGAAACTGAGGCACGGGGCATGGAATCCCTTTCCAAGTGGCAGAGCAGAATTTGAAGCCAGGCCCCGTGCCTAATGTCGCCAGGCTGTCAGGGTTTCTCACCCTCAGCACTGTGGACATCAAGGCTGGATAAGACTTTAAACAGCATCTCCGGCCTCTATCTACTAGATGCCTAGAGCACTCCCTTAGTCTTAACAAACAGAAATGTCTCCAGACATTGCCAAATGTCCCTCGAGGGCGGGGGGGAGGGAGGAGGGCATATCCTTCCTGTTTGTGAACCACTGGGTTAAACCAGTATGCTAAGGACAAGGGGACTAAAATAGGACAAGAGAGAATGAACTAACAATTAGCTCCTGCTATATTCTGAGTGCATTGGGTCTGTTAACACATTCCTCACAACAGCCTTCGGAGGTGGGGCCTGTATGAAGCACAGAGAGGCGAAGAAGAGCGCCTGGCGTTGCACAGCACAAGAGCGATGCGGCCAGGACTCGAACGCGCAGATTCCGGGATCCTGCCCACGCGGAGTGGCGCGGCCCCTCCCCGCCCCACCTCTGCCCCGGCTGGGCCGCGAGGGTCGCTACTACGCAAGTGAGAGCCGGCGCCGTGGCAGAGCAGGCGGCCGGCGCCCCCTGGCGGCCCAGGAGCGGCGAGGGCGGGGCCGCGGCCTGGCGGGGTCGAGCCGGCGGTGACGCAAAGCGCTGACTCAGTCGGCTCCGCCCCCGGCCCGCGGCCGCTTGGCCATTTATAGAATCCGCGCGGACTCTGAAGTCACGGCCCAGGCACGACGGGGGCGGGGTGGGGACGCTCTTGGCGCGTCCCCCGACGGGGCAGCCCGGGGTCTCCCTAGGGGGTGGCCCTTTCTGGGTGTGGAGTGTCCCTCGGATTCTAAGTCTGTGTCTGCAGCTCTTGCTGTCTCTAGGTTGCAGTTTGCCCGTCTCGACCTTGCCTAGTCTTTTTCTGTTTTTGTATATGAATCTGCCTATCTCACTGTCTCACTCTCTCTCTCTCTCTTCCCATCTCTCTCCAATATCTCGCCATCCCCGGGTCTCTGTTTCACCTCTCTAAGTCACTGTTTTTTTCACTCGATGTCTCTTTATGTTTCTGTCTTTCTGTGTGTCTCTGTCTGGTTGATGGGGTAGAAGCAGAACAAGAAGGCTGATCCCATCCAGAGGTCCAACTCCTGAGGACACCCCCCCCCCAACATTACTGGCCCCCTGCTCAGTCCCCTACTTAACTCCTCTCTGGTGTTTCCCAAGCTCCAGCGCCTCTGTGCCTCAGTTTCCCATCTAAATGAAAGGTGGGATCTCGTAAGAAATGGAGTTTACCCAAAGGATCTAAGACAGTCATGAAAAGAAAGTCTCTGCCTTGCCTTACTCTTTGGAGAGCCCCCAAACCTTCCTTTCTCTCAGGGCCATCTAACATACACACACACTAGCAGTGCCTTCCAGTGGACACATTTCCAAAAGATGCCTGCATGGCCCCTCCCTTACTTCCTCTGCTCAAATGTCACTCACTTTGGAGAGGCCTTCCCTGCTCCAGACCTGCTCTAAGACAATAGCATCTCCCGCCCTCAGACTGACTGGGAAAAGAGGGGCACGAGGAACTACTGAATTAGTGTTTGCACCTGACCTAGCTATGTCTGCCTCCATAAAAACTTTTACTTAAAAATATCATTTTTAACGGGGCACCTGGGTGGCTTAGTTGGTTAAACCTCTGTTCAGCAGGGAGCCCGCTTCTCCCTCTCCCTCTGCCACTCCCCCTGCTAGTGTTCTCTTGAGTTCTGTCAAATAAATAAATAAATCTTTAACAGTATATCATTTTTAAAGCCCCCGTTTACACCTGAAACTAATATGACATTGTATGTTAAGTGTATTTTAATGACAAAAATTAGATAAATTTTAAAAACCACACTGCTCTCTATGTCCCTTCCAGACTTTCTTTTTCTTATCTCCTTTTGCTTACTTCTATTTCATCCTATGAGAATATAAAGCTCCACAGATCCTGGGCTTTGTTTGTTTTTTGTTTGTTTGTGAGATTTTATTTGTTAGAGAAATAGAGAATGAGAGAGAGAGAGAGAGCACAAGAGGGGGGGAGTCAGAGGGAGAAGCAGACTTCCCACTGAGCAGGGAGCCCAATGTCAGACTCCATCCTGGGACTCCAGGATCATTACCCGAGCTGAAGGCAGTTGCTTAACCAACTGAGCCATCCATGCACCCCTGGACTTTGCTTGTTTTGTTCACTGCTCTGACTCTAGTGGCCAGTACAGTGTCTGCACTCAACAGGGGCTCAACAAACAAACGAACAAACAAACAAACAAAAAAACGCTCCCTGGATAAATGGAATTAAAGCTGGTGATCCAGGACTCAAACCACATTTGTCTGAAATGTTGGTGTTTAACCATGCCCAGAGGAAGGTCATACTTTCCAGGCACTTGCTGGACTAAAGACAGTGGAGCTGGGTGTCTCTTTTGTGTTTCCATACCAACCTTCCCCTAGAAGATCAGTTGGAGGGTGGATGGGGGATGTGGCTGGGGTTATGTAGGTCATTCCACCGCTGCCTTGTCCAGCTGTGAGCTTTGCAAGATGTTTTGTAGGAAAAACATCTGCTTGAACAAGAAGAGCCTACCAGATTGGCAAAGGTGGTGCTGTGGAAGCTGTGGTAACGGGGTTGATGGGTGTGGGTGATGTGTTGATATCTTTCAAAATGACAAGGTCCTTACCTTTTCTTTTTTTTTTTTTTCAAGACGTTATTTATTTATTTGACAGAAAGTGATCACAAGTAGCCAGAGAGACAGGCAGAGCAAGAGGAGGAAGAAGGCTTCCTGCCAGGCAGAGAGCCCGATGTGGGCCTCAATCCCAGCACCCTGGGATAATGACCTGAACCAAAGGCAGAGGCTTTAACCCACTAAGCCACCCTGTTGCCCCAGTCCTTACCTTTTCTGGTGCTTAACTTTACATATCAAGTTGATAGGGCCCTAGGGTACCCAGAGATTCAAACATTATTCTGGCTGTGTCTGTGAGGGTATTTTGGGGATGAGATTGGTATTTGAATTTATAGACAGTAAAACAGATTGCCCTCCCCAATATGGATGGGCCCCACTCAATCACTTGGAGGCCTGAATAGAACAAAAAGACTGACCTTTTCTGTTCAATAAGAAGAAATTCCTCATGGGGTGCCTGGCTGGCTCAGTCAGTAGAACATGAGATTCTTGATCTTGGTGTTGTGAGTTTGAGTCCCACACTGGGGGTAGAGATTACTTAAAAATAAGATCTTTAGGCACCCCTGGGTGGTTAAGCGTCTGTCTTTGGCTCAGGGTCCCGGGATTGAGTCCTGCATTGGGCTCCCTGCTCATCGGGGAGTCTGCTTCTCCCTCTACTCCTCCCCACTGTTCATGATCTCTCTCATGCGCACGCAAAAATAAATAAAATCTTTTAAGAGTAAATAAATGAATAAAATCTATAGAAAGGAGAGAGAGAGAGAGAGAAACTCCTTATATGTGACTTCTTTGAGCTGGGACATTGGTATTTTCCTGCTTTTGGACTGAAATTGGAACATCAGCCTGGGTCTCAAGCCTGCCAGCTCTCACACTGGAACTTATGGGCTCCCTGGGTCCTCGGGGCTTCAGACTGGGACTAGAACTACATCGTCTGCTCTCCCGGGTCTCCAGCTTGCCAACTGCAGATACTTGACTTCTCAGCCTCCATAATCATGTGATTCATTTCCTTATAATTGCGCGCACACACACACAGTCTTTGTCTTTGCTGTTGGTTCCGTTTCTCTGGAGAATCCTGCTACCTAATACACCTTCAGATCCAGAAAAATCTCTTTTTTAAG
The DNA here is from genome assembly GCF_022355385.1 of Mustela nigripes. Taxonomy (NCBI): domain Eukaryota; kingdom Metazoa; phylum Chordata; class Mammalia; order Carnivora; family Mustelidae; genus Mustela; species Mustela nigripes. The sequence goes on along the minus strand of NC_081558.1, from coordinate 8,486,300 downwards.
AATATACCTAAGAAGTACAAGCGTAGGTGTGAAAAGAACATTTATTGCAGTGGCCTTTTAATTTTTTTATTTTTTTAAAGATTTTATTTATTTATTTGACAGACAGAGATCACAAATAGGCAGAGAGAGAACGGGAAGCAGGCTCCCTGCTGAGCAGAGAGCCCCATGTGGGGCTCAATCCCAGGACCCTGGGATCATGACCTGAGGGAAAGGCAGAGGCTTTAACCCACTGAGCCACCCAGGTGCCCCTGCAGTGGCCTTTTAATAAAATTACTCTGTAGGTCCATCAACGGGGAACAGGTGAGACAGACACAGATAAAGGCAGAGTATGCAGCATTTTGTGTCAATGACATTAACAGTTCTGTGGTGTTGTGGTTAAGAGTTGGGCGGGGGGGAAGCTCTGGATCCATATTCCATGGGTTTGGGGCATGCCCTTGTGCTTCCTGGCTGTGTGACCTTGGATAGGTATCTTAACCTCTCTGTGATTCAGTTTCCTCCTCTGGAAAATGGGCATATTGATTGTGCCTGTTTCCTAGGTTTATTTTTTAGCTTTTTATTTTGAGATAATTTTAGACTTACAGAAAAGTTGCAAAAATAGCACTGAGTTCCCATATACCCTTCACCTTGCTGCCCCCAGTGCTAACATCTTACATAACCATAATACATTTCTTAAAACTAAGAACTTAACCTTGGTACAATACTATTAATAAACTACAGACTTGATTTGGCTTTCTCCAGGTTTTCTGCTGGTCCTTTTACTGTTCCAGGACCCAATCCAAGATCTCATTGCATTATGTTGTCATGTCTCCTTGGACTCCTCCAGTCGGTGACAGAGTCTCAGTCGTTCATGATCAGACGCTCTTGAAGAGAGCCCGCCAGTGACTGTGTAGACCCTCTCAGTTTGGTTTATGTCGATTAGATTGAGGTTTTCACATTACTGGGAAGGATACCAGAGAGGTGATGTTCCCTTCTCATACCCGGGGCTTATGATGTCACGGTGACTCACTGCTGGTGATTTTAACCTCCATTCCTAGTTACGGAGCTGTCTGCCAGGATCCAAACCTGTGAAGCTGCTATTTTTCCTAGGGTTGTTTTGATGACTCTGCGTTAAAGGGTTTATATCGGGGTTCCACGCAAACTGTTGGGCTCTGTGTTAAAAAAAAAAAAAAAAATCCATGTAAACGCTTGTGTTTGAATCCACTACTTCAATAAAGATAAATAAGAAAAAGAGAGCCATAACTGCCTCAAAAGGAAAAGGGACACTGGGAGCTCCGGAGGCCGCGGCCAGGTCGGCGACACCACCACCACCCACGCGTGCCCTCACCCACCTCCCAGCTGAGCAGAGCGAAGTGCGCCTGCGCAGAGCTGGGCGCCGGAGCCAGGGGCAGGAGCTTTCCCAGCAGCTGCCCACGTGGCTGTCAACGTGCTGGGGTGGGGGTGCTCAAGCCCCCTGGGCCCGCAATTGATTGGCTGGAGCTCCTTTCAGCCTGGCCAATCACAGGACTCTTAGTGAAGCGATAGTGCGGAGGTTTAGCAGTCTTTGAGGCATCCTACCCGTGGCTAAGGTTAGCCACCGGTCCCCAGGGCAGTGCCATGTGTCACGAAGGCCTAGGGACTGCAGATACGGCTATTCGGGGGCGGATGACTCACTCGCTTGGAGCCTCTGTTACTGCCAAGCCCGGTTTTGTGCGCTAATCCGCTTAGGTTAATAGCCTTCAATTGGCTCTTCCCAGCCCCTCCCCCCACCCCCCC
>NC_081558.1:8427208-8484148 GCF_022355385.1 Mustela nigripes | reverse complement strand
GATGCAGGACTCGATCCCAGGACCCTGAGATCATGACCTGAGCCGAAGGCAGCGGCTTAACCCACTGAGCCACCCAGGCGCCCCCAAATTTACCATTTTTAAGTGTCCAGTTCTGTGTTACTAAGTACCTTCACATTGCTGTGCAACCATCCCACCATCCATCACCAGAACTTTCTTCCATCTTCTAAAACTGAAGCTGTAGCCGGTAAATGCTAACTCCCCATGCTCTCCTCCCTCCAGCTCCTAGCAACCACCATTCTACTTTTTGTCGGTATCATTTGCCTTTTCTAGGGACCTCATATAAATGGAATAATACAGTATTTGTCCTTTTGTGGCTGGTTTATTTCATTTAGCACCATGTCCTCAAGGTTCGCCCATGTTGTATCGTGTGTCAGAATTTCTTTAACTTTTAAGGCTGAATAATATTCCATTGTATGTATATGCCACGTTTTGTTTATCCATTCGTGATCCAAGGACACTGGAGTTGCTTTTGCTATTGTGAATCATGCTGCCATGAATATGGGTGTGTAACTATCTGTTCAAGTCCCTGCTTTCAGTTCTTTTGAGTATATACCTAGAAATGGCATCGCTGAATCATATGGTAGTTCTATTTTTAATATTTTGAGGAACCACCATACTTTTTTCCTTAGTGGCTGAACCAGTTTATATTCCCACCAGCAATGTACAAGCATTCCACTTTCTTCAAATCCTCAGACACTTGTCTAGACTTTTAAAATACATTATACATACAGAAAGGTGTGTAAATTATAGCTCAATGAGTCATTTATCATGTTTAAAAACTTTTAAATTGAGCTATTACCTAAAAATGTACAAATCTTAATGGAGAGCTCAATGAATGTTTCCATACATATACACCCATGTAATCATCACATAGCTCAAGCTATAAAATATTTCTTTTTAAAATTCCTTTATTAATGTCAACATTCAGTTATAATCACGTGTAGCATTTTACATTTTTACTTCATGAAAATATGTCCTTCCTTGGAAAATTCTAAGTACTTGGAGAACTTAAGTTTCTCTTTTTTTAAAAGATTTTATTTATTTGTTTGGAGAGAGTGCAGGAGTGCATGCCAGCAGCGGGGAGGGGCAGAGGGAAAAGGAGAGAGAATCCTAAGCAGACTCTACACTGAGCACAGAGCCCAGCGTAAGGCTCAATCCCATGACCCTGAGATCACAACCTGAGCCATAACCAAGAGTTGGGTGCTCAACCAATTGAGCCACCCAGACCCCCAGTTGGAGAACATAAATCTCTTTACCTATTCTCAAATTAATATTACATTTCCTTCTAGATCTAGCACACACCTGAGTTTGTTTTTTAAAACATATAAATATTTGTTGAATTGATAAATGTATTGTTGGAGATGACAGATTGATGGAAGGCATAAATCTAAATAAATTATACACAGGACACACAGAATCTGGCTCTATACACAAGCAAGAAGGGATTAAAATTTTTTGTTAATTACAATAGGTCAATGTTCCAAGTTCCAGGTAGATTGACATTAACAAAATGATACACTTGATCTTAGCTAAAAGGCTGAGAAGCAATTAATGTCAATAAGATGATTTGAAGTTGCACTTAATTTTTTTCAAGTTGTAAGTAGTTGTGAGATGTTTCTATAGAACGAGGGTCTTTTGTCTGTCTCCCCCAGGAATTTGTCTGTGCTCACTGTTATTCCTCAATGCTTAGAACAGTGCCTGTTACAAAGGCAGCACTTAATGAATTCCTGTTGAGTGAGTATGAGTCTTCCCCATGGTGGGGTGGGAAGAGCCACAGGCTCCTGGGTACAACCCCCTACACTCTTTGGCCCAGGGCCCAAGTCTGCTGCAGGGTTGAGGAAGCTCTTCTGGATCTTTTCAATAACTTTCCACTCTCTGCTCTGGGTCATGAGAGTTCCTCTGCCTCAGGCCTTGGACCATGTGAAGTGGTACATCTACAACATGCTGAGGAGGTCCAGGACCAGCAGAGCCATGGTCAAAACCCCTCGGCTTTGAGAACAGCATCATAACGATGTCAGCTACATAGATTATGTAGCAAGACCACTAGTGAGTTTCAGGGGCAGCTCGATGTACTCAGGAACCAACTGCGGACAGGTCAGTTGGAGATTCGGAGCTTGAAGGCAGGGGAGGGGGATGCAGGAGAAGACCAGGAAGGTCCCAAACCCTAAGTACCCAAACCCAAGTACCCAAGATTAACGAAGGGCTTTGAGCAGACCCCACTGGCATAGAAGTCTGCAAGGTAATGCAGACTGCCCTGGGGCTGGGGAAAGAGGAGGAAAGGCAGTGGTAGGGTAATTAGTCAGGCATGTGGAAGGCGAGTTACATGGGGCTGTCACAAGTGACTGTTGGTAGGGTTTCAAGATCAGGAGGAGCATCAGGCCCATTCATCCATTAATTTATTCATTATTGTAACTAACATCTATTGAGTGTGTACCCCATTCCAGGCCCTGTCCATAGAGCTGGGGACACCACACATAACAAACCGCACCCCCTCTCCCCCTATCCTCATGGAGTTTATAGTAACTGGGCACACAGGCAATGTTCAATATATGTGGGTATGGAGCAGAGGAGGGATGTGTATGTCCAGGGGTCTTTACCAAAGCAGTAGAAGCCAGAGAGAGAAACCTCATGGTATCTGATCCCAGGTGTGGAGAATCTCTACCAGATCTGGAGGAAGCAGGGGTCAGAAGGGTGCAGGGAATTGTGTGAATGTGACCTTGGGGTCCCACCCAGCTGGATCCTCTATGACATTGGGCAGGTAACCAGAGGCAGCAGCTACAGTCCGTGGGGTGAGCAGGCGGCTCACTGAACCCGGGACAGCTCTGGACAGGGAAGCTAGGGGCCTGGCATGGAGGGGTGGAGGCCTTGGGTCAACCTCTGCCTGGGTTAGGGTAGAGAGACAACAGGCTGGCCAACGAACCTCCTCAGCTGGGCCAGCCTCAATCTGAGAACCTTCCTGAAGAGATCCCTTGTCATCTGCTCACCCTTATCACCTGGCCATCCTTAGCCGTGTCCATCCCACTTCCCCATGCTGCCAGCTCCCCACACCCACAGGAGTGCAGTGAAGCGTTGGGAGTGCAATGAAGAATGTTCCCCAAGCGGCCCTCCTGCCCCGCCCCCCGCCCACCCTAGCCGGGCCCAGGCCCCACTGACTCTGTAAGAGTAAAGTCGATGTTGATGGTCTCGGTTGATTGCTGAAAGCGGTGATGGCAAAGGAGAGGACAATGAATACACACCTGGGAGGGGGCAAGTTAGGCTCCACCCCTCTCTCTGCGAGGCCTTTCCGGCCCGAGGCACACCTGAAGTCCCAGTGGAGGCATTTGAGTCCAAAGCGCTCCTGGGCCGACAAGAGGCTGCCGGATACGAGCTGGCGGAGCGCCCAGAAGCTCATTTGGTGCAGAAGGGCGAGCCACGGGAGGGGAGCCGCCATAGGGATGGGCTGGAGTGGTCACTGCGCTGTGGTCAATTGTGAATCCCAAGCACAGCCTCTGCCCAACTGCACAGCCAGTGGGGAGGATGCCAGTTGCACTATCTCCAATGTCGCCATGACCCAAGGCAAGGGGATTATCCGGGATCACAGGCCTGCTGCACAAAGGGAAAAGAAGTCCAAATCCAGGACACTGCATCTCTCACACACATTCACCGGTCCAGCCTCCCATCCGGGGTCAGTCCAGTCATTCCTTTCCCAGCCTTAATCGGGGTGGGACTTGGGTCGGTATGAGGCGGGGCCAAGGTCTTTCTTCCTCTCTATTGGTGCTCCTCCATTTGGGGCGGGACCTCTCTAAATCGGCGTTCTCGATTTGCTGTCTCCCTGGTGGCTCGTGACCTGGAAGCAATCTGGGTAAAATGGCGGCGCCCAGAGTCCAGACCAAGTGGGTCCGGAGCCCGCGGCTTGCTGCGTGAGTATGTAGGTGGCCCGTGGGGAGGCGACCTCGAACTACTGGGTCCTGGGCGGTCGGTTCTGGGCCGGCAGGGCAGGAGGGCGGCCCAGAGCGACCCAGCTGCTGGGCCAGGGCACCATGACCTTTTGAGATGCGGGCGGGGACGTGCTGGGAAAGGCCGCTCTCCGTGTACTCCCCTCCCCCGTCCCTAATCTCCTATTTTGCAGATGAGACAATTGAAGCCCAGAGAGGTTAAGGCCCTGTCCGAAGTCACACCGCAAGTTGGGAGCTAGGCCGGAATTCGAACCCGCGTCAGTCCGTTTCTCCCAAGGAACCCAGAATCCTGACAGCCAGCCTCAGAGCTGCTGTAGGTACACCCCGCCACGGGGTTCGGACTTACAGGTCATAGACGTTTTGTAGAAATTTAGCTGTTCTCCGCCATTACACTGATACTTGTTAGGCACCTACCACATTCCAGGCACTGTCCAGCTGCTGGAAACACAGCAATGAGAAGACAAAATCTCCGGTCGGCTAGGGGAGCCAGACCTTAAGTCAGAAATAAAGGGAACAGGTGATTTCAGATGTTAATAATTGCTAATAATGCACTCGTCAGGGTGATGGGGGCTTTAGATTGAGAGTGGGGCTGTGGTCAGGGAAAGCCTCTCATTTAAATATGAACCTGAATGACCGAAAACAGCTATGGACTGATCTGGGGGAAGAAATTTCCAAAAAGAGGGAAAAGCAAGTGCAAAGGCTCTGAGACTAAACTTAGCTTGTTTAAGAAACAGTGTACCTAAGGGCCCCTGGATGGCTCAGTCCAAGTGTCTGCCCTTGGTCAGGTCATAATCCTGGGGTCCTGGGGGAGTATGCTTCTCCCTCTGCCCCTTCCCTTCCCCCTGCTTGTGCTCTCTCTCTCTCTCTCTCTCTCAAATAAATAAATGAAATTTTATTTTTTAAAGAGTTGAGTTTGGAGGGGTAGATCGTGTCTGAGTATTTTAAGTGTGATATAAAACTAGCAATTTTAGGTAGAGAATACTGAATTTCGTTTACATTCTAAAAATCTCCCTCTGGCCGTGTCAGGGAAAATTGACTGGTGGAAGGCTGGGTAGGTATTAAAGAGATCATGGGGGGCGCCTGGGTGGCTCAGTGGGTTAAAGCCTCTGCCTTTGGCTCAGGTCATGATCTCAGGGTCCTGGGATCGAGCCCCGAGTCAGGTTCTCTGCTCAGTAGGGAGCCTGCTTCTCCCTCTCTGCTTACCTTTCTGCCTGCTTGTGATCTCTGTCTGTCAAATAAATAAATAAAATCTTTTTAAAAAGAGAGAGAGAGAGATCATGGATTGGGTCGGTGGCTGGCAGATGGAGAGATAGGGATGTATTTGGAATGGATTTGGAAGTACTCATCAGGACTACTCATTGGATTGAATGGGTGAATGAGGGACATAGTGGCCTCAGAAATGACTCCTAGGTTTGTGGACCGAATGACTAGGAATAATGGTGTCATTGGCTAGAATGTGGAGGAACAAGTTTAAGCAGGGATATCATTGTGGAGCAAATTAAGTGTGAGATGGCTAGGTATATGTCAAAGTAGCAGTTAGGTATGGAGGTTGGATCTCAGGACTAGCAATAACTATTTGGAATCCAGGGTGCCTGGCTGGCTCAGTCAGTTAAGTGTCTGCCTTCAGCTCAGGTCATGGTCCCAGGGTTGTGGGATCCAGCTCCACATTGGGCTTTCCAGCTCAACAGGGAGTCTGCTTCTCCCTCTCCCTCCACCTCCCCTCCGGCTCATGCTCTCTCTTGCTCACTCTCACTCTCTCAAATAAATAAATAAAATCTTTTAAAAAAATAACCATTTGGAATCTGTCAGCACATAGATCATTTCTGAGACTTTAACACACATTTGAGAAACCTGGACTCTTCTTAAAATGTGGATGCTGATTCAGAAGGTCTGGGTTAGGGCTGAGATTCTGCTCTTCTAAGTGATAGTGTTAATATAGCTGGTATCTGGAACACACTTTGAGTAGCAAAGATTCAAGTATGGTCTTAATTTTGGCTTCATTTTGGAGTCAATGGAGTGTCTTGGTTTTCTGTTTTTATTTTTTAATTTTGTTTGTTTTTTTAAGATTATTTATTGCAGAGGGGAAAGGAGTAGCAGACTCCCTGCTCAGCAGGGAGCCCTACATGGGGCTTGATCCCAGGACCCTGAGATCATGACGTGAGCCAAAGGGGGATGATTAACTGACTGAGCCACACAGGTGCTGCTGGAGTGCTTTATTTATTTATTAAAAGATTTTATTTATTTATTTATTTGACACAGAGATCACAAGTAGGCAGAGAGGCAGGCAGGGGTGGGGGGAAGCAGGCTCCTCGCTGAGCAGAGAGCCGGATGTGGGACTCGATCCCAGGACCCTGGGATCATGACCTGAGCCGAAGGCAGAGGCTTTAACCCACTGAGCCACCCAGGCGCCCCTGGAGTGTTTTAAAATGCTGATGCTGGGGTCCTAGATTTAGATACTCGGATTTATTATATCCAGGATATGGCCTGGACATGGGGATTTTTTAAATCTCCCTAGATGAATCTAATATGAACAAAGTTTGAGAACCATTAGTTCTGCCTACAGTAGTATGGAGAATAGAGGAACAAGTTGAAAGACACCTCAGGGTAGCAGGCAGACATATCCAGAATGCGGGACACTTTGCAGCTTTATTACTTGAAGTGTGGTCCCCAGACCAGCAGTATTAGTATCATTTGGAAACTTGTTGGATGTACAGGGTCTTTAGCTCTACCCCAGACTTGCTGGACCAAAGTCTACATTCTTTTAAAAAGATTTTATTTGTTTATTTGACAGCAGGAGAGAAAATGAGAGAAAGCGCAAGCAGTGGGGAAAAAGCAGAGGGAGAGGGAGAAGCAGGCACCCCACTGAGCAAGGACCCTCCCATCTCAGGGTTTGATCCCAGGACCCCCAAAAGCAGGTGCTTGAGCAACGGAGCCACCCAGATGCCCCCAAAATCTGGATTTTAACAAGATCCTGGGTGATTTATCTGCCCATTCAAGTTTGCAGACATTGCAGACTTCAAAGAAGGAAGTGGGTCTTGCTGACTGGCTGAGAAGCAGCCTGGGTTCTAGGAAGAAAATCTAGAATGCCAAGAAGGTGGGAGGAAGGCCTTACCCATACTGCACGCTTCTGAGAAACTGAGCAAAATGAGGTCTGAGAAATAATCATTGGCTTTGATAAGTGTAAAACGCAAAAGGGGCCTTTACAAATGGTGCCAGTGGAGTGGCTGGGGCAGCAGCCAAGCCGGAGAGAGTGAGGCAGCCTCGTGTATACATATCTGCTGGGAGAAGCTTTGCTGTAAAGGGAACAGAGATGTGGAGCAGAAGCTGGAGAGAGTCTTTGGGACAAGATGGGGGATGCTAGGGAAAGTTTAAATGATAATAATAATCCAGACACTTCCCAGCTCATTTTATGAGGTCAGTATGACCCTGATACCAAATCACACAGCCACTCAAAACTACAGACCTTTATCTCTTATGAGTGTGGATGTAAAAATCCTCAACAAAATAACTAGCAAACCAAATGTCCGCAACATATAAAAAGGATTATATACCATGACCAAGTGGAATTTGAACCAGAAATGCTAGATTACTGTGAAATCTGAAAACCAGTTAATGTTATATACCATATAAAGAGAATAAAAGATAAAAGTTACATGATTGTTTCAGTACTTGGAACAAAAAGTACTTAACAAAATCCAATACTGTTTCTGGTGAGAACATTCAACATCTGGGTATAGAAGGGAATTTCTTTTTTTTTTTTTTTTTTAAGATTTTTATTTTTTTATTCCAGAGAGAGAGCATGAGGCAGAGGGACAAGCAGACCCCATGCTGAGCATGGAGCCTGATGTGGGTCTCAGTCCCACAACCCTGAGATTATAACTTGAGCTGAAATCAAGAGTCAGATGCTCAACCAACTGAGCCACCCAGGCGCCCCTGGAAGGGAATTTCTTTAACCTTATAAAGCCCATTTATGAAAAACCGACAGCTCACATCTTACTTAAGGATGAAAGACTGGATGCCTTTCCCCTAAGATCAAGAACAAGAAAAGGATATTAACTCTTGTCACTTCTATTCAACATTGCACTAGAGGTTCCAGCAAGGGCACTTGGAAAAGAAAAATAAATAAAAGACATCCAGTTTGGAAAGGAAGAGGTAAAACTCTATTTGCAGGTGATGTGATCTTATATGTAGAAAATCCTAAAGAATGTAATAAAAAGCTATTGGAACTAAGAAGTGAGTTCAGCAAGGTCGCAGGATATAAATCCAAATATATAAAAATAAATTGTGTTCCTATACCTGGCCCTGAACAATATGGAAATGAAATTAAGAAAATAATTCCATATGTAATAGCTTCCTAAAGAATGAAACATAAGTAGGGGTACCTGGCTGGCCCAGTTGGTACAGCAGATGACTCTTGATTTCAGGGTTGCAAATTCAAGTCCCATGTTGGGTGTAGCGATTACTTAAAAATAAATCCTTTAAAAAAAGAATGAAATGTGAATAAATCTGACAAAATAACTAAAAGACTCATATACTGAAAACTATAAAACATTGTTGAGAGAAATTAAAGATGATCTAAATAAATGGAGAGGTATCCCATGTTCATAGATCAGAAGACTAAATATTATTAAGATACCAATATGCCCTAAATTGATCTGTAGACTCAATACAAACCCTATCAGAATCCACAAAACTATAATAATCAAAACAGTGTGGTGCTGGGATGCATGGATGGCTCAGTCGGTTAAGCATCTGCCTTTAGCTAAGGTCATGATTCCAGGGGTCCTGGGATCGAGTCCTGCATTGGGCTCCTTGGTCAGAGGGGAGTCTGCTCCTCCCTTTGCCTGCTGCACTCTCTCCTTATTCTCTCTCTCTCTTCTCTGACAGATAATAAAATCTTTAAAAACAAAGTAAAACAAAAAACAGTGTGGAACTGGCATAAGACTCAACATATAGATCAGTGGAACTGGGAGCCTAGAATTAAATTCTTACATTTATGGTCAGTTGATTTTCAGCAAGCATGTCAAGACAAAAGAGTACTCTTATCATGGTGAGCACTGAGTAATATATAGAATTGTTGAATCACATTATTATACAGCTGAAACTAATATAACCATGTTAACTGTACTGAAATTAAAATTTTAAAACTTAATTATAAAAAAGAATGCCAAGGGCTCCTGGGTGGTTCAGTTGGTTGAGTGACTGCCTTTGGCTCAGGTCATGATTCTGGAGTCCCAGGATCAAGTCTTGCATCAAGCTCCCTACTCAGCAGGGGGTCTGCTTCTTCCTCTGACCTTCCCCACTCTTGCTTAATCTCTCTCATTCTCTCTCTCTGTCTCTCAAATAAATAAAGAAAATCTTAAAAAAGAACAAAAGAATGTCAGGACAGATGGGGCAAGAATGGTCTCTTCAACAAATAGTACTAGAACAACTAGACATCCATTTGAAATGAATCCCTTTCTTACACCATTCAAGGTGGATCATAGCACTGAATGTAAGAGCTAAAGCTATTAAACTCTTAAAAGGAAATAGGAATAAATATCTCTTTCTTTTCTTTTCTTTTCTTTTTTTTTAAGATTTATATTATTTGAGAGAGAGAGGGAGAGGAGTCCCAAACAGACTCCACACCGGACATAGAGCCCAATGCAGGGGCTCAGTCTCAACAACCCTGAGATCATGACCTGAGCTAAAACCAAGAGTCAGATGCCTAATGAACTGCACCATCCAGTCACCTCAACCTAAGAATAAGTCTTTATGACCTTGGCCTTGGCAGTGTTTTTTTAGGTAGAGCATCAACCTCCTAGATAGAAAAAACATAAATTGCATGTCATCAGAGTAAGACTCATGCCGCAAACAGTAACATTAAGAAAGTGAAAAGACGGCCCAAGGAATGGGAGAAAGTATTTGTAATTCACAAGGGTTAGTATCCTGAATATATAGAGAACACTTACAACTCAGTGATAAAAAGCTAAGGAGCCCAATTTTTTTTAATGCCCAAAGGATCTAAATATACATTTCGCCAAAAAAGATACACAGTGGCCAATAAAGACGTGAGAAGATACTCAGCATCAGTTTTTAGGGAAGTTTAAATCCGACCATGAGACAATCACATCCACTGTGTATCTAATTGCAAAGACCATAAGAATTGGCAAGGATATGGAGAAATTGGAACCTTTATACTCTGCTGTTAAGAATGTAAAGTGGTGTGGCCAACTGAGAGAACAGTTTGGCAGGGGGCGCCTGGCTGTGTCAGTCGGTAGAGTGTGCAACTCTTGATCTGGGGGTTGTGAGTTCAAGCCTCACTTTGGGCATGGAGGCTACTTTAAAAAAAACAAAACAAAACAAAAAACAGTTTGGCAGTTCCTCAAAATGTTTGAGACAGCATTACCATATATATGTCTCAATAATTTGACTTCTCTCTATATAAGAGGCATTTAAGCACCTGTTCAAAGGAAACTCCCACACAAGTGTTCATGGCAGCTTTGGTCATAATAGTCGGAAAGTGGAAACCCCAAATGTCTATCAATCGATGAATGGATAAATAAAACTTGGTCATATCCGTATAATGGGATTTTTTGGCCAATTAAAACAGATGAAGTCTGATCCATGCTACAAAGTGAATAAGCCTGAAACACTTGCTAAGTGAAAGGAGCTTGTCCCACAAGAGCATGTGTTGTATGGCCCTGTTTTTATGAACTACCCAGAGTAGGCAAATTATAGAGACAGTGGATTAGTGGTTGCCTGGGGGAAAATGACAGGGACTGCTAATGGGTGTAGGTTTTCTTCTTGGGGTGAGGAGAATGTTTTAAAATTAGATTACAGTGACGGTTGCACGACTCTGAATATATTAAAAAACCATTGGATTTTACCCTTGAAAAGGGTGAACTATAGGATATGTAAATAAAACTGTTTTTTTTAAAAAAAAAAAAAAGAGGGCTCCTGGGTGGCTCAGTTGGTTAAGCAACTGCCTTCAGCTCAGGTCATGATTCTGGAGTCCGGGGATTGGGTCCTGCATCAGGCTCCCAGCTTGGTGGGGAGTCTGTTTCTCCCTCTTCCCTCTCCCCTTTCATGCTCTCACTCTCTCTCAATAAATAAAATCTTAAAAAAGAAAAGAAAAAGATTCAGAGGCATCTGGGTGGCTCAGTTGGCTAAGCATCTCACTCTTGGTTTCGACTCAGGTCATGATCGCAGGATTCGTGAAATCAGTTCCTGCCTTGGGCTCCACACTGGGCTTGGAACCTGCTTAAGATTCTCTCCCTCTGCCCTGCCCCCCTCACATGCATGTGTGCACACTCTCTCGCACGTGTGCTCTCTCTCCCTCTCTCGTATTTTTTATTTAAGAGAAAGAGAGAGCCGAGCAGGGGAAGGGGCGGAGGGAGAAGTAGGCTCCCCACTGAGCAGTGAGCCCAGTGTGGGACCTGGCCCTGAGATCATGACCTGAGCCCAAGGCAGATGCTTAACTGACTGAGCCACTTAGGTGCCCCATAAATAAATCTTAAAACAAAAAAAAGATTCAGTGGGGAGGGGGACCATGGCAGGAGCAAATACCTCCAGATAGTGGAGGGATTAGCCCAACAAAGTAGGGACCCTTGGCTGTAACACCCATTTTAAGTCCATCTTGTGGATGCGGAGACCAGGGGGACTTGTGAGTTAGCTGTGCCTTCTGGAACGTGGTCTCTGCACAGGCGGGGTCTCATCTCCTCTAGCAGGTAGGGGTGCCAGGCTGATGCTGTCTTTTCTTTCTCATCCAGGTGGTTGTCTGACAAGCAGCAGCATGAGCTGGGCCCAAGCCCTCCTGCTGGCCCGGGGCATCTCTCGGGGCTGGAGAGGCATCTGCGGGGCCACCGTCATGGGAGCCCCCTTCCCCCAGGTAACCAGCACCCGAGCAAGTCATCTGCTCACAGCAGCTGACCTCTCTGCTCTGAAGGCCAACTGGATGCGCCTTATTCATTTTAAGAAGTGCTGCTGCCCATGTGGGTAGAGAGGTTGAATTTGGAAATGAGGATACAGGAGCTAAATAGATTTGAGTGGTGACTGCGAGTGACTCCTGCATCCATTTGTAAAAATACGGGCAGAACGTTGAACTTCCTTCCCTTCCCAGAGTGACCAGACGGCCCAAGCTGATCGATGGGCATAGACAGCCGTAACAGTGATGGTGGCAGTTTGATAATACTAATCAGGCAGACATCGTTTTATTATGCTTCACAGATAATGCAAGGGTTTCTTCATTTTTGGTTTTTACAAGTTGAAGGTTTGTGGCAGCCTTCCATCGAGCACGTCTCTTGGTGCCCTTTCCCAACCACATTCGCTCATTTCGTGCCTCTGTGTCACATTTTGGTAATTCTTGCAATATTTCAAACTTATTCATTATTCCCGTGCATGTTATGGTGATCCGTGAGCAGCAGTTATGACCTGCTGAAATCTCAGATAGGCTGGTTAGCGTTTTTTAGCAAGAAAGTAGTTTTTAATTGAGGTTTGTCCTTTTTTTAAGACTTAACGTTACTGCTCACTTTATAAACTACAGTGTAGTGTAAACCGAACTGTCCCATGCATTGGGAAGCCAAAACGGTCATTTGGCTCACTTGACTGTGACATTTGCTTCATTATGGGCTCTGGAATTGAACCCCCAGTGTCTCCGGGCTATGTCTGGGTCTCCCTTATTTAGCAATTCCTCTGTGCCAAGCCCTGTGCTATGTTTTTGTTTATACAATCTCTTGTCTCCCCTTCTTTGGGGCATTCTAGAGCCACCTTTCTGATTTTTGACCCATGCACATACCACCCGCAGAATGAGTTGCCTACAATTTCGCTTTAAAGATTTTATTTATTTATTTGACAGACAGAGCTCATAAGTAGGCAGAGAGGCAGGCAGAGAGAGAGAGAGAGAGAGAGAGGGAAGCAGGCTTCCTGCGGAGCAGGGAGCCCGATGCGGGGCCCGATCCCAGGACCCTGAGATCATGACCCGAGCCGAAGGCAGCAGCCCAAACCACTGAGCCACCCAGGCGCCCCCTACAATTTCGTTTTAAATGGACTTTTTTTTTAACATCACCTTATGGAAGTAGGACACTGGGATGGCTGTTGGGGCAGCATAGCAGAGGGACCAAGGACGGGGACTCTGATCTCAGCTCTGTCACTTAGCAGCTCTGGGACGCCAGACATCCCATTGTACCTCTCCAGGCCTCAGTTTCCTCCTCTGTGAAATGGGTACACTAAGAGCACTTTCTCAATGGGCAGATGGAAAGATTAAATGAGCTTCACACTCAGAAGGTGCTCAAGAAGAATGCCTGGAAGAATAATCATTAACTATTAGCTCTTTTTTTCCAAAAAAAAAAAAAAAAGAAAAGAAAAGAAATTTTTTGTTGTGGGCTCCATGCCCAATATGGGGCTTGAACTCACGACCCTGAGATCAAGAGTTGCATACTCTACCAACTGAGCTGGCCAGGTGCCCCTCGCTATGTAGTTTTAAAGATGCCATGTGTATAATCATTCTAATTTAAACATTTGGTTTCACTTAAAATAAGAAATTTGGTAGCATACTATCCATACAGGGGTTAGCAAACATTTTCCTAAAGAGAGAGTAAATATTTTTGGCTTTGCAAGCCACACAATCCCTATCACAACTACTTGCCTCTGCCAATGGAGCACAGATACAGCCCCAGATTCAATGTCACGAATGTGTCTGGCTGGATTCGAGTAAGACTTTATGGACAAAAGCAGGCAGCTGGCCATAGGTGCCCCTCAGATTTGCCCCCAGAAGCCTCCACTACCCACTCTGGGGAATAAGGTCTGCTTGGCCCAAGGGAAACACCATTGTAACCGGCAGGGAAACTGAGGCCTGAGCAGCAAAGTGGGATGTGGGTGTCACCTAGCAGAGGACAGTCAACCCAAGACTCCTCCTGACTCCAAAATCTACATTTTTCTTTTTCAAACTCAGTTGTTGAATTGTATCTTTTTTTAATACATATTTTTATTTATTTGAGAGAGAGACAGCGAGAGAGAGCATGAGCGAAGAGAAGGTCAGAGGGAGAAGCAAACTCCTCATAGAGTTGGGAGCCCGATGCGGAACTTGATCCTGTGACTCCAGGGTCATGACCTGAGCTGAAGGCAGTTGCTTAACCAACTGAGCCACCCAGGCGCCCTGAAATGTATCTTTTGAATAGACAACACAGTTAATTAAAGCAGGCAATCCCAGCAGTTCTGGGGCTACACCTCCAAGGGTCTGTCCCTCCTTTGCTTGGCCGCCACTTAGCTCCCCTGTCTAGAGGCTAGAGGTGTTACCCATTCAATGTATTTCCTCCCAGGCATACTCTACAGGAGCAAATAATGTATATGCATACCGTCATTCTCTTACCCACAATAGTTACATTTTGCGTAGTGGCCACCTGCACGGAATTAGTGAATATCAAACTGTTGCTTCCAGGGAAATACGGAGCCTCTGCTCACATTGTCATCAACCCATCAATACATACCTTGTTGTATGTGTGCGTCTCTGTGTGTGTTTCTGGTTTGTGTTTGTGTGTGTGTTTCTGTTTAAAGACATCTTGTTGGATATAAACTGTGGATTCATGGACATTGAACTCCCAGCCCCCAGCATTGTAAGTCACACCTGAAGGAAGCTTCTTGACCACATGCTATTTTCTCTGTAAACAACTGCGGAGCCTTCTTGCAGGGAGGACCACGAGGCAGCCCTTCAGCACTGTGCTTGGGGGCCATTTTCCATAGCAAAAGTCACCCACAGAAAGATGTGGAAAATGTGCACTTAAAAAATCTCTAAGAGGACACACATTGACAGCGTGCCAGCTGAAACCGGAGGGCCGAGTGTCCCTGTGCTCTATCTCAGCTGGAAATGACCAGGCTTGGGCGACTCCAGTTTTTCACCACACTGCATGTGTCTGTGAATGACCAGGAAAGTGTTAAGAGTATTGACTTGGGGATTACAAATCAATTTTAGCAAGTAGGCAAATTTGCAACCAGGGAGACCACAAATAATGAGGATCTATTATATATAATTTGGTGAGCTCCCCCCCACCCCCCGCAGCTCTCTGGGCACTTTGTTCCACACGCTGCTTGTTTTTGTTTCATATTATACCTGAGAGCTCCTTCTGGGTCACTCAGGACCCTCCTGGGTGGCTCTCAGAGACACAGGTGCCCCCTGTCCACGTTCATGGCCATGTGCTTAACCATTTCCTTGCAGACGCACATTGTGGCTATTCCCACCGCTACAGCAGACATACAAACGTCATCTGGCCCAGGTCTTGTCGATAGCTGTGGGAGTTACAAACCCGAGGCAGGATCCCTGCATCAGAGGCTGTGTTTGCCGTGTGGGTTTCCCTGTTGTTTTCTCACACTTTGTAAGGGTGTCTGATCTTGGTCTAGTCCCCACAGCACCACACTTCCTTGGGGACCCTTCGGGATGCCCACTGGCACCATTCCCAGGAAAGAGCCAGCCTGGCAACCTCTTGGGGTGGGGGGGGGGGGCCTGGGAGGTGCCAGATTCCGGCCACTGTTCTCTGTCCCCAGGTGCCTCTCCAGGCCCCACGAGGCCTGCACTGCAGCGCTGCCGCCACCGCAGCCGGTAGCTCCGACTCGTGGCTGGCCCCGCCCCCACCGGAGCCCCAGAAGGAACCCACGAAGGCCCTGGCCTTCCACGAGGAGCTGTTCCAGCGGGCACCGGAAGGGACGCGCGACAAGGCAGACTTCGTGCGCGCCGTGCAGAACTTCGGGCAGCATAATGTGCACAAGCGGGGTCACGTGGACTTCATCTACCTGGCCCTGCGCAAGATGCGGGAGTTCGGCGTCGAGCGGGACCTGGCTGTCTACAACCTGCTGCTCGACGTCTTTCCCAAGGAGGTCTTCCGGCCTCGCAGCATCTTCCAGAAGATGTTCATCCACTACCCCCGGCAGCAGGAGTGTGGGGTGGCCGTCCTGGAACAGATGGAGAACCACGGTGAGGCCAGCAGGCTCAGGTCGGGAGTTGGGGGTCTGCCTTGTCCCTGGTCCTCCGCCCCTCTCTGTTTCTCATGTCTGTCTCCCCTTCCCTGTCGGCCTGCCTGACTCCCTGTCTCCTCCCCGACGCAGGCGTGATGCCCAACAAGGAGACCGAGTTCCTATTGCTTCAGATATTTGGACGTAAAAGTTACCCCATGCTCAAGTTTGTGCGCATGAAGCTGTGGTTCTCCCGCTTCAAGAATATCAACCCCTTCCCTGTGCCCCGGGACCTGCCCCAGGACCCGGTGGACCTGGCCAAGTTGGGCCTGCGGCACATGGAGCCCAACCTCAACGCTACCGTCACCATTTATCAGGTATCCACCCCTGGCTGTGCCCTCAGCTGCAACCCCAGCCTGGCCCCCTCACTCACCCTGAGCGATGGTGCGGAGACAGGCTGAGCCCTGACGAGATTCCCATGGCCCTCACTCCTCCCTGCAGCTTGACCTCTGACCTCTGACCTCTGCACCTACTCCTCTCGCCACACTCTGTATGCTAGGCATCTATCTTCCTTTCTGGCCCTTGAGCCTGCCTTTTTTTTTTTTTTTAAAGATTTTATTTATTTATTTGAGGGAGTGGGGGAGGGGCAGAAGGAGAGGAAGAATCCCAAGCAGATTCCACACTGAGCTTGGAGCCTGATGCGGGGCTCCATCCCAGGACCCTGAGATCATGACCTGATCCAAAATCAAGAGTTGGATGCTCATCCGACTAAGCCACCCAGGTGCCCCAGTTCCCGAGCATTCTATGCCAATTTACTTCTCAGGCCTTTGCGCTCACTGCTTCCTCTGCCAGGACCACTCCTCCCTGGGACTTCATGTTCTTACGATCTCAGCTACGTCTTCCTATCCTTCCTCAGGATCCCCTTTCCGACCACCCTGGCTGAGGCACTGGGCACCTGCCTTGGTTTCTCATTCACAGTGACTCAAGTTTCCCCTGTGTCTCCCAAGGTTCAGTACAGGGTCTGGCCCAAAAGTGAGCTCCGCGGTTATTTGTTGAATGACTCAAGAAACTAGGACACACACATGCAGACACACACACACCGCACAGGGTCCTAGGGACCCCACTCGTGCCAGACCACATGGAGAAGCCTGTGGTCCTGGAGGCTGATCACAGTTTCTCTCAGAGCTGCTGGTTCTGAGATGGAGAAGCCCTGGGGGCTGCGGGGGCACAGAAGGGGCAAGGTGAGAGGAGAGCTTCCCAGAAGAGGTGAGGTGAGCTGCACTTGCACTTGGGCAGGACAGGAGAGGTGAGGAGAGCATTCTAGGCAGTGGAAGTAGCGCGGGCTGGGGTTCAGAGGGCAGCTGGGAGATGCAGAAAGGGCTGCTTCTGGCCAGTGCAGGCAGTTGGGCTGGGGGAGAAGGGGCACGGAGGCACCAGGCTAGAGTGTGATTTGAACCTGTTGGTGGGGAGGGAGCCCCCAGGAAATTTTAAGAACAGGAAGGATGGGGGGGGGGGGGGGTCATGTTTCTGGAAGGAGTTTCTGTTTCAAAAGCACCCTCTGGTGGCCCCATGGATAGTGTTGGATGGGGGCAGGCAGAGGACTGAGTGGTAGGGACAGGGGGTAATGGGGTGTCCAGGTGAGAAAGGACAGAGACTTGGCCTGGAGCACATTAACTCACTTCTTCATTTTGAAAAGTAAAGCTTTAGAAGCCAAACAGTCCTCAAGAACACACAATGAAGAGTTGTCTCCTAGCCTAGACCTTCAGTCCCCAGGCTCCTTCCCCAGGGGTGACCACCCCTGTGTCTCCTTCCAAAGAGCTCCTATGCACTGGCAAGCAGATATAGCCTTTGTATGTATGTTTCCCCTCATTGTGAAAAGTACATACAGAAAGATTGAGAACCTGGTGAAATGATCACCAGCACCACTTAGATTTAGAATGGGAACAATCCAAGGGTCCCATCAGGAGGGCATTATCTACATAAGAGTCTAACACTTCTGTTAGACTGGTTAAAAAAAAAAAGGCAAGTGAAAAGTTGAAGTATGTTCAGTGGTATAGTAAGTTCCCTTCAGTGTGAGAAGGGAGGGGAAGTCAAAAGGCATATCCCTATTTTCCTATTTTCACAAAAATAAATAATACAAAGATAAATCTGAAGTGCATAGAAATTATCATCTCTGGGCAGACAGAGGAGACGGGGTAGAGAGAACAGGAGAGGAAGAGAGACATCTGTGTACTACGGATTGACTTTTAAACTGTGCAAATGTTTACATGTATTTTTTTTTAAAAGGCAGGAGGGGAGCTCCACTAAAATTGAAAACAAACAGAAGCAAGTGGATCTGGCCAAATATCTAAATGATAGGATAATCAATGAGATAGAAAGTTCTCTCGAGTCAGCTGTCCAATAGCTCCTCCTTAGTGGTTTCCGTTCAAAGAACAAACATACCCGGAGAGAAATCCTAAGCTTCATCCCATAGCACTACGGTGAGCAGTAATATCAAAACTATTTCTGTAGTTTGATGGATAAGTAAATGTACTACTATTAATAGGAACCAAGATTTTTAGTGTAAGAAAAAGAGAAGAGAAAAATATACAATCAAATGTTGGGGGGGAACCTCCATAATGTGAAATTTAAAATGAAAAATCAGTTTTGGGGCGCCTCAGTGCCTCAGTTAAGCGTATACTTTTTTCTGCCTCCAAAGAACTTGTGCTTTATAATGTTACTCCAGTGGCACAGCATTTTATACATGTTCTGCACCTGGTCTTTTGCTGTTTTCACTTAAGAATATGGCCGGGAGCCTGTCTGTGTCTCCCATTGATTCATCTTGGTTCTTCTTCACATGGAAGGATGCATGATAGTTGTCCCCTCTAAGATGTTTCAATCAAAGAATATATGCATTTTTTAAAAAGATTTTATTTATTTATTTGTCAGAGAGAGAGATGGATAGAGAGCACAGGCAGGGGGAGCAGCAGGCAGAGGGAGAACCAGGCTCCCCGCTGAGCAAGGAGCCCCATGTGGGACTTGACCCCAGGACCCTGGGATCATGACTTGAGCCAAAGGCAAATGCTTAACCAACTGAGCCACCTAGGTGCCCCAAATGTGCTTCTTTTTTTTTTTTAATTTGGGGGGCACCTGGATGGCTGAGTTGGTTAAGCATCTGCCTTCGGCTCAGATCATGATCTCAGGGTCTTGGAATTGAGTCCCACATCAGGCTCCCTGCTCAGTGGAGAGCCTGCTTCTCCCTCTCCCTCTGCCTGGTGCTCCCCCAGCTCCTTCTCTCCCTCTCATTTCAAATAAATAAAATCTTTAGAAAAAAGATTTCATTTGTTTTGGTTTTTGAATCACCGCAGTTATGTAAAGTCAGAAATATATAAAAGGGATTCCCTTTCCTCCCTGTTCTCCACAGAAGCGAACACTGATTTGCTTCTTGTGTCTCCTTGGGAATATACTGTGCATGTGAAATTATTTCTCCTTTTAAAACTTCACAAGCCGGAGCATTTACTATGTGGCAGGCATTGTTCTTGGCATTTTAGAACTGCCTGAATTAAGTGCTTTATGCCTCCATTTTTTGGAGAAACTGAGGCACACCATTATATCGACTTGACCACAGTCACACAGCCTGTATGGCAGATCCCGGATTTTAACACAGGTAGGCAGGCTCTAAGATTCTAGGCTCGTGCCACATTGGATAGAAGTGAGGAAGGGATGGGCTTCGGTGATGGGTAGGAGGCCAAAAGAAGGCCTGAATTTGCTGGGATCCCCTTCCCCCATTTTTCTCCCCAGCTCTTCTAGAGAGGCTGGGGGCCACAAGCTTCTACCCCTACTCCTCCTTGCAGATGCCTTCTTCCACAGACACCACAGGTGCAGCAGATCCCGCCGAGCCCCACATTGTAGGTAAGGCTCTGGCATGGGGTGGCTGGATTCTCATCGGACTTGCTGGGTGGGCTCCCTGGGGCCTCTGGGCAGAGCCCATCAGCCAGGGCCCCCTGGCTCTGTGTGTCTCCACACCAGGAATCCAGACTCCTGATCAGCAGGCTGCCTTGGCCCACCACAACCCAGCGCGGCCGGTCTTCGTCGAGGGCCCCTTTTCCCTGTGGCTCCGAAACAAATGTGTCTATTATCACATCCTCAGAGCTGACTTGCTGCCCCCTGAGGAGAGGGTAAGGGCCCAAAGCATGAGTGGCGGGTATGGGTATATTTGAGGAAGGCAGCGTTGGCACCACTCAGGGGCTCCTGTGAAGTCTCAGAGGGGCAGGTGGAAGAGGAAGGGATGGCTCCTGGTTTGGGGAGGTAGGCTGCCACTGCCTGGAAGATCCTGGGCCTCTGACCCTACTATACCCACCTCCCTGGGGTAGGAAGTAGAAGAAATTCCAGAGGAGTGGAATCTCTACTACCCGATGCAGCTGCACCTGGACTACGGGAGGAGCGGCTGGGATGACTACGAGTTTGACATCGATAAAGGTAAAACTGGGGTGGGCAGGGTTCCCTGCACCGGATATGATGAGGCCTCTAGGGTACAAGGGTAGCACCCAGGCTAAGACCTGGCCCAGTTACCACATGCAGACCCAGTAGACGTCCAAGTACACACACACACACACACACACGTGTGCTCCCCAGGGGCTCCAGGCCTGTCAGCCCTTGGTCATGGAGCATCTCTGTGCTGGCTACTTGAGTGTGACCAGGACAGGCCAGGTCCCTCCCTTGAGCAGCTCTGGACAGTGTGGGGAACAGGAACATTAAGTTACATTCTGGAGGTCTCAAGGGAGGAGCACACCAGCCAGCATCGGGTAGGCTGTGGGGAGGACTTCTTGGTGGAATGTTGAAGAAAGGCATCACTCAGGTGAAGCATGGGATTAGCAGTCTAGGCAGAGGGGATATCTTGTGCAAAGGCTTGGATGCACAAGAAACATCCCACCTGTGGCCTGGAAGGGGTGCAGGCATGGGGGGGGGGTGTTCCTCCAATCCCCACTGCACAAACTCTAAGCACCTGTTTCCCCCAACAGTGGAGGAAGGCCCTGTCTTCGCCATATGCATGGCGGGTGCCCACGATCAAGCTACACTGGCCAAGTGGATCCAGGGCTTGCAGGAGACCAACCCAGCCCTGGCCCAGATCCCCGTGGTCTTCCGCCTGGCAGGGTCCACCGGGGAGCTCCTGGCGCCCTCCTCAGGGCTGGAGGAGCCGTCCCCGCCCCCACCAGAGGTACAGGAAGAAGAGGAAGACGATCAGCAGCGACAGCATCAGGGCCAGAGCTGAGCTTGAGCAGTCACCGAACAAGCTGTGGACTGGTGTGACAGCGTGAGATGCCTTTTGAGTGTACAGCAAATAAAAGTTTTCCGTCCTGGGGCTGTCCTCTGTTTTCTCTGGCAGCGTGGCGTCTCTGTCCTTGTAATGCTTGGTGGCCTGACTTTTCAAGGGATCTGCAGCATCCGGGACGGACAGATCGGACCCCAGGCTTTCCCTCTGCCTTCACCTGACCGCTCCTACCCTTTCCTTGTTCTCTCCAAGATGCATTCGGGATGAGACGTGGAGAGAGGAGCCCCTACCTCCTAGGGTCTATGAGCTCATCTAGGTCTTTCTTCCCGTGGCTGGCCTCAAACCTCAGCCCCTCCCTCGGTCTCTGCGAAGTTAAAAAGTTTAACAGAGGAAAAGAGTAAGAGAAGAACGGGTCACCGCTCGCGCTTGTGGCGCGCATGCGCAGTTTCTGCTCTCGGTCTCCTCTTGGCGCCTTGGGGCAGTGAAAGTCCGTGAGAAATTTCCCGTCGGCGCGGAAGATGCGCGCCACTTCCGGCCGGGCTCCTAACAACGGGGGAGGTTGGTAACCAGGGAGGGGGGGATGGCGGAGCGGGTGCCGGAGCCCGAGGCGGAGGCGGAGGCTGAGGCGGGCGCAGGCGGGGAGGCGGCGGCCGAGGAGGGCGCGGCGGGCCGCAAGGCGCGGGGTCGGCCGCGGCTCACGGAGTCCGACCGAGCCCGGCGGCGGCTCGAGTCCCGGAAGAAGTACGACGTGCGGCGTGTGTACCTGGGCGAGGCGCACGGGCCCTGGGTGGACCTGCGGCGCCGCAGCGGCTGGAGCGACGCCAAGCTCGCAGCCTATCTCATCTCGCTGGAGCGCGGCCAGCGTAGCGGCCGCCACGGGTGAGGGGGCCCGGCCAGAGGGAGGGAGGGAGAGAGCGAGGGAGGAGACGCCCCCATCCCTGCCAAGCCTGGTCCCGCCCCCTCTGCCCACGGCCCCGCCCCCGGCACCTGTGAGCCCCGCCCAGTGGCCGGGCCGCCGGCCTGGGTCTCCTACCGCCGGTCCTGGGACGCGCCTGGCTCGCGGCCCCGCCTCCCGGCTTTCCAACTGTCCAATCCTAGGATGCGCCCAGCCTCTCGACCCGCCTCTTAGTACTTTGCCCCGCCCACCAGATTTCTGGCTGCCCAATCCTAGTGCCGGCCCCACCTCCAAGCATTCTAACTACCTAGTCCCTGGAGGGGCGGCCCCGCCTCCTGAGGCCTTAACGTCCCTTCTTCCTTGCTGGGCCTTGGGATCTCAAATGCCTCATCTTCTAAAACCCCTACTGTGCAGGCTGGGGCTGTGACTGGATACACTGGGCAACGCAGCCCTGTCCCTCATGAGGTTCTGGCACTCCATCTGGGGTTCTGTGCCTCCCCATTCCCACGACCCTTCACCTCAGACATAGAAAGACTCCTCTCGATCCAGATCGCGTTCCTTTAAACCTCTTGGCTCCTGGGGAACACCTTAGCCCATGGAGACTCAGGTGAAGAGGAAGTCCCAAGTTAGCCGCTCGGGTAGAAGGCAGGCCTTTGCAAGAGTCTCAGTCTTGAGAATGAGGAATGTGGATGCAATTCTTCCTTCCTGCCTAATAGGTTGGCGTGACAATTAAATGAGTTAAAATACAGCAGAAGGCTTAGAACGTGGTTGGCACGAGGTGAGCACTCCAAGTATTAGTTGTAATGATGATATTTGTTCTCTGTCGCAATGCTGCGACAGTATCCTCCTTGTGCCCTGGTTTTTATTTGCACACATTGCACATTGGCATGTTCCTCTGGGGGGAGATTCTAAGGGTCAAGGATCAACCAGATCCTTCTGAATTGCACTACCACCGCCCTGCGGTGGCAGGCTGGCTTATATGCCCAAGAGTAAATCAGGAAATGCTGGGCATTTAAAAAACTCAAGTTAGTGTTCCATTATTGGAGTTTCTTTTCTTTTTTCTAGACAGTGCAAGTGGGGATGGTGGAGTGTGAAGGGAGAGCAGAGTGAGAAGGAGAAAGAATCTTAAGCAGGCTCCACACCCAGTGCAGCGTGGAACCTGTCACGGGGCTCTGTCTTACAGCCCTGAGATCATGACCTGAGCTGAAATCAGTAGTCCCACACCTAACTGATTGAGCCACCCAGACACCCCCACACACACATTAGTGGAGTTACTGATTCAGTTAATCTGGGTAGAGTTGCAGACCTTTGCTTTTTTTCTGCAAAGCTGCCAGGGAGACATTATGTGCAGCTGGAGTTAAGAACCACTGGCCAGAGGGAGCTCCTGGAGGTCCCTAAGCTGAAAGTGGTATTTTCATTAAAAAAAAAAAAAAAAAAAATTTATTTATTTAACAAAGAAGAGGAGAAGCAGGCTCCCCGCCGAGCAGAGAGCCCGATGCGGGGCTCAATCCAAGGACTCTGAGACCATGACCTGAGCCAAAGGTAGAGGCTTAACCCACTGAGCCACCCAGTTGCTCCTGAAAGTGGTACTTTCAGAAGCTCAGTTTGTGTAGTCGTGCAAGACTGGGGCCAGGACACTGAGACAGCCCAGGCCATACATGGCAATAACTGGGCCCCAGGACACATGGGTAGTCGGGAAAACACAAACCCTGAATGAGGGGTCTCGATGGGAAATGGACATGACCAGAGATAGGGGGTCACTTATTTCAACTGTTCAATTATTTGTACCTGTCTTGTCCCTGGAAGATTTCAGTTCAAGACTATGTGCAACTTGGACCAGAAGACAGAAATGAAAAGTGGGATGAAAAGAGAAAAGAGAGGTGCTGGGTGACTCAGTAAGTTGGGCCTCTGCCTTAGGCTCCGGTTTTCATCTCGGGGTCCCAGGATCAGGCCTGCCTCGAGCTCTCTGCTTGGCAGGGATCCTGCCTCTCCCTCTGCCTCTACTCCTCCCCACTGCTTGTGCCTGCACTCTCTGTCAAATAAATAAATAAAACTTGAAAAGATAAAGGAAAAGGAGGGACATGGTGGGGCCAGGATCTGTGCTATTGGATTGAAACATAAGTCACAGGGGACATGGCAAGGGCAGTTTTGTGGCATAGTGAATTAAAAACCCAACCAGAGGGGTTCAAAAGACATGACAACGTGGGAACAGAGAATGGGCCATAAATTTGCCTCAGAAGCATCCTAGCAGCCAGTGGGAAAAGGGAAACAATGGCCAATAGTAGGGTTTCCGGTACCCGTTTGTTTAGGGAACGCTTCATCAGCACCCACTGTGTGCCAGGCACTGGCGTGAGTGCTGACGGTGCAGCAGGAAACAGCACAGAAAGTCACTGACTTACAGAGTCGCCACTTTAGAGGCCAGAGGGCGGAGGCTTGTCCACTGTGCAAAGGCTTGTCTGCTGTATTACTTTACATTTACTATTATTTATGATCATGAATAAATTACATGTGAGAGATTGATGGGGCTATGTAAAGAAAAAAAGTGAAATAGGGAAAGAGGAATCAGGAGGGGGTGCTGGAGGTTTAAATGGTGTGTTAGGGTGGGCTGCAGTGAGAGGATAGCATCCAGGATACAGACCTGAACGAGGCGGGGAAAGCCATGCAGATAACTGCAGGAAGAGTGTTTGAGGAAGAAGGAGTGGCAGGTGCAAAGGCCCTGAGGCAGAGCCCAGCCTGGTGTGTGCATGAGGCAGTGAGGAGACCCATGTGGCTGGAGCACAGTGAAAGGATGAAGAGTGGGAAAAGACGAGGACAGGAAGGTGACAGGAACTTACAGACTGCATGGAGGACTCTGGTTTTTCCTCCCAGTTAAGTGGGAGGCCTGATGGGATTTTTTTCTTTGCTTTTTTTAAGTACAGAATTTCAGACAGAGAGGTCCCATACCTGGCTTATATTTTAACAGAAGCACTCTCCAGGGTATGCGTGGCAGGAGGATTGGGTGAGGGTTGCCCCGAAACAAGGTTGACTAAGAGCTGGCAGTCTTTGATGCTGGTGATGGTCTTTAGGAGGTTCACTCTTCTCTCTAGCTTTGTATGTGTTTAAGTTTTTCCTTTTACATCTTACAATGTTAACAAGAAAATCAGAAGAAGCACACGGACTCCGATGTTGAGGCTCTGGGAGGGGAGGGCCAGAGCTGGTAGACGGGGAGAGAGCTGACTGCACCGGTCCAGGTGAGTGAGGCAGGGCCGTGCAGAAGTGGGGAGAAGTGACTGAAATCAGGGCCAGCAGGGTTTGCTGTTGGGTGTGGATATGAGAAACGATGACCCCCAGGTTTGGACTTGAGCACCTGGAAGGTTGCAGGGGCCGGTAACAGAGAAGGGACAGGTCGGGGGACAATACAACAGCTCACGTGTGTGATGTCTGAGAAACCCCTACATGTAGTGCTGGGGAGGCATGCTGGTGGCGGTGTGGTCAGGAGAGGGCCAGGTGGGAGATCCGGGTTTGGGGGTCACCAGGCCAGTGATGGTACAGTGCCAGAGGTTGCTAAGGGGGTGCAGGTACACACACAGGTCTGAGCCCGGCACTCGCTCTCTGTGATCAGAGAGGTCAGGGAGACAAGGGAGAAGCAGCAGCCAGGAGGCTGGTGCAGAACTTTCTGGGCCAGCGTCCTGGAGGCCGAGGGAAGGACCTGCGGTCTGACACTGCTGGGCCGAGGGAGGCAGCCACCCCCAGGGTCTGGAACAGGACAGTTTGTGGTGGAGAAGACCCTGACTCGAGGGGCTCAGGAGAGACGCAGGAGAAGACAGGGAGACTGCACACACATATAGACAGCTCCGAGGGAGTGGGGAGAGGAATGAGCAGGACTTGGCAGGGAAGGGGCTCCAGATTATTTAAATCCAGTGTAGGAGTGGTGGTGTGTTGGGACACTTGGCGGGGATGAGGGAGTCGAGCATGAAAGCAAATGGCAGAGGAGAGCGAAGGAGAGCTGTTGGGCATCCTTGGGGGCTGGCCACTGTGGGGAAAGCAGAGCCCCAAGGAAGCCCCAGAAGCTGCTGCCCTCCAACAGGGTGATGTGTAAGGGCTGGAACCCAGAGAAGTGGACAGGGGGAGGGAAGGCGGTTTGAGGTCTGGCCTCGTTTAATCGCCACAGCGACTCCGTGTGGGAGTTACGGCTGTTTTCCCCACTTCGCAGGTGAGGACACTGAGGCTCAGAGGGGACAAGACCTGCTCAAGGTCACACAGCTAGTCAAGAGCGGAGAGGAGACTTGAACTTGGATCTGAGGCACCCAGCCGTTCCCTAGCACCAAGCGCCGTTCCCAGTCATGGCAAGGGTTTGAGCGCACAGAGGCGGCCGCGGGTGTTTGCACTTGGCCAGCCTGCCCCTCCGAGCGAAGGAGAGAGCTGTGGGCGGGGATGGAAGCATCTGGGATGGGGGCAGCCGGAGACCTGGACGAGGGCAGAGCCAGGGGCAGAGGAGCCAGGGGAACTGTCTTGGGACCAGACTCGGGGTGCAATCCCAGGACAGGTGTGATCAGCCTGGACAGGTGGGGTAGATGGTGAAGCTTGTCAGCTTCACCTGACAAGCCCCTGGACTGCCTGTCAGGGTGATTTGTGTGGAAAGCACGGTCTGGGCCATAGCGGGGAGGCCAGCGTTCCAGGGCCGGGCTCTGTGAGGACATCAGTAATGGCAGTGATCATCTCTACCACTTGCTGAGCAGTTACTTAGTCCCCGGGGCCATGCTAAGCTCTTGCAGTGCGTATAACCTCATGCCAGGCCCACAAGAAAGGGACGGTTATGATCCCACGCTACAGATGGGCAACTGAGGCATGGGGAGACAAGGTCACCCAGGGTCTCAGGGCCTCCTGCTGCAGCGTAGAAAAGGAAGGATGAGGGGCATCTGGCTGGTTCAGTTGGAAGAGCACGCGACCCTTCATCTCGGGCTCATGAGTTCAAGCCCCACGTTGGGTGCAGAGATTACTTATTTATTTTTTTAAGACTTTTTTATTTATTTAAGGGCGAGAGAGAAAGAGAGTGCAAGTGGGGGGAGGGGCAGAAGGAGGAGACAGAGAATCTTAAGCAGACTCCCTGCTGAGCGATCTCATACCCCTGAGTCCAGAGCTGAGATCCAGAGTCAGACGCTTAACCCACGGAGCCACCCAGGTACCCCGGTGTAGAGATTACTTAAATAAATTAATTTTATTTATTTTTTTTTTTTAAAAAAAGGAAGGATGAGGGAGAAGCCAGAGCAGGTGGGCAGATCCAGAAGCGTGGTGTCAGGAAGGCAGAGGGAGCCCAAGCGGATGCGGGAGGACTAACTCCAAAACACCTGCCCTCAGCACACGTAGAGCCAGTGCTGGGCCACAGTACGGGGTCAGGATCCCACCTAGTGGTTCTGGTGGCCATCTGGGGGGTGGGAATCCTTGGCGGGCCCCCAATGCTTAGGCCTCGGTCATGGCAGCACATGGTCAGGGTGTCACACTCCGGCCAAAGTGGGGAAGGCCCCAGAAGCTGGTGACATGGTGACCAGAGCATGTGGGCCTGAGCTGGCTGCAGGGGTGGCACTGATGGAGGGGGCAGCACCTTGGGTGGGGGCCCACATAGAGCCTGCAGTGAGGGCCAGGGGCAGGGTCTTTAGCAGGGCCAGCCCTCCTGGCTTGGCCTGACGGTCTCTGCAGGGATCTCAGCCAGCCTGAGGGGCGGGAGCTGCTGGGCCCTGGATAGGGCCAACTCCATGAATGTCCTTTTGTTACGGAATAAACGACCACGGACCTAGTGGCTTAAAACCACACGAATTATCTCACATTTCTGTGGGTCAGGACTCTAGCATGTGTAGGCTGGATCTTTTGTTCAAGGTCTCACAGGGCTGAAACAAGGCTTTCAGCTGGCCGCATCTTCATCCGGAGGCTCAGCTAGGGAAGGAGTGGCTTCCAGACTCCCTCGGAGCGTTGGCAGAATTCATTCCCCCCTGCATTGTACAGCTGAGGTCCCCACAGCCTTGAGGCCGTCTACCAGGATTGCTGTCAGCTCCCAGAGGCCGTTCTCAGGTCCTAGCCCCTCATAGGCCATTCCTATCCTCATACTCAAGGGCTCCCCTGATTAGGCCAGGCCCACCTTGGAAAGCTGCCTCCCGATTCATTCCAAGTCACCTAGGCACAGGAGTGGTATCCCAGCATATTGTCAGGCCGCCCCACTCATGAGGAGAGGATTACAAGTGTGTGACCCGGGGGTAGGAATCATGGGGCCAGTGTAGAATTCTGCCTGCCACACTGACTTTCTGTTACCCTTTTCTGAGTTCTCCACTCCCTGGCCACAGGCCCCTGGGCAGGCAGCCTCACTGCTCAGCCTCATTTTCCCACTTGGTGAAATGGATGGCGATGCTAGACCACAGTCCCAGGGCTGGTGTCCGTGGAGGAGAGAGGCCACATGCAGACCCCGGGGAAACAGGACAACAGCTACAATTCGGCCTTGGAGCAGGGTGCCATCACTGGCTCAGCGTCAGCCATGCCCTGTGTTCACTTCCCCTGCCTCTCTCTCTTACAGGAAGCCGTGGGAGCAGGTCCCCAAAAAGCCAAAGCGGAAGAAAAGTAAGTGGGGGTGCAGCCAGCAGGGAGGGGATGGGTGTTGGGAGCAAGTGGCTTTGTTGTTCGTTCCCTCAGTCATTGTCAGGCCCCATCTGTGGAGCGCCTGCACGGGACAGTGCTGAGTGGACCGGCCCAGACGCAGCCCTGCCCTCCCAGAGCCCATGGTCTCAGGGGAAGACAAGGGACAGGCCCAGCAGGGCCGTGGCAGGGAATTAGGGACACTGGGGGCCCAGAGGAAGGGCCTGACCCAGCTGGGCCTGCGGAGAGCTTGGGGACAGGGGCAGGAAGGGGACCGGCACCTGTGCTATGCCCAGTGGGGGTACCCCACCCCCCCATCTCATACATAAAAGGCCAAGTCCCCACCCCACACTGCACAGCTGACAAGGGGCCAGGCCAGAGCACACCCATGTTACCCGAGCCGTCCCCTTAGCTCCTGCACTGTCCTGCCTGATGCGTGGGAGTCACCCAGGGAAGAGCTGGACAGGGCAGAGGGAACAGCTTGTGTGGGGGCCTTAAGAGCACATCACGTGCCAAGCTGAGAGGATCAGGGCACGAGCAGTCGGAGTGGAGGCCTGCCACGAGTCCCTCCTACCCCCAGGCCGCAACCTCTGAGCCCCCGCTCTGTGGGTCTCAGGCCTTGTCCAGCAGGGTGAGGGCCAGCAGTCTGGGAACAGCCATCAGGTGGCCATGAGTCCCGTCCCTTCTCACAGTTGTCAGAAGCAAGGGCCGAGCTAAACCTGTGGCCTCCCAAGTCCCAAAGGGGTGAGGAGGGAGATAAGGAGACAAGTGCGGTGTGGAGGGGCGGCTAGGGGCGGGGTCCCTCTTGTCCCCACGGTCATCACAGAGCTGAAGTCCCCAGACAGCATCCCTAGGCCCCAGGACCCTTCTGGGCACCCTCCTCATCTCCCAAGCTGGAAGATGGGGAGGACGGCTTCCTCCCCCTTGGCTGCAAGGCCAGCATCATTAGACAAATGACAGGTTCCATTTCTTGAGCATTCAGAGTGTACCCAGCCCGTCCCATGCCCTGTCCTTGTCTTCCCTGCCTCCCCTCTGGCAGCCCACAAGGAGTGGGGACGGTTACTCGCCCCCGGCCCAGAGGAGGCAGCTGAGGTTCAGAGAAGCTGGATCCACCCGGCTACAAAGTGGCAGTCAGAGTTTGAACCCCGCAGTCAGGCTCCACTGGGCCCACCTCCTTGAAGCATCAACTCATCCAGCAAGCCATCCTGCCAGGCCCTGCATGGGCACTGGGGACACAAGAGGACCAGCAGACAGGTGTCCCCGCCCTTGGGGAGCTGGCACTCTAGCAGGGAAGACAGAAACACAGATGGGATCTGGGTACTACCTGGAAAAAAAAAAGAAGAGCAAGTCAGGTCAGCTAGAAGGACACTGGGGAGGGGACAGGAGACTGAAGGAAAGACCTGAGTGAAGGGGAAAAGGCAAAGCCATTATCTGGAAGGAGACATAGTCCGTGCAAAGGCCCTGAGGCAGGGCAATACCTGGGAGGAAGCCATGAGGCTGGGATGCAGTGATCAAGGAGAAAGGCAGAGAAGGGCTTGGTGGCTCTGGGGAGGACTTTGCCTTTTACCCCCAGCCAGGTAGGAGCCCTGGTGGCTTCTGGGCTGAGGAGGGCATGACCAGACTCAAGCGTTTGCAGTAGGTGCCCTCTGCTGCAGACCGAGTAGACTGGTAGTAGGACAGATGTAGGAGCAGAGAGACGCGGGCAGAGGGGACTCAGCGGGTCCAGGCCAGAGTCTCTGCATAGCAAGCAGCCGCTGACCACCTATCACACGCCGGGCTCCACAGTTCATGTGGTTTCCCTTACAGTGAGGACCCTGTGGCCTGTCTCCATTCTCACCAGCGCAGACCTCACCTCGCAGAGCCTGTTTCTTCATCTGCAGATGGGAGACAGGCCTGGACAGGGTGCAGGAAGGTGTCTCACCGCCCGGGGAGCCAGAAGGCCCGGGCATCCTGGGGCTCTGGATGGGTAGGCAGGGGGCTGGCGATCATTGTCCCTGACCCCGCGCCCCACCCTGTGTGTGCAGGGAGGCGACGCAACGTGAACTGCCTAAAGAACGTGGTGATCTGGTATGAGGACCACAAGCACCGCTGCCCGTACGAGCCGCACCTGGCCGAGCTGGACCCCACCTTTGGCCTGTACACCACGGCCGTGTGGCAGTGCGAGGCCGGCCACCGCTACTTCCAGGACCTGCACTCGCCCCTGAAGCCCCTCAGCGAGTCAGACCCCGACAGTGACAAAGGTGGGTCCGAGGGGCGAGGGCTCCACGGCTCCTCTGGGGCCGCGTGGCCCGGGACTCCCTGCCCTCGTGATCTCGTCGGCCTGGAAGCAGTTGAGCGAGGAGGCCAGCGCTGGCTGTGCCAGGGACGGCGCCCCGGCCCCGCAGGCTGGCCTGCCATCTTCCAAGTCCTTCTGGGGCTGAGAGGCAGTGGCCCCCATTTCCCAGAGGGACAGCTGTGACAGCTTGGCCCACCTGTGCCCGAGGCCAGCCGGGCTGGAGGTCAGGAAACCTGGCTCCGTGGCTGGAGGGAGGGGTGGGTGCTGGGCGTCCTCAGGCTCCGCAGCTCTCCTGGCCTCTGCCTCCTCCTCTGTCTTCCCTGGCCCTTTCCCTTTCGGGTCTGGGCTGTCTCCAGCCTCAACCTCTTCCCCTCTCTGCCCTGCGCTCCTCCTTCCTCCCCATTCTCTGTTCGTGAGCTCTCTCTCGTCCCCCCGCCCCTGCTCACTCTTCTGTTTCATCCTCTGCCTTCTGTCTCCTGCCTTCTCCCTGCCCCCACCAGTCTCCCCCACACTCCACTCCCTTCCCCCCAGTCCGTCTCTCCCTGCTCTGCCCCTGCCCCTCATCTGCCACCCCATGTGGGTCCCATGTCCTGAGCAAGCAGCCGGACCAGGAGGGACTCAGTTCCCGAGGCCCAGTTGGTCCTGGTGGGGGAGCAGAGGAGGTGCGGCGGGTGGCCTCAGGATCTCGGCTTCAGCTGCGAGAAGGAGCCACGGGGCCGCTGCCAGGTGCCCCGCCGGGGCCGAGGGTGAGGTCAGTTGCCAGGGCTGAGCCTGCGCTGGCAGGAATCACAGAGCAGGTGGCATCCCAGCTGGCCAAGGGGAAGCCGTGGGCGAGAGCTGTTCCAGGTGGGCCCCCCAGCCAACGGCCATCCCATTTGTGTCAGCCAGAGCCCACCGTGCGGGCGGCCCCTCGTCAGTCCTCTCCCCGCTCCAGGTACCCCCCCCCACCACCGCCAACTTAACCCACCCTGAGTCTTCCCTATAGCTCTTCTGTCAGCGCCCCTTGGCTACAGTAGGGAAAACCAAGGCCCTGGGACGAACTGTGACTGACCCTCCTGGTGATGGGTCCGCTGGGCTGGGGATGGCACCCAGAGGAGCCCCCTTGGGCCCCTACTCAACTGTGACACCAGTGGCTGGGGCATCTGGCTCTCAGGAGCGAACGCTGGGATCTACAGTTGGGGGGTTCCGCTGCCGGGACGGGGAGGGGCTGTGTCTCCTGTCCCAGTCCGGTTCCCTCAGCAGCTCCCTTACCAGCTCTCTGCCTGGGGTACCTGCTTCTCACTAAGTAGGCGCACCTCCTGCCGGCACTGTGAGAGGCTATTTCTGTGATTCAGGCCATGATCACCCGGTAAGAAGCGCAGTCTGGCCCCTCACAGTCCGAAGCTACAGCTGGGGAGGCAGGCGAACCCCTAGGCTGTCCCCCCTGCAGCTCACTGGGTGACTGCCCCCTGCTTCACGGTGGAGCCCAGGGATTCAACTCACCCTGCAGATTACAGGGTGTTGCAAGGAGGGGCCGATTCCCCTACCCCACCCCTGCTGCCATCTGGGGGCCTTGAGTCAGGGATAGGGCATTACGATAAGAAGAATAATAGAAAACATTGGTAGGGTGCTTACTCAGAGCCTGGAACTGTCCTAGGCCCTTTACACATATTTCCTCATTACTCCAAACAGCCCCTGGGGAAGGTACCAACTTATCCTCAGGCCCAGAGAGGTTACGTAAGGCCCCCACATCACACAGCGGGTAGGGGGAGCACCAAGATCCCAGCCCCGAAGTCTGGTCCCAGAGTCTGTATGCCCCATGTGACCTTCTGGGAGGGTAGGACGCGCGGTCCCCAGACACTGTGCCCTGAGTCTGTCATGCGTGTGTAACCGAGGGTCAGCCCTTGATTTTTCTGTCCCCTTTTCTCTCCATGAGTGGACTTTAGCATGAAATAGCCTGGGCGAAATGTGGGTCTCCTTGACCTCCATCACAACATCAGGCTGAGATTCATTCATTTTTACAACCATGTGCTCAGTGTGCACCAGGCGGCCTTCTGGGCCCTGGGGCCTGTGCCTAGGGCCCCCCCCCCCATCCTTGTGGAGCTTATGATCTTGAGGGGAAGCAGAGAAGAAACAAGATAAACAATTAAAATCTAGAGAATAGCGGAGAGTGGTATTTCGGAGGAAAATCAGGGAGAGAAAGAATGCTACCTGAGATAAGACAGTCAAAGGCTTCCGTGAATGAACAGCATTTCAGGAAAGGGTCTGATAGAGGTGAGGGAGAAGGCCCCTGTAGGTGTCCGAGAGAAGAATGTTCAGGCAGAGCAAACAGCAAGTGCAAAGGGCCTGAGGCCGGAGCCTGCCTAGTATTCCTAAATACGAGGATGTAGTGCCAGTGGGGTTTGCTGACAAACTGAAAGTGGCTGTGAGAGAAAGAGAAGTCAGGGGCAGCCCTCAAGACTTGGCTTGGCCTGAGCGCCTGGAAGGACAGAGCCGCCATCAACCCCTGAGACAGGGATGTCTGCGAAGGGTGTGGGCTTTTTCTTAGGGAAGATTCAGAGCCCAGAATTACTGAGTGGACTCTCAGGTGGCTGTGAGACTCCCCGCCCCCACCGGGGGCAGCAGAAGAGGCAGTGGGAGGTAAGAGCCCCCAACCCCACAGGAGGTCCAGGCCGAAGCTGTCCACATGGAGACATGGGGTATGGGTAAGGACAGTGTAATGAAAATCCGCATTTGACCTCTCTCCCTGGTTCCTGGCACAGAGCTCCTAAAACCCTTGGAATTTCCCGAGTGATGGGAATGTTCTTCCTTGTTCGTCACGAGCCCCTTTCATAAGGGGCCCCTTTGGAACATACCTGAGTCTGTGCTAATCTTGGTGACTCAGGCAGGGACCCCTAGACAGCTTCAGGACGGGGGCTGGTCACCAAAGACACATGATTAGTGGGGGCGGGGAGGTGGGGAGTCACTCAACCCAAGTCTGACCCCATAGGGCCACCAGAGAGGGGCCAGAAACCCAGAATTCGGGTCTGAGGCTGAGGGAGGAGAGCGTCTCTGAGGAGCAGGGGTGGTCGGGGCACAAGGGGGAACTGAGAAATGAGAGGGGTTTGTGGCTCTGAGGGGGTCACCGTGCCCAGCCCCCAGCAAGCCCTCGACAGATACTGTTGCCGTCACTGTTGCTATCGTGACCGTCCCCTTTCCTTTGTCACCACAGTGGGCAATGGCCTGGCGGCTGGCAGCTCCGACTCTTCCAGCTCTGGCTCGGGCTCCGACTCCGAGGAGCCCCCTGAGGGCCAGCCGGCCAAGGTGGCGGCTGCGGCAGCAGCGGCGGCAGTCACCCCCACCAGCCCGGCAGGCAGCAGCGGGCTCATCACGCAGGAAGGTGTGCACATCCCCTTCGACGTCCACCACGTGGAGAGCCTGGCTGAGCAGGGCACCCCGCTGTGCCCCAACCCAGCAGGCAGCGGGCCTGAGGCCCTGGAGACGGTGGTGTGCGTGCCGGTGCCCGTACAAGTGGGCCCGGGTCCTGGCACCCTCTTTGAGAACATGCCCCAGGAGGCCCTGGGCGAGGTGGTAGCCAGCTGTCCCATGCCGGGCATGGTGCCTGGCTCGCAGGTGATCATCATCGCCGGCCCCGGCTACGATGCCCTCACAGCTGAGGGCATCCACCTCAACGTGGCAGCAGGCAGCGGCGCCCCCACTGGGGGTCTGGGGGATGAGGTGCCCTGCGCGGTGATGGAGGGCGTGGCGGCCTACACCCAGACGGAGCCCGAGGGCAGCCAGCCCAGCACCACAGACCCTGCCGCCTTGGCAGGCATCGAGACCAAGAAAGGTCTGGCGGGGCCAGGAGGGGGGCCGTGCCGGTCCAGGGAGGGCTGCTGGGGTCTCTGGCAGGGGTTGGGGTGCAGGGAGGGAGGGGTGGCCCTGGATCCAACTTCACCACGCAAGTCCCCCCCACGGACACCCGCCCCGTGTCCGCCCCCGTAGAGAAGGAGGACTTGTACATGCTTAAGAAGGAGGAGAAGGAGGAGCCTGTAGCCCCGGAGCTGGCGGAGCTGGCGGCCACGGTACCTGAGAGCACAGAACCGGAAGCAGAGGTGGACGGGGAGGAGCTGGACGGCAGTGACATGTCGGCCATCATCTACGAGATCCCCAAGGAGCCTGAGAAGTGGGTGCCTGGGCAGCGGGGGGCTGGGACGAGGAGCAAGCCACGGGCCCATAGCCAGCCTGGTGTGACAGCCCTAACGCCACGGGCCCCTTCCCCTCCAGGAGGCGGCGGAGCAAGCGGACTCGGGTGATGGACGCCGACGGTCTGCTGGAGATGTTCCACTGCCCCTACGAGGGCTGCAGCCAGGTCTACGTGGCCCTCAGCAGTTTCCAGGTGAGACCACTGGCCCAGCAGGCTGAGCAGGGCCTGCTTCCTTTTCCCGCTGCCTGTGTGCAGGCATCTGAGCAGTGTGGCTCACAGATGGTCCCTCATGGCCCCACCAGGTGCCACTGGCCTGCTTCCCACATGCCCACCTCTCAGTAGCTTCTCACTGACCCTGCCTTGGCCACAGGGTGCCAGGTGTCACCTTGCTGCCTCCCCTTCCTGCTCTCCAGTGCCTTTGTCCTGCCTTCTAGTCAGCCTGGACTCAGCCTGCTTTTGCCCCAGCCACCTTCTTGGCTCCGGATGCTTCTTCTCTGGACTTGGCTCGGGAGGCGCCTCCACCAGGAAGTCCTCCCTATCCCCCCCAGGTCTAGTGGGGTCTGCAAGCCCCAGGTCACCACACCATCAAGACATCCCTGTAGTTTGTCCCCAGGAGGCTGGATGGGATGCCCCAAGGGCAGAGACTGTCCTGTCACATTCCCATCTGTGGCAGGAGGTGGCACCAGTAGGCCTTTGAATTTGCCTGGTCTCATTTTCTAGCATTGTGTTGAGCATATATCGGGTGCCAGGCCTAGAGCTGGGCCCTAGAACTACAGATGTGCTGGTGAGTGGAAGAATAAAAGAACAAAATAATGACTGAGGGGCCTGCCCGCCTGGACTGTGGGCACAGCACATCTCCATGGCAAAGCCTGCCTCGGGACTGAGAGCCCTGGAACCCAGGCCAGGCCTGCCACTGCCCACCGGTGAGACATGGGCCAAACCCTCTGCTCCTGGACCCTCATCTCCCCATCCATAAAACCGGGCCAATAGCAGGGCCCCACCGCACGCAAGGTTATGACGAGGCTGCCTGATGCCCCAGCCCAGGCCCTGGCTTTCAGCGGTGCCCAAGAAAGCTGTGGCTGATCCCAGTTGTGTCCCTGAGCCTTTGCTCAGAGCCAGGAGGCCCTTGCAAGGGCAATGGCAAGGGGCCCCCTCTTCGCTCCCCCAGAAAGCCTGGCCCCAGCCTGCCTCCCAGCTACGCTTGTCTGTCCCCATGTGGATAACCCTGGAGGTGGGCCCATGGCACCCACAGCCCCACTCCTGCCCCTCTTGCCTGCAGAACCATGTCAATCTGGTACATCGGAAAGGGAAGACCAAGGTGTGTCCACACCCTGGCTGTGGCAAGAAGTTCTATTTATCCAACCACCTGCGGCGACACATGATCATCCATTCAGGTCAGGCCCCTGGTGGCGCTGGCAGCAAGGGGCATAGGGTCATGGGCCTTGGATCTAGGGCGGGCCATGCAGGCTGGAACCCCAAGGAGCACTGGGTCCCCAGGCATAGGACTGTCCCCCTCCCTGGGACTGACCCCCTGCGCGCAGGCTGCTGACTCCATGGGTAGCTGTGGTGCCTCTATCCAGGGGGAGGGCACGGCTTCAGGTTTTTCAAGAGGTGGGAACCGTGGATTTTTATGTGAAGTCACCCCGAAGTTCAAATATTGGGGTCAAATTCAGACCCACTTTGGCTTGACAGTTTGCACTTGGTGCCTCCTGGGAAGCCGAGCTCACATTTCAGCTCTGCCCCAGAGCCTTCCCCTACAGCCTCTGAGCCTCATCCGTGAGCTGCCCTCGGTATTAACCGCCCTTGTCATTAGATTCAGCAGTGGCTCCCAGAGTTTGTGGGATCTGGTGTCCCTGCGCCCGGAGGGCCGGGAGCCCGCCAGGGAAGCCGGTTTTGGCAGCGCGGCAGAGACATCCCGCAGCCCCCGCCCCCGATGGCCGCGCGCTCAGCCCCGCATCTCCCCAGGTGTCCGTGAATTCACCTGCGAAACCTGCGGCAAGTCCTTCAAGAGGAAGAACCACCTAGAGGTACACCGACGCACGCACACCGGCGAGACGCCCCTGCAGTGAGTGACAGGGTTCCCCGTGAGGTTGATGGGGGTGATGCGGGGGAGAGGAGAGGTCCTGGGCCTGTAGCCGCAGAGGGCGGGTCCACCCCTCGGGTTGGGGGTGGGTCCTAGTGGCTTGGGCCCCACCCCCAATGCGGCCCCACCTCACTCTGACCCCGCCCCCGGTGTCGCCCGCCGGCTCCCGGCAGGTGCGAGATCTGTGGCTACCAGTGCCGACAGCGTGCATCGCTCAACTGGCACATGAAGAAGCACACCGCCGAGGTGCAGTACAACTTCACGTGCGAGCGCTGCGGGAAGCGCTTCGAGAAGCTGGACAGTGTCAAGTTTCACACGCTCAAAAGCCACCCGGACCACAAGCCAGCCTGATCCATCCAACCACTGATCGCCCTTATTTATTTGTCCGCTCGGACACGATGCCCGGGCTTGCCGGGGCCCGGACAGCCGCGGGGGCCTCCCGGACCGCCGGCCGGAAGGAGGCGCCCCTGCCCTGCCCCAGGGCTGGGCCCCCCGGGGCTGGTCCCCCCTCAACCCCACTCTATCTCTGGAGGTGGTGCCTGGGGCTTGCACTGCTAGAACTGTGTCAGAGAGCAGAGCGAGATTAAAGAGCGAGAAAGGAGATGCCCTTCCCCTAGGCCTGGATGATTGGAGTGGGGTGGGCGGGCCCCTCCTTGTCTCTATCTTCATCCCTTCCAGAGCAAGGCCAAGCCAGGCGGTGATGACCCTACAAGCCAGAAGATGCCCTTTTCTTAACAGCTTCTGCTAGGCCTCAGCTATCTGGACCTGGCAGCTCCCAACACTCCCTGTCACAGGCCCACGGGTGGGAGGTTGGGAGCCTGGGAGGCCACTGGACATCTCCCAAGACTCAGGATCCTCATGCTCACTCCTAATTCTTCCCACGGAACACACATTCCCCACCATCAGGGAGCTCAGAGACCGGTTGGGGAGATGTTCAGTAGATCTCTAAGTAAGATGTCTACAGCTGTGACAAGCGCCCTGCAGGAAATAGAGTGATGTTAGTTTCTGGCTGTTTAAGTCGGTGGTCAGGGCGGTCCTTTCTGAGATGGTGGCATTTGAGTGTAGACCAGAATGACAAAGAGGTTCCGTCCCTGAAGAAAGCTGGAGGAGGCAAATCCTAGGGCGAAGGAACAGCCAGTGCCAAAGCCCCGAGGTAGAACGGCTCGGCTTGTTCCTGGAACAGGAAGCCGCGGTGGGGAGGGAAGTTGGCAGCAATGGGGCGGCTGCCCTGGCCCCATTTCCCGGAGGAGGATGCTGAGGTCGCCGCCGCCTCCTGGTCGCTAGCAAGAGAAGCGGGGAGCGATACGAAGCCGGCGGCCGCCAGGTGGCGCGCAAGCTGCGTGGGCCCTGGTGGCTGCAGCCACGTGACCCCGGGGACCGCATCCGCGAGCCCGGGCACGTGCCCGAGGGAGCCCAGTGGCGCCACGCGCAGATTGGTCCCTTGGCTCCTCACCAGTCCGTGGGGGCGGGGCCGGAGCTAGGCTTCATTTTACACTTTGGACCAGGGGTTATCCCAACCAGGGATGGAAGTGTCGGCGGGTATGAGCAAGTCTGGCCGCTGGGGCCACCCACGCGAGCTCCCCAAATCTCCCAGGGCTCAGTCCCCTTAGCTATCCTCGCACATCCAGAGCCAGCAGTTTCCATGGAAACCGCAGCCGGGTCCGCGCGCCCAGGAGGAGCTCCCCTCCCGGCAAAGGCACAGTTTGCAATACGATAGGAGCCGGGAGGAACACGGGGTGGGAACAAGCCTTCGTTCGGGGTCTCTAGGGTTAGCAGCCCAGGTCGCCCAGGCAAACCCAAGAGGGGGCCACCAGGGACCTGCAACGCCACCGCCCAGGTTGCGCGGGCCACTGTGATTGGCCTGTCCTCTCCATCAGCGTGGCAGGGCTCTCTGCTGCGCGCTGTCTCATTGGCTCAATCTCGAGGGCATCCTCCCGCAATTGGTTCTCTAGAGGACAGTCTCTGATTGGTCAAATTAGGTTCTCCTCGCTGGGTTTGATGGCATTCTTGGACAGTCTGGAACCTAAAAGGGCGTGCAGGGACGAGGGTAGGGTGGAGGCTGTGACTCCTGGGTTAGGGGCCCCGCGCTAAGCATCCCGCCGCGCCCTCCGCCAGGCCGTCGGGCCGCTGTCTGTGGTGCTGAAGTCTCAGTCGAAAGCGACCCTGCCCTAGTGAGAACACTTCCTCCCGCCTGATAGCGGTCCCGACGTAAATGTGCCCTTGAGCCTGCGCACCGAAGGAGGCTGCGCCAGCCGCTATTGCCTAAGAGAGGAGCCAGATTCCTCCTAGCTGAGAAGAACCGTGACTCCACAGGCGGGCCAATCCGGAGCCCGGAAAGCCAGGACGTTTATACAACAGATCCACCCACCAAAAATTTATGCGGTCTGAGAAGGCCGGGTGGTTTCCCGGAACCGCAGGCGCCAGTGGGTTTGGTCTGGAATCCTAAGACCCAAACTTCTTCACCCCCCCTTGGATAAGTGCCGGGTGCCCTTGCACTGTGGGATGCCAGTCCCCACCTTTCTAACGAATCTTTTGAACCTAGCCCACTCAAAAGCTGCAGGGTCCCAGTTCTTTCCGCAGGCAGAGGAGAGCTCCTGCCACCACCCCCCCCCCCCCACACACACACCTTTCTCCATTGGTCTTGGTGGGCTACACCTACTGCCCCAAATCTGGGAACCTGGGCCTCGGCTCATAGAAATCTTGGTTCCTCGTCCCTTTCCAGTCTTCTTGGTGGACAGCAACTCCAGAAGTTCGTCCAATCGGGCCACCGATATCTCCTCGCTCTCTTCCCTCCAAGAGCTCAGAGTGTTGGACAGAGGAGGAGACCCGTCCCTGTCTTTTCGGCAGAAAGCCCGCCCGAGAATGGGCGGCAATGTAGGGAGCAGGGTCTACGGGGCAAAGGGGCCCGAATCTGGCAACCCGAGCCTCTAGGGCGTGCTTTCTGGGGGTGCGGAGTCCCAGCCAGCGCGCGCTCGCTTCCACCTGCCGCGCCGTCGGGCGCCGGGAGGAGGCGGGGCTCAGCTGTCGCAGCCAATAAGGGACGCCGGCTCTGGCAGCTGCTCCTATAAAGGGCTGGGGGCGGCGGCGGCGCGGCCCAGAGCGCGGAGCGCGCAGCGCGGGCTGGAGGGTGGGAGGGAGGGCGGGCGAGGGGAGAGGACTGAGCACCCAGGACCGGACAGGCCCGGCCGAGGGGCGGCGGTGAAAGGCAGAGCGCCGCGATCTCTGTCAGGAAGCGCAACCTCTCCGGGCCCCGCGGGGCCGCGCAGGGGACGTTCTCAATCCCGCGTCCGCTCCCTCTTTCCATCCCCTGCCGCCCGCAGGCCACCCCGGGGCCCGGCTATCCGCGCGCGCGTCCTCGGGCTCGGGCCCGTCCCCGGCCCTCGAGGGAGCCGCCGCCTTCATCTACACCTCTGCAGCGGCCGCGCCAGAGGCCGCCCGGGCAGGACCCCGGCGTGAGCATCGAGCGCCCCCCAAGGAGTGCACGACCCCCGGAGCCGCCCTCAACACGGACCGCGCCCGCTGGGCACACAAGAATGGTCACTGTAGGTATTCCCTTGTCGCTGAGATGGAACCTGGTTGGGGAGGGGTTAGGCACAGGCTCCGCGGAGAGGGCGCGGGGGGGGGGGTAGGACCAGGCCTAGCTAGGCCCCGGTGGGGGGGTAGGACCGATCCTCGGGCCCTGAGAGTGGGCTGGGCCGCACCCAGAGTGCTGGGGGCGCATAGAGTCTGGCCTGAGAGGCCTTAGGGAGCCGAACTCTGATTTGGATAGGCGTCCTAGGGCGCCCTGGGAGCGGGATTGCCCCCTCCAGCAGGCCTGATGGGGGAGGGGCCGCAGCGGCGGAGGATGCCTTCTCCATCCAGGCCCGGACCCCGCAGGCCGCCCAGCCAAACACAGGGCCCCAGTCACTGGTGCTGGGCCAGGAAAAGGCGGCAAGCCGTCCCTGAGAACCTCAGGAAAGCCGGTAGCGTCGGATCGCGCGCCCCGGGCCCTGGCCGCGCCCGGGGAACCGGGCGTCTCGTCCTCGAGCCTGTCGACCTTGCGGCAAGCGGGGAGGGGAGAGGAGGGGGCGCGCCCGGAGGCCCCGCGGGCCCGCCGCCGCTGCCGCCGCGTCCCTTTGTTTCTCGGAGCTTCTTAGCGGGCCGTAGCCTCGCGCGGGCGCCTCAGGCTTCGGGGAGGGGGGGGGGAGAGGAGGGCCTGCGGGGGGGGGGGCGCCTTCCTGACTCCTGGGCCCCCGCCTCACGGGGGATGGGGTAAGAAACTCAGGGATGTCTCCTAGCCCAGGGCCAGGCGCCCCACCCCGCCAGGGCCCTGGGCCTCGGGGTGACCTTGAGAGCGCCCGCCCGCCCGCGCCGCTTGCCCCACTCCGGATGCTTTCAGCAACCACCGAGCTGGTCAGCTCCCGAACCCGCGGCCACGCCCGGCCACGCCCTGTATAACCACGCCCCTGCCCCGCCCATCTGGACCCCGCCCCCTTGGGCCCCCAGGGCCCGGCCTCGCCCGAGCCCTCGGATTTCCACTCCGCAACCCGGGCGTATCCCGGGGGCGGAGCTGGCCAGTCCTAGCCCCACCCCGGCTCCACCCCCGCCCCCGCCGCGCGACTCCGCTCCCCGCGCCGCCGCGCGTCCTTTGTCTGGTCCCAGCGCC
Organism: Mustela nigripes; assembly: GCF_022355385.1. Lineage (NCBI taxonomy): Eukaryota > Metazoa > Chordata > Mammalia > Carnivora > Mustelidae > Mustela > Mustela nigripes. Next base: position 8,442,356 of record NC_081558.1, on the reverse strand, counting down.
CAGGCCTCCTTCTTCCGTACTTACTGTCTTTCCGGTCTCTGTGTGTGTGTGTCTCTGTGCACTGTATCTCTTTCTGGGCCTCTTCTTGGAGTCTTGGCGAGCACAGTGGGTGGAGGGATGCTCAGCACTCCCTCCCTGCATGGGACCCTGGGACCCGCCCACCTGGCTCGGAGAAATGAGGACCGAGAGGCCATGCTTCCCTGCTGTGTGACCTCAGGCAGGCACCCTCCTCTCTCTGGGCCTCAGGCGGCTAACCCAGTCGCAGGAACGGGAGTGCAGCCTCCTGAGGACCCTCAGAACCCGCACAGCTATCCAGCATCCATTCCTCTGATCTGTTCCTTCATTTGAAAGAGGGAAACTGATGCACAAAGGGGCGAGGGTGTGGTCAGAGGTCACAGAAGGGCCTTGAAGCCTTGGAAAGCCTGGAGAGCACTTCGTTGGAAGTCCACCAGGGGGACAAGCTGGGAGAAAGTGAGGGGATAAATTAAGACAGTGAGGGCCCTATATGGAGGAAGAAGGACCCAGAAGTGAGAAGCCTAATTAGCACCACGTGGTGGCCCAGCCTTAGCATGTATAGTCACTCAATGCCCTATTGTGGCCAGTATCCAGACATCTATCACTGCTCCTGGGACCAGGAGGTCACAGCAGGGGCCAAAGGGGTAGGTCACAGGAGAGTCTGCAGAACAAGTGACCTCAGGTGTGTTCCCTGCAAAAACCGTATGTCATATGTGTGTGCAATGGTGCAAAAGAGTTGAAGAAAGAGTAGCAGAGAAAGGGAGGGGGAGACAGACGGGTTCAGAGGGGACAGGAGGACAGAGAAACAGGGGGAGAAGAGGGAGAGAAAAAGAGAGAGAGAGCCAGAGGAAAAGCTGGAGAGACTGGGAGGAAAGGTTCCATTGCTCCCGGATCATCTCTGCCTCCCCATCTTGGATCTGCCCTCCTCCCTTCTGACTTCGCCCCTCCACTCCTGACCTGGAACAGCCCTCCAAGGTCCCTGTGATTCCCCGAGTCATCCCAGGCCACACGTTTGCCATGGGCTGGGGCCAGGCGGGTGTGATCTCCACCAATCCGATCCCTATTAGCGGCTCAGCCGGCTGAGCTGCAGAGGAAACGCGACACTGATCCTGCTAAGCTCTGGCACAGATGGGAGGGAGATGGGGTGCTGGGGAGATTAGTCGGCTGGGCCTCAAGATCCCAATTACCTTTTAACCCCATCCAAGTTGAGGACATTTGCGGTGGCTCTGTACGCTCTAGGATAATCAGACCAGTAGTCAAACCTCATCACTACCTCCGCCGCCGGTCACTCCCAGGCAAATCACAAATCCCTCTGACCCTCAATTTCTCCATGAGAGAAATGGAGCAGATGACCTCCAGCTTTCAGTGTGGTTGTGGGAAGTCAGTGAAACCTTTGCACCTGCTCAGTGCCTGGCACATAGTAGGGGTTCCAAAGCTGCAACCTGCTGGGTCCTGAAACAGCGTTTTGTGTTACTGCTAATTATTTGGTGGGGGCAGGGGTCCCATAGCAGACGTCATCAACCAATCACAGAACTCTAGTTTGCCAAGCCCGGAAGGGAACTCCGGTTCCATCTTCATGCGTGGGAAACTTTGGTGCCATATCTTTAGTGGTGGGACAGAGGCCCAGAGAGGCAGTGTGTCAGCGGATACACAGTGAGGAGGTTGGAGCATGTGGTGGTACCCAGTAATTGTTCGTTGAATTGAATGGATAGACTCAGCCAACAGAGTGGGTTTAAATGTCATGATGCCTGGGCTAGGTGTAGAGTACAGGCTCAGTCTCACTTTGTTATTTTTTTTTTTTTTTACTATTATTGGCCTTTTTGGCCACTAGTAAAGTGGGCTCTGATGGCCAAACTCCTGATTTGAATTCTTGATCCACCATCTGCATGCCACCCAGCCTTGTGTAAATTCCTAAACCCTTCATTGAGATTCAGTTTCCTCTTCTGGTAAATGAAGGAAAGAGTCCCATAATGTTCGATGTTGGAAGAATTGCCAAGAAATTGTCACAGAAAGGATTTTGTCTGGCACATAGCAGGGCCTCAATACGTGGCCATCAGTGGAGTATTAACCTTACGAAACTGGACAGGGATCTATAGCGTGCATTCCCATTTGATGGCAAGTGCCTGTGGCAGACATTGCTAATCAACCCCCCGGGGTGTGTTCCTGCTCAGTCTGGATATGGCTTCAGAATAACTAACTCTCCCAGAAGCCCCCGGACAGCCACTCAGCCAACTGGAGACGTAGGGGAGTTCTGTGCCATCCTTTTAATAAGAGTAAATGGAAAGGCAGCAGAGGCTCGAAGAAGAGCTAAGATCATCCCTGAGAATACACACCTGTAAGGTGCCGGAGCCGCCCTCATGCATTGGTCTCTGTCATTAAAAACAGCTTTAGAGTCCAACATAGCCAAGTTTGAGATCGACTTCGCCATTGATATCACTCAGTGTCTCTGGGCTCGGTTGCCTCACTTATAAAATGGAGACTGTTGCTGTCTGTAAAGATGACTGGGAGAAATACATGATATGATGTCTGGGAGCACTTCGCAACGTGTGGTGCCTGGCCCACAGATGTCAATGGGGCAGAACCAGTATTAATAGCCGGGATTACGAAACAGGGATGGCAGACACGACAAGCTGCTTCCTGTGACTGTCCCCATGGCAGACCTGATCCCAGAATACTTTCCAGCTGCACCCACGTGTGGTTTTAGATCCTTCCCTGGGGTCACTGTGCCAATAACTTGGAGTTTGCAAAGTGGAGCAGAGCTCCAGGAGCATTATGAAGCCTACCCGAGGACACAGAGCTGAGAAAGGTTAGGGCCAGCACTATTCTTCCATTGGCAGTGGAAGCTGAAAATGCAGACACTCGATCAGAAATGCTCCTGTGCAAATCCCCGTTTCGCCATTTATTAGCTGCGTGACCTTTAGTAATTTTTAAAACATTGTTGAACTTCACTTTCTCCCTCTGGTGTCTTAGTCAGCTTAGGCTGCTCTAACAAAATGCCATAAACTGGGGAGCTTAAACAACAGACATTTATTTCTCATAAATCTTCTGGAGGCTGGGAAGTCTAAGATCAAGGTACCATCTGAGTTGCTTCCTAGTAAGGAGTTGCTCCCAGCTTTGCAGATGGACCTCTTCTTGCTGTGTCCTGACCTGGTGGAGAGAGATCATTTCTATCCTGTCCCCCCTCCTTTTTATTTTTTTAAAGATTCTATTTATTTAACAGAGAGAGAGACAATGAGAGAGGGAACACAAGTAGGGGGAGTGGGAGAGGGAGAAGCAGGCTTTCCGCCGAGCAGGCAGCCCCACGCAGGGCTCCATCCCAGGACCCCGGGATCATGACCTGAGCCAAAGGCAGACGCTTAACTGATTGAGCCACCCAGGCTCCCCGTCCTTGCCCCTTTTTATAAGGACATGAATCCCATTCATGGGGGCTCCACTCTCATGACCTAATTACCTCCCAAATGTTCCACATCCAAATACCATCACATTGGGGATTAAGTTTTCAACATATGAATTTGAGGGGACACAGCCATCTAGTTCACAGCATCTGTTAGGCAGGGGAAACTAAGCTCTCTTTTCAGGGTGGTTGTGAATAAGAAAAAAAAAAATAAACATTGCCTATAGAAGGCTTTGCACTGTGCCTGGCACACAGGAGGCCCAATATTTGGGAACAAGTATGGTATTGTGTTTTGGCTCAGGGAGGGCTGAGATAAAATGTACCTGCCGACTTCCTAATTCTGTAGCCTCAAAGACATTGCTAATCAATCACAGTGATCTCTCCTGCTGAAACTGAATATGGCTTCTAAACCTTCCTAATTCATCCCTTTCGGAAAACCCTACCAATCGATTTGATTTTTCAAGTAAGGGCACCCATCTGCCAACCGTGCCATCGAGAATACCTAAGGAAACGCTGGCTGCTTTACCTTCCTACATCCGTTACAGATAATCCCAGTACTGTTTCCTGCTGAGCACAGATGTGGCCTTAAAATTCTTCTCTGTGTGGTCCTTATATGTAAAATACATGAAGAATTTATTTGATAATTGCTAAAGAAGTAGATCTTAGAGGTTCTCATCACAGGAAAAAAAATTATAACTATGAATGGTGATGGATGTTGACTAGACTTATCGTGGAGATAATTTTGCAATACATACAAATATTGAGTCATTATGTTACACACCTGAAACTAATGTAATATTATATGTCAATTATTAAGAAATAGATGCAGGAGGAAAAAACGTTAAATAAAATTCAACATCCATTCTTTAAAAAAAAAATCATCTTGGGATAATAAGAATAAAATTAAACATTCATAAGTGAAAACCCACAGCAAAAATCAAATTTATCTGTGAAATGTTTAAAGCATTTCACTTAACATCATGAATTAAAAAGCCACTATTGCACTGTAGCCCCTGCAATAAGACAAGAAAAATAAATAACAGGTGTAGATTGGAGATAAAAAAATAAAGCTGTCATTATTTGCTGGTGTTATTATGTTGTATATTTAAATAGCTCAGGGGCACCTACCTGGCTCAGTCAGAGCACACAACTCTTGATCTCAGGGATGTGAGTTGAGCCCCACATGTGATGTAGAGATTACTTAAAATATGTTTTTAAAAGACTTTATTTTAATTTTTATTGATTTTTTAAAAGATTTTATTCATTTTTTGGAGAGAGAGAAAGAACACGAGCAGAAGGAAAGGGAGAAGCAGACTCTCCACTGAGCAGGGACCCCCATGTGGGACTCAATCCCAGAACCCTGGGATCATGATCCAAGTCCAAGGCAGACGCTTAACAGACTAAGCCACCCAGGTGCCCTTATTTTTTATTTGAGAGAGAAAGAGAGTAAGTGAGAGAGATAGTATGAGCAGGGGGAGAGGCAGAGGGAGAAGCAGACTCCCCGCTAAGCAGGGAGTCGGATGCAAGGCTTGATCCCAGGACCCCGGGATCATGACCTGAACCAAAGACAGATACTCAACAAACTGAGCCATCCAGATGCCCCTTAAAAATAAAATCCTTTTTTAAAAATCATGATAATTGGGGCTCCTGGGTAGCTCACTCGGTTGGGCATCCAACTCTTGATTTCAGCTCAGGTCATGATCTCAGGGTTGTGGAATTGAGCCCCACATCAGGTTCAGTGTTGGGTGGGAGGGAGTCTGTTTGAGATTCTCTCTCTTCTTCTCCCTCTGCCCCTACTCACTCTCTCTCTCTCAAATAAATACATTTTAAAAATAATAATAAAAAACAGCTCAGCGGAAAAACTGGGTGAGGGGGATAAATGTCTAGGGGGATAATTATGCATGAAACAAAGGAAATATTAACACATTTGGGATAGGAATTCCCTTTGGTGGGAGGAGGGCAGGACATCGTCAGGGAGGTATTATATTTCTTATTCTGAAGACAAGAGTGTTCATCTTCTTCTTCTAGAAATGCACAGACTGATTTTAGACAAACAGGCAAACCTAGCAAGCATAGCAAGTAAACATAGAAAGCAAAATCACATGCAAGGTACATGCCTGATGCTGGAGGAGTGGAAGGGATTATTGGAATAATACTTCTCCTCCCTCTCCATGTTTAAGCCCATGTCAGACTTGACTGATCCATCACCACTGAGCCCCTCTCACTCCCACTGATGCCTGTGTGGGGACTGGGCCGTGAGCGGGTGTGGCCTGTTGTCTCCAGCAGATACTCGGGGCCATGGAGTCTCAGGTGGCGGGGGGCCCGGCCGGCCCGGCCCTGCCCAACGGGCCACTCCTTGGTACAAACGGAGCCACTGATGACAGCAAGACCAACCTCATCGTCAACTACCTGCCCCAGAACATGACCCAGGATGAGTTCAAGAGTCTCTTTGGCAGCATTGGTGACATCGAATCCTGCAAGTTGGTTCGGGATAAGATCACAGGTGTGGCTGCTGGCAGGTGGGGAGGGAGGGGACAGAGGTGATAGTCTCAGAAGTACAGGTGTGGTGGGGGCAGGTAGCACCCTGGGGAATCTGAGGTGTGATGGGGAGACAGGTGTGACCCCTGGCAGGGTATCTCAGGGGTGATGGGGGCAGGCAGGACTCTGGGGGATCGGAGGTGTCCTGGGGACAAGGTAGTACTCTCAGGGAACAGTAAGGTGGGGATCCAGTGTCTCATAACCTTGAGTGATGACAGTCAGCCTCTCAGGACCGGGTCTGGGAGGACACTGGTAGGTCTGGGGAGGTCATCATTCTGGTCCTGCCCACAGGGCAGAGCCTCGGTTACGGGTTTGTGAACTACTCTGATCCCAACGATGCAGACAAAGCCATCAGCACCCTCAACGGCCTCAAACTGCAGACGAAGACCATCAAGGTTAGTGCTCTCGTTTCCTCTGCTGCCCATCCCCCATGACTGCCCATCTGCGACTGTCCCCAATCTGCCCGTATTACTGCCCTCTTGGACTGCCCCCGTCACTGCCACTGAACTCCTACAGCCCCTCACCCTCACCACACACCCTTTTCCCCACTGCCACCCGCCCTTCTCCACGGCTCATCCCCTGAGTGGTTGAAACTCTCCTCTAAGGGTTCGTAGCTGGGCATCGGGGGCCCAGTGTCTCTGCCTCTCTGAAACTGTTTCCTTATTTGTCAGAATACCAGCCGCACATTCTCTGGTAGCTCAGGGAGGTAGCCATACCATTGGCGGTAGAAGAGTGACCAGGGTCGGATGGGCAGTCCCCCTCGCCTTTGTCATGGAAATGGAGGAGTGGTGGGGGCCCATCTGCCATCTGGAGCCTAATTAGGGTCTGGGAGGGCGGGATTAGGGGCGAGCCCCTCCCCCACCTTTGTGCAACGCCCCTCCCCCGCCATGACCTCCCCTCTCAGCAGCTGCAGCTGGGACTCTGCTAGCCCAGATTCCCTGGAGGGGGATCGCCATGGAAACCCCCCTCTCTAGGTTCGCCTGGGGGTGTCTGGACTCCGCCCCACAAATCTGCTCTGGAACCTTGGGGGAGGCGGAGCTGGGGGTGCCCATCTGGACCCCAGTTCTCTCTGGGAACAGAGGTGCAGGAATCTCTCCCTCTCCCCATTGTGCGTTGTGGGGGAGGATGAGGTCATGACCTGATGGGTTGCTCCATGGCCAACTAGACTCAGAAGCGCTGGGGCATGAGAGCGACAAATCCAGAGGGCCACTGTATGCACGCAATGCCATGAGTGAACGTGTGTATGCGATACCCTGGGCTGTGAGCCATTGTGTTTGTGGGACACCGTGACTGTGTGTCTGTTGTCACGTGAGTCCGGCTATTACAGACTTTGTGTCACTGTGTGTCTGTGGAACGTGGTGTTTATCGCTCGGGTGTTTTGTGACACGCTGCAACTCTGGCCGTGACCTGGTGGGGCTGTGTGGGTGTGTCTGGGATGTGGGTTTGTGCGGTAGTGACCGGTGTAGTTCTGTGACTCTTAACTGTACTTATCCAAGACCCCCAGAGCCTCTGGGAATGTCTTTGTAGCCTGAGTTACCCTTCTGCTGGTCTAGGCACCGGGGCCATGCAGAGCGCGGGGTGGCCCTGTGTGTGTGTTTGTGTGTGTGTGTGTGTCTGTGTCTGCCTGGGCGGCACAGTTGTATGGTCAGCCCCAACCAGGTGTTCTGGCAGATTCTGCCTTTGTCCTGTCCTGGTGAGGGGGTGTGGCTGAGCCCACACCCAGCTGAGGGACATGGGTCAGCCCCCATTGTGGGGGGGATGGGAAATACCCCAGAAGTCCTACTCAATGCCTCCAATGAGCCCTGATTACCCCAAACACCCACCCAGGACCTCAGGCCTGTCTTCCCCTCACCCCTAAGTCTGATTCATCAACAAGCCCTCACGCCTCAAAACTCACAGCCCCATGGGCCAGAGTGGAAACCATTGAGTACGTGGCTGTGATTTTGAATGAATATTACTGGGGAGAGGAGCAGCTGCTGGGTTTCGGGTTGTTTCCTGAAGGACCCCAGGTGCGCACAATTGCGTTAATTAGAACCCCTCTACCTCCAGCCTAGGAGCGCCTTCACCTTGACCCCCGCCCCCCAGCCCAATGTTTGCCTTTTGTTAGTTTTTTAATTAGTCATTTCTAATGAGGTTCTATGCCCTCCCAGCTCACCACGCCAAACAAAAAGCCCGGCCCTTGACAATGACCCTTATCTACCCAGAGGTTAATTTAGAAGGCTACAGAGGATAGACAGTGGCAGAAATAAGTGGAAAGAGAAGCTCATGCCCCCCAGGGCCCCCGCCAGCTCTGGGTCAACCTGTTAGCATCTGGGGTAGCCCCCCCAGACTGTGTTTCCAGGACACAGATAAGCACACAATGAGACGGGGTCACATCTCACACTGCAGGCTGCTCTATAAATGGACTTTTCTTTCCCCCCGTTTACAATACTCACCACTGTTTCTGGGAAATAAATATACATGTCCACCATTTTTTAAAACAGCTGCAGAGAGTTTCATTGTTGGGCTGGACCGTAATTAATGACACAAATCGAATGATCATACTAAAACGTGTCGAATTCACCACTGAGAGAGAGTGACAGGGCCGGGGAAGAGCCGAGGACCCAATTCAGATGGAAGAGGACAGGGAGGACCCTTCAGCTGATGCTGGAAGAAGAAAGGAGAGGAAGGGTGTTCCAGGCTGAAGGGAACAGCCAGAGCAAAGGCCCTGAGACAGAAGTGTGCCTGGTGTGTTTGGGGAACACGGAGGAGATGGGTGAGGCTGAAACAGAGAAAGTCTAGGCAGAGATGAGAGAGGGTGTGAGCTGATGGGCAGGTTTCAGGGCCTAGTGGGCTGTGAGAAGGACTTTTACTCTGGAGAAGGTGGGAGCCACAGAAGGTTCTGACCAAAGGAAGGATGTGCCCTGACTCAGTTTCTCACAGGTGCCCTCTGGCAGCTGTGGTGGAAAGAGACGGGAGGTTAGGGTGGGAGTGGGGACCAGGGTAGAGGCTGCTGTACTGGCCTGGGTGAGCCATGGTGGGTGGTGGGCCACGACACAGCAGTGGAAGTCGGGGGCAAGTGTGGATTCTGGGTAATGAGGAGGAATCGATGGTGGATTGGATGTGGGTGGGAAAGACGGGCATCAGGGACAACGGAGGCTGGGGACCTGAGCACCCAGGAGGATAAAGCTACCACTCCTGAACTGGGGCGTCCACGGGGACAGTTGGGAGCTAGATGCAGCCTCACTGAGTGGAATCCCCTGCGAGACCTCGGGGTGCCCAGAGGCAGGTGTCACACAGGTATGCAGCTTGGGGATCAGGCCCAGGATCAGGGACGGACATTTGGGAGTCATCAGCATTGAGCTGGCAGCTAAAGACCTGAGTGACCCTGAGGGCCAGAGTCCCAGGCTCACTTTCCAAAGGAGCGGAAAATGTCTTGTTGACGGAATATATGGTGTGAGAGCAGGAGCTGGGGACTCGAGGTCCTCAGGGAGACATGTGCCACCTCGGGACCCAGTGACAGGTTTCCCTTCCCCTTTATGGAGGCTGGGCCACATTATCAACCATGGCCATGGCCACGGCCCTTCCTTCAAGCCCTCAGCACCGCCCATGGAGATGACTTGAGAGATATTTATTGCATGAACAGGTGAGGCACTTCTGCTGCTCGCTGGTGGCCAAGACACGGCCTCAGTCTCCCCATCTGTGAAATGGGTCTTCCCTCACCTCTGTCCACTTACCCTCCGTGCAGGTGTCCTATGCCAGACCCAGTTCGGCATCCATCCGTGATGCTAACCTGTATGTCAGTGGACTCCCCAAGACCATGAGCCAGAAGGAAATGGAGCAGCTCTTCTCCCAGTATGGCCGCATCATCACTTCCCGCATCCTGGTGGACCAGGTCACAGGTCAGGCTGCCAAGGACGATGCACTTGGCAGGGCACTGGGCAAAGGCACGGAGGTGGGACCAAAGTGGAGAAGGCGGGCACGGCGGGGGCAGAGAAGTGGGAAAGGGGGTCACATCAGGGGGCAGGGTCCTCAGGACGCCCTCACTCCCTGACAGGCGTCTCTCGGGGTGTGGGATTCATCCGCTTTGACAAGAGAATCGAGGCTGAGGAGGCCATCAAAGGACTGAACGGGCAGAAGCCGCTGGGCGCGGCAGAGCCCATCACGGTCAAGTTCGCCAACAACCCAAGTCAGAAGACTGGCCAGGCCCTGCTCACTCACCTCTACCAGTCATCAGCCCGACGCTATGCAGGCCCCCTACACCATCAGACGCAGCGCTTCCGGTAAGGTCCCAGGCACCCTGAACCCCCACAGGCTGGAGGAGGGGGGTCCAAGCCTTGCAACCAGCCTCCCTGGACCCCATTCCTGCAGGGCAGAGGGACCCTGGGAGGGTGTCCACACGCTGGGGCCACTGAGGGCAGCAAAGGGGAAATGTGTGAGTATGTCAGATGCTGAGGCCAAGCCCTTGTACACAGCAGGCACTCAATGTACGCAGGGCACTATGAGTGGCATCGGCATTAAGAGTTTTATTTTTTGTAAAGATTTATTAGAGAGAGAGAGGGAGAGAGTGCAAGCCGGGGGAGGGCGAGGGACAGAGGGAGAGGGAGAAGCCGACTCCCAGCTGAGCAGAAAGCTCAAAGGGGGTGGGTTGGGGGGAGTCAATCCCAGGACCCCGGGATCATGACCTGAGCCAAAGGTAGATGCTTAACCAACTGAGCCATCCAGGCACCTAAAATCTTTGAATTTTAGAGTAAAAAAAAAACAAAAAAACTTCAGAGTCACCTGATCGGAGTCCCCCTCTCTCAGGGCTGGGGTCCCATGCTGTGTGCTCATGGGAGAGGAGTGCCTGTATTTTACAAACAGGGACCCTGAGGCACCACAAAGTGTTGTCACTTGCCCAGCCCAGGCACTACCCCAAAGAGACCTGAACCTCCCCTTCTGGGGACCTGAGCCCCGCAGGCTGGGGGCAGGCGAGTGGGACTGGGCAGGCTGGGATGGGAGGACAGGACACGGGCACAGGCCAGGCAGAGGCAGGGCGGGCGAGAGGCAGTGCCCGAGTGACCACGGTTCCGTGCCAGGCGGTGTCCAGCCGGGCGGGGAGCAGGCGGGTGGGGGCAGGGCCGGGCTGCTGGCCTGCTGGGTGGGGGCGGGGAGGGCAGTCAGGCCAGGGCCGGCCAGAGTCACAGCTGGGGGTGTGGCCAGAGGCCACGGGTGACCACCCTTTTTGCTTCCACAGGCTGGATAACTTGCTCAACATGGCCTACGGAGTCAAGAGGTAACAGTGCCCCCGCCCTGCTGCCCCCAGCTCCCCACTGTCCTTCCTCGGACTCTTGGCTCAGTGCTGGAACCCACGCTCCCCCACCTCCCCCCGGGGACTGCCAGCTTAGCTGTGTCTGCCCCCTGTCTGGGGTCAGGGAGTCGTGTGTCCATTAGGAGAGTTAGAGGCTACGAAGCCTAGTAAATGCCTGGAAAGAGCTACTATGGAATTTGAACCCAGGAGGGCCTGTCCAGGGCGCTCTCCAGCCCATGGAAGGGGTCATGGCCATGGGCCCGGTCACAGCCATGCCCCCTGGTTCCCACACTGTCCGAGTCCCATCTGCCACTGCTAATGATTTTTGCTGAGGGTCACAGAACACCCCCTTTCACCCCCGAGTCTGGGCTGGACCTTGTGGCCCGCATGGCACTGTCCACATTCCTGCCCCCGAGAGGGTCCCTGCGTTTACTACAGGGGGAGCTGTTGAGCACACACTGAGTGCCGGGCGCTGGGCTTAGGGCTGGGGACCCAATGTGGCCCAGCCAGACTTGGTATCCCGTGGAGATGACATGGCATTGAGCACAGCGCTTGGCACGTAGTGGGCGCTCAATAAAAGGCAGTGGCTCCTGTGATTATTGTTATCGTTATTCATTATCTCCGCCTGGTGGGGCAGGAGACAGAGGAACAGTGAACAGGGCTGTGAAGGGGGCAGGAGAGGGGGTGACAGGGACCCTGCCGAGACCGCGGACGTGACCAGGGTGCCAGCCAGCAAGCTGTTCGTCCCCGCTGGGGCCCCCTCTGAGCTGAGCGAGGCCCGGACTGTAGGGAGGCAGTGAGGAACAAGGGTGGAGCCAGTCCTGTCTGTTCATTCACTCGGGCCCTCAGACAGTCAGTCAACAAACCCTCCCCGGTGCTGCTGCGCTGGGAGCCATTCTGGCTGGATCAAAACCTTGCAGAGAAAGGGGAGTGGATCCTAAATATACAATTTGAGCAGGAAAAGGCTGGCAAGAGGCAGAGGAAGGCAGCAGACCGCTTTATGAGTCAGAGACCTGGTCCCAGAGTGGGGGGCTCCTCCAGCCACTCTCTCCGCCTGGGATGAGCACTGCCCTTGGTGGGGGGCCTCTAGCCAGGGAGGGGTGACAGGGTGCGGTCCGTGCCGGGGAACATGTGCCTAGGGAGGGGTAGTTCATCAGGAGTGGGGCCAGGGTCCACAGGGCCAAGGACCCAGTAAGGTCAGAGGTTAGGGGGTCTGGGTGTAGCTGGAGGCTCCTGGCAAGACTGGGTGAGGGCCTGACGTTCAGAGCAGGTCAGAGTTCAGGCCACAGCTGCAGGTCAGGATGGAGGCTTGGGCAAAAGTCACGAGACCGTGGCAGGGTCAGGATAACGCAGGGATCACCACATGGCCTGAGGTCACCACGGCGTCAGGGGTCCCAGGGGCTCAGGGGTATGCCGGGGGTCAGGGCAGAGCCCGCGTGACCCCCAAAGTAGTCCCCTGTCGCTCATCGCCAGGTTCTCGCCCATCGCCATCGACGGCATGAGTGGCCTCGCGGGCGTGGGCCTGTCAGGGGGTGCAGCAGGCGCTGGCTGGTGTATCTTCGTGTACAACCTGTCGCCGGAGGCGGATGAGAGCGTGCTGTGGCAGCTGTTCGGGCCCTTTGGGGCAGTCACCAACGTCAAGGTCATCCGCGACTTCACCACCAACAAGTGCAAGGGCTTTGGCTTCGTCACGATGACCAACTACGACGAAGCGGCCATGGCCATCGCCAGCCTCAACGGCTACCGCCTGGGCGAGCGCGTGCTGCAGGTGTCCTTCAAGACCAGCAAACAGCACAAGGCCTGAGCCACAGCCGCCCGCCCTCCCCACCCTCCCCGGGCAGCAGAGAGAGAGAGAGAGAGAGAGAGAGAGAGGGGCCCTGAGAGAGACAGCGCAGGCAGACCACCGACGGCACGAGGGCCCCGCGTCCCTGCGGAAGCCACAGGGTGAGCACTCGGGGTGGGGGGGGAGAGTCTGCAGGGAATGGGGGGGTGCCTGGGGGTCCCCCACCCCATCCTCCTGCCCCCACCCCAGGCTGGGCTGTTCACTCTCTCGTCTTGGTTTTGTTCACGGCGATGGTTTTTGTTTCTTTTTTCGGCTAAAAAGAAAGCAGAGATGTGCCCCCGCCCCACCTTCAACCACCCTCCACGGGATGGCTTTGCAGGGGTGCCGGGGGTGCACTCCCAGACACCCATGCCCAGGCCTCCCCAACACCTAGATGAGCCTGAGGGGAGGGGGGACAGGTTTAAAAATCCCCAAAAAAGCGAAACGGAGGAGGGGTGTGGGCATCCCTGGCCCAGAGCCGCTGGATGGAGTATGAGGCGCAGGGGGAGGGGCTGGAAACAGAAACAAAATGAAAAAAAAAGGGGGGGGGGGAGGGGAAGAAAAACTCTATTTTTGTAAAAAGGGAAAAAAGACCTCGTGGAGAATTTTTACTGGGGATTCTTGAACTTGAAAAAAAAAAACACAAAAAAAGACAAAAAAAAAAAAAAGAAAATATTTTGGCAGGTTATGTTTACCAACTGGGGCAGGGGTAGGGAGCAGGGCTTGGGGGCTGGGGGTCCATGGGGCCACACAGAGAAACACAGCCACACAAAGACCCGTGGGGGCATGCACGCGCGCACACACACACACACACACACACACATACCCCACAGAGACACACAGAAGCACTGACAGACCCAGAGACACGCCCCGGACACCTTCAGGAGCTCGTTGGCTAGAACCCGACGTGCAGACACACACACAGATAATCACAGGAGACCGAAGCGGGGGGGGGGGGGGGCTCCGCAAACGTGGCCACGGTCAAAAACACTGTCATGGGCAAATGCGGCCACAGGTGGGTGTGGAAGGCGAACATTTCCACGTGGACACGTGAGAGCAGAGACAGATATGTGCAGACACACAAACCTAGACACCCCGTCATGGAGATAGAGATACAACACCCAGGAGACACCAACACGCCCATAGCATCCCTCAGGCCCAGGTGAGAGGTCATGGCCCAGAGCCTGGCCCAGTCTACTTCCTCCAGCTAGGCCGCCTGGGTCTCCTCTGGACGCGTGGCCCCGCTTAGCCCGGCCCCAGGTTCTCTTCAGAGCTCTCTCCTGGCTCATAGTGGTCCCTGCCGCCCACGAACACAGGCGTGCACACACAACATCCATGCATCCAAACACACGATACCTCGTTTCACTTTTGGCGTCATGGTGGGCTGGAGGCAGCCCCCCCCCCCCAAACACTTGAGGCCAAAGGACCCCCTGTCCCCGGGGCTGAACCTCCCTGGGCCGAGGCCCTGGCCCAGAGGCTGAGGGGGGAGGCTGGGCCCTGAGCCTTCTCCCTCCCCAAGGCCTCCCCAGCAGGAAGTACCCGCTGTTCCCTCCAGGCCCCCACCTTCACCCTGCGGTGGCCAGGCCCAGGGGCCCAGCCCCGAATTCCCTTCTCCCCCACCACTTGTCACCCCCTTTCAGTTTGTTGGGTTTTTCCGTCTTTCCAAACTCCTGAGGGCCGGGGATGCAGCGCCCATCCCAAGCCCCAGCCCCGGCTTCTGTCTGGAAAGTCCAGACACTTTCCATTCCCCTAGTTTTCATTCTTTATTAAAAAAAGAAAAAAAGAAAAAAAAAAAAAGAAAGAAAAGAAAAAAAGAAAGAAAAAGAAAGAAAAAATTCCAACAGAAGCCGAAGGCCGGAGCCCCTGGGAGCCCTCGCAGCCCCCCAACCCCCCGCAGCGGGCCCAGTCGGAACTGAGAATTGCAAACCCTGAGTTCAGTCGCCCTTTCTCCGGTGTCCCTGCGCTTGGTGTCTGGCCATGGCCCCATCTGACTGCCCAGCTCTCTCTCCCCGACCCCTCCCGGTGTTTGTTAGTAAACGTCTGTGGAGCTTCTGCTGCAAGGAACAAAAAGAAAAAAAAAAAATCAAAAAAGCGACAAAAAAAAAAAAAA
>NC_081558.1:8337084-8427108 GCF_022355385.1 Mustela nigripes | reverse complement strand
GCACCAGTTAACTTTCTTGTACTTTTTTGCCGAATTTAGCTTCTTGTAGTTTTAACTTATTGCTCTGTTAACTATTTATTCTCCTCGTTGCCCTGTAAGGACGTTTGTGTATATTTCTGTTCCTTCATCCAGTTTGCAAGTTTAAAGGAACCACGATGTTCTCTTTGTTTCTTTAAGTTTTGCTGAGACGTGGTTATGCCTAATTTATTTATAAAAGGGGAAGTGGAATCATTAAAGTAATAATAATTATTAATAACAGTAATGGTAGCTGAGCGGCGCCCAGGGGGGCGCGTGCTCTGTGGGGCGATCCCCGCGGCCAGCGATGTCCGGGGTCTTAATGGGATTATTTTTGCTCGTCTTGAGAATTTTTTCAGTCCTATTTAGCTGGTGAAAACCCTAGCTTGTTCTTGATACACGAACCTATTTATTCTTGTGGTTTTTAAGTCCTTCCCGACCTCCCAGCTCCCCTCCAGCAGGGCACGCACCCCCCAGCGGGTCCACCCCCTCCCTCTGCTGTTTTTTGGGGCTCTCTCCCCTCCGCCCTCCGAGCGCAGGGACACGTGTGCACACGTGGGCAGCGTGCAGGAGGCGTCTGTGAGCAATAAGGGCTGGGTTTGTCCCCTTCCCGGGGGCAGCCGGGCTCTGCAGAGGGGGCACCTCCCCACACCCCTCCCCACACACTGAGGCCTAGGCCCCTGACACCCCTGGGTCTGGGAGGGGACTTCTTTTTCTAAAACACAGAACTCAGCCCAGCAAGGCCCCCTCTCCAGAGGCCAGCCCCTCACCCCAGGGGCTGGGGTAGGGGGGGGCCGGGGGTCTTCCACATCCCTGGGGGTCAGGGGCAGGGCCCGTGGGATGGGGGCTCAGCCCCTCCAGCCCCTCCCTTCATCTTGTTATTTATTCAGAAGGTTTCAAATCACGACAGAGTCCATGTTGGAGGTGATAAAGAACTGTAAAAAAAAAAAAAAAGAAAAAAGAAAGAAAAAAAGAAAAAAAAGAAAGAAAAAGAAAAAAAAAATCACAAAAACCCAAAACCCAACAAGAACACTTTGCGTTGCGTTTAGACTATTTATTACCGGGATTACAGGCCTGGCCGCGGTAACAGACTTTTACATGGAATTGTTTAATTATTTGTACTTTTCATGCCAGAAAATAAAAGTTCAGAATCTTACCGCCTCGGCTGTGTGTGTGCTGGCGGGTGGGGAGCACTGCATCTCTCCTCGGCTGGGGCTGTGCGGTCGCCACACTAGCCACCTAGGCTGCTGGGCCCGGCTGTCACATGGAGCCCCGGGGCTCCCCGAGGACACACCTGGGACTCGGGGTGGGTGGGAAATGGGTGCAGGCAAGAACCCAGAGGTCAGTGGCCTGGGATCCGTCTGCCCTGTGGTGCTGGGCTTTGCTCCATGGCGCAGGGAGCAGCTCAGCTGTCATCAGGCTCTGGTGAGAGCCCAGCTGTGGCACCAGCCCCGGAGTCACTTCTCCCCGGTTCCTCCCTCCTCCCATCCCTGGCCCCTTTACACCTGAGCAAAGAAAGGCAGACATAGGCCGGCTGGGTAGGGGGATCATGTTTATTGTTTTGAGGTCACAGGTCCAGTCACTCATCCCCACCAGGAAGGGAGGCAGACACCCTGGGCAGGGGTGGGCTTGGAGTGCCCAGAGTGGGCGAACTGCTTTATTCCACCTTTGGAGGCCGCTGGGGCCTGGGAGCATGGCTGGGCCCCGCCTGCCCCCCCCCCCCCAGCAGGGCAGAGAGCAGGGCCCGGAGCTCCACTCGGTTCCGACCCCCGCTGGGTAGGTGAGGGGACCGGAGCGGGGGCCTTGGTCCACAGACAGCGGGGTGGGTGGGTGACACCGCTGGGGGTATTTCCGTGCCTTGAGGTTCTGGGGCCAGAGAAAGACCATGTGAGAGAGATGGAGACGGAGGCGGGGAGAGAAGTTTTGCTCAGAAACCGGCGCAACCCCAGGCGGTGGCGGCACCACAGCTTCCTGCCCACCTCAGCGCCTGGGGGCGGCTAGAGCTCGTCGTGGTCGCCATCGGCAGGTGGGTCGGGCGGCGGCTCCGCGCAGGCCGCCGGCGTCATCAGCTCCATGAGGTACTCGCAGCGGCTGGGCTCCGTGGTGCTGGTCACCACGGTCTCCTTTCCACACAGCAGGCGCACCTGGGATGGGCAGGTAAGGGCTCAGGTGGGCCTGGCCCCCCAACACCCGCCCCCCACAACCCCCAGGCCCCCGGCACTCACGGTGGTGGAGCGGTTGGGGCCCTGCCAGCAGCCCGTTCCCTGCTCGTACTTCATGGCGCTGAACTTGTCGTGGTCAGGGCCAGCCCACGAGCCCCAGGTGCTGTGGGAGAGCGGGGGTGGTGAGGGGCGGGGGGCGCTGGCCAGAGCAGGGATGCTGGGGGAGGGGATCCATTCGATGCCCTCACCCCACTCACCCGAGGCTGGTGGGGGAGCCGCCGAGCTTGGGTTTCTGAGAGACGAGCTTGAAGGGACAGAGCCGGTAGACATACCTGTCACAGGACAGGGATGGTGGGCGGGGACACAGGACCCTAACCTCCTCCATGCGCCCACACCCAGGGCACAGGGGCACCTCAAACTCCGCCCACCGCCCTTGAGCCCACCCCTCCTCTCCCTTCCTCGCTCAGGCTGGCGCAGGGCCCCGATGTCCACTCTCCACCCGCCCCGCTGGCCAGTTGGGGGCGCACTCGTTGGTGGTGAGCTCGTAGCACTGGCTGTACAGGTAGGCAAACTCTCCGTTGGGGCCGAAGTCGAAGGAAATCTCCTGCTCCAAGTTCCTGGAAGGGGAGGCCAAGCCACTAAGGGGCAGCGTCATTCAGGACAACACAGGGAGGCCCACTGTGTTGTCCCACTCCAGCAGTGGAGGGCCACTCGGGGGCTGGGCTCAGGCTCCCCACCGTCTGGGGACCCTCCCCAGGGGAGCCACCCCTGTCTTAGCACACGTAGCCGGGGCAACTCCCCATTACCACCTCCTCTGGGGAGCTCAGCAGGGGGAGGCTGCCTGGCAGGTGGAGACATGGCCTTGCCCGGGCCAGCCCCTACCCACTTACCTGATGGACTCCTCCATGTCCCTCAAGGACCGCTCAGCCTCCTCAAACTTGCTGCGGGCCTCCTGGGCGGCTGGAGGGGGTGGGCAGTGTGGGAAGAGGACTGAGGGGCCCCAACCGCCCCCATCCCGGAAGAAGAGGGGGGGGTGCTTCGGACACACTTGCATCCCCAGCTCCCAGGCCTGCTAGGCCACCCACCCCACCGCCCAGGCCTCCACAGCCTCAGGGCAGACCCCGCCCCGTAGCACAGGCTCTCCACTCCTGCGGAAGGAGGGCCAGGACTCCTGGGACCTCGCTGGCTCCCAGCCCTCCTGCTGGGGAGGCACAAACAAGCAGCAGCCGGAGGAGGTGGGGGGGCCCCTGGGGCCCATCGGGGCAAGGATGGCTTCTCCAGGCCCCAGATGCCCCTCCCTAGGCTTGCTCAGGGCCAGTGCAAGCCCATCTTGGGAAGCCAGTGAGGCCCACAGTCCCCGCAGGTGCGGATCACCGGAAGCATGAAATCGGGCCCGGGTCCCCTCCCTCCCCCGCCTGGCCCTCACCATCAATGAAGGCCTGAGTCTGCTCATCGTAGGGGGGCATTTTGTCCTCTTCCGTGGGGCTGGCAGCAGGCTGCGGGGGAGCCAGTGGGGGTGGGGCCTCCTGGGGGAGGGGCAGAGTCAGCCGGCAACCCAGCCCCCACCCCGTCACCCCCTTCTCCCCCAAACACACACCTGGGGCTGCTCCCCCTGCACCTGGGAATCTTCCTCCTCCTCTTCCTCCTCCTCCTCCTCTTCCGTCTCCTCTTCGTCCTCATCCTCCTCTTCCTCTTCCACGGGCGGCGAGGGCACTGGGGGCTGCTCCTCCTTGGGCTCTGTCAGGTCAGGCTCAGAAGGTGCAGGCGGGGGGCTGGTGGGGAGCACCTGCTGGGTGTGCGGGTAATGGGTGCTACGGGCTCAGTGGTCTGCCCGCCTCTCGGCTCAAGTCCAAGCTCACACCATCACCCCATGGGCAGCCTCCGTGTCTCCGCCCCTTCCTAGGGGCCTGGAGGCGAGGGAGAGACAGCTGATGGGGGGGCCCTCCACGGAGGGAGCCTGGATGACCCAGCTGGCCAGGGTGGCCCTGTGCCAGAAGCAGAGGCAGTTCCTTTGTGAGGCATTTGGGGGGGGGCCCGGAGGGGGTACTGCATCTCCTCCCCTACCCCCACTGACCTCAGACCTGTACTTGTCCCTGATGGCAGCCCAGACGCGGTCATAGAAGGCAGAAGCGTCAGTTTGCAGGTCTCCACCCAGCAGGGCCTGTGTGCGTGGTGGGGGCAGCGTCAGGGGCCTCCACGTGTGCCCCTGTGCCCCAGGCACTCTCGAGTGGGGGCCTCAGGCTACGGTGCCAGGCACCGCTGTGCTCTGACCACCCAGGGCTAGGCCTGGGCACTGAGGCCGAGCAGCCCGAAGGGGGCAGCACAGGCCCATGGGAGAGAGGGCGGCCCCAGAGGAGAGGAACATGTGGGGTGGGGGGGAAAGAAACAGAAACAGAAAGGGAGAGGGAGCTCCAGAGCACCAGCAGCAGAGGTCACTGGGCCCCCGGGAAGAGGCAGAGGCCAGGGAGGGACAGGGAAGGAGCCACCAGCAGGGATCCAGCCCCAGTCAGGACAGCCAGCCAAGGCCTGCACGGGAGGAGGGCAGAGTGGGGGCACGTGGGGCCAGGTGGGTGGGGAATCTGGCGTGTTCCTAACCGGTCCCAAAGGGCAGGGAGTAGAGCTGGGCTTCCAGCCTCCTGCCCCCCACCCCAGGCAAGGCCAAGCAGCACTGGCCATGCCAGGCACCCCGGCAGCCCTGGGAGCAGCCCCAGGCCAGCCTGGCCCCCCACCCCCCTGGCCCTGAGGTCACCCCGGGGCGAGACCTCTACAAGTCCCAGGGCAGGGAGAAGGATGGGGTACCTGAGCCTCCCCTTCTGAGAGCGTCCCGTCACCGTCGGTGTCCAGCTCCGGGTGGGTCTGCAGCTCGGTGACCGAGACCCTGCAGGCGTGCACGGAGAGGCCGGCAGAGCGGTGAGGCCCACCGGCTCCAGGCACTGCTACCTGCTTCCCCTCTTGTCAGGGCCCTTCCCCTAGAACTTATTTTAGGACCTCAAAGTTGGGGGGGTGGGGGCAGAAGTTGGGAGGTGGTGAGCTCTGGGGTTGGGGTCGGAGGGGGGCCCAGCCCCGTCTCCTGCCCTGGCCTGAGAACTCTGCAGCCTTCAAGGGGCTCAAAGGAGAGACTCCCTGTTCCCGACAGCCCCCCTTCACTCAGCTGTTAGCCTGGGTCACCCAGCAAGTTCAGGGGCACAGTGGGATTAGAAGGGGTCTGGCTTTTGTCAAAGTGACCCAGGCCACAGAACGTGCTTGGGAAAAGTAATAGGACCCCCCAGCTACCTGACCTGGCTCCTTGGGTGGGGTGGGGAGGGTCCTTCATCTACCCTCAGCGTTTTTCTGCATCTGCTTTATACTTGAGTAACAAGGGCGGAGTCAGCTATGGTTTGGAACTCACTAGGGGCCGGGGGGGGGGGGGGCTCAGGTGCAGGAGATGGGGAGGGACCCCAGGCCCAGGGCAGGAGAAACAGACTCACGCCCCATCCAGATCGTCATCGAGCTCCTGGAAGGCGCTGGCCGCCAGCTCCCGTTCCCGCTGCGCCCTGGAGGCAGCCTGCTGCTCTGTGGAGGGGCCAGCTCTGTCACCCACGGCCCCAAGGCCTGCCCCGCCCCAACACGCCACGTGTCCCACTGTACGCCTGGCCTCGCACTGGTGCTGAGTCAGGCCAAGGAAGAGGCAAGAAGTGCCAATAGCGGGGAGACTCCGAAGTGGGGAGTTGGGGAGGATTTGCAGACATGGGGGGGTGGGGCTTGAAGGCACCCTGGGACCTTGGGTTTGAATAAGCAGGGGCTAGACTGTGCAAGCCTGGGAGGGCGATCACGCATCGGCCATGTCTGGGAGCCCCCAGGAGCAGCAGCCCGTGCGCCCCAGGCCTGCTCTCGAACACTGAAGGTCAAGACAGAGACTGGGGCGGGGTGTGGCCAAGACAGGAAGGCTTCCTGGGGGGTCCCAGGAGTGTCCCAGGAATGCAAGGGAACTGGGCTGTAGCCAGTTGCCACAGGGCCACAGATGGACCTCCACCTGGGTGGATGGTGCCCCCTCTGCTGGCCTGACCCCCACCAGATGAGCTGGACAGGAAAGCGGCCACCATGCCGCTCCAGGGATGGAGCCCACTCCGGGCCTCTGCTCAGCCGTCTACAACGGGCCCAGCGGGGTTCCCTTGGCCCCCCTGTGCCTCATCCCCAGAGGGCCCGCCACGCCCCAGCAGACCAGGCTGGCAACTGTCCCTCTCCCAGACGAGGGTGTGAGGCTGGCTGGCTGAAGGGACCTGCCCACGGTCACTTGGCTGGCGAAGGGCAGGGCCAGGTGCAGAGACACAGGATGGGTTAGGAAGTCAGCTTCCACTGGGATGAACAGAGAGAGGAGACTCCCCGACTTCCCAGCGCTGGGCAGGAGGCAGAGGCTGGGGACAGCTGTCTGAGTGGCGGGGCCTGAGTGTGCTTCTCAGCAGAGGGGAGGTACCTGCTGGACAGGGCCCAGGAAAGAGGGGACATAACAAAGTCCAGGGTCTCCCAAGAGCAGCGGGGCTGGGAGTCAGGGTCTGGAGGCAGAAATAGCCTCTGCTGAGGGAAGAAGGGGAGGCTGCAGATGCCACTGGGGCTCTGGCCCAGAGGCCCCCCCCTGCTCACTTGCCCCTGGGCCATGGCTCCCACCACACTTGGGGTAAAAGCCCAAGTCCTCCCCACAGTCCCCAAGGCCCTGCCCTGGTCTCTCCCCACCCACCCTGATTCTCTCCCCTCCCTCCCTCCCTCCCTCCTGCCACATGGCCTCCTTGCTGTCCCTTAAAAACCAGACATGAGGCTGCCTCAGGGCCTTTGCACCTGTGCCCTCTGCCTGGCTCACTCTTCTTGGCAGGCAGGGGCTAGCTCCATCTCGTTCAGTGCTAAACTACTGGCACGTGGGGTGTGCCTGGCGCGCAGCAGGTACCCCATGAACACTGGATGAACTGCTGCATCACTGATTGTGAGGAACCAAGGAAGAGAGAGGAAAGGACAAAGAATGCAGCAGGTGCCGAGGGAGATAGAGATCAGCAGTGTGGACTCAGCGACGGGCTGCCCAGCTCCTGGTTACCAGCCCGGGGAGTAGCCACGGCCACACTTCCAAATCTCTTCCTGCAGTGCCTGGTCCTCTAACTAGTCGGAAGGGGGTTTCTGGCCCACCTCTCCCATCTGGCCTGCTTCCACAGGGTGACCCCCACTGGAGAGACTGAGGACGAGGCCCAAGGCTCACAATTTACCAGAATGGCAGCACAACCTGCCAAAATCAAGAAAATGCTGGACAGGGCGCCTGGGTGGCTCAGTGGGTTAAGCCGCTGCCTTCGGCTCAGGTCATGATCTCAGGGTACTGGGATTGAGGCCCGCATCGGGCTCTCTGCTCAGCTGGGAGCCTGCTTCCCTCTCTCTCTCTCTCTGCCTGCCTCTCCGTCTACCTGTGATTTCTGTCTGTCAAATAAATAAAATCTTTAAAAAAAAAAAAAAGAAAATGCTGGACAAAGTATAAAAAACCATTTTCAACTGACTGAAGTGACATCAATTGCCAGGGAAATAAGCCATTCAAGGAAGATTAAAGAACATAGAAGTTCCCAGCAAATCTGGAGATCTGTGCTGATGAGAATTTGTGAGGCAAGGGAGAGGAAATCAAAGCCGCTCCCCGTCCCATAAGCTGTGACCTCACCCCAGGGTTGTCCCCTCAAGGAGAGGCTGGGCCAGAAATCCCCAGCCTGTGCTCCCACCTCAGTTCACGCTGCCTGACAGGTTGGAGGGGCCTCCGGCCTTTGCTTTAAATTCAGGAGGTTCCCCAATGGCAGTGTTTCCATGTGGCTGGCAGAAAGAAGAACATCTCCTCTTGGGAAAAAAATCCCTTCTGCTAGGGGGCAGATTATTCCTACTAATGACTTTCAAATGCAATGACCGATGCACAGGTGAGGCCAACAGAGTGTGTGGGGGACCGAGGCACCATGATCGACAGTCAGCAGACACACGAGCCAACAGGTAATGAGCGGCGCTCCCGGGCCCAGGCGCTTCCCAGCCAGAGACAAGGGCCAGCCCTGGCCAGCCCTGGCCAGCCCTGGCCAGCCCGGGACATACCTTCCCACCGCTTCTGATGCTGGTCTTTGGCCTCCTTCTCTGGCTTCTCGGCCTCCTCCTTCACCAGGCGCAGCATCTCCACCTGGTCCTCCAGGGACTTCTTTCCAGCCTGTAGCTCAGCGAGCTTTTCCTGGGTAGGCGAAAGGCAAGATGCCATGTCTCCTGTTCTGCCTTCTTCCCGAGTGCTACCTCCCTGCCTCCACTCCACAGGGCGGCCACCGGTGACCTTCCCGAAGGTTCCCTTCCTGTGGTTCCCCCGAGCTCCCTGCAGAGAACCCTGAACACCTTGAGGCAGCCCCTGAGGGCCTGCCAAACGAGGCCCACCGCTCCAGCCGCAACTGCCCCAATGCTTTCTTACCCCACAGGGTCCAACTCCCCTGACAGCATTTAGATCCCCCACAGGCCCCCTGCCTCCCGTTCTTCACACATGCTTTCCCTCTGCCTAGAACACTCTGCATGGCTGACTCTGAATTATCCTACAGATTTCAGTTTAGATAGAGGCCTTCTCCTCCAGAAGCCGTCCCTGTTTCCTGCCTCCACAACAGGCGGGAGGAGGAGGGAGACCAGGCACAAGTCTCCTCTAGGCCTCACAGCCCCAACCCAAATGTCCCCTTTTCCAGTGGTTCTGAGTGTCACTTTGGTATCTGTCCCTCTCAGGGCACAGTGGGCCCCTGAGGCAGCTCCAGGTCTCTTTCCAGTCTCTGCCCACTACACCGCAGCACATCCAGGGCCTCTGTGGATATTTCGAGAAGGAACGAGTGTGCTGTGGGGCCCCAAGCTGAAGGGTCTTAGCCTAAGCCGCGCCTTGGGATCATTTTCGTCCTAATGCCCTGCCCCACACCTCAGCCTGGGCTGTTCCCAGGATCCTCCTACCGCCCCCCTGAGGACAAAAGTCACTCAAAGCCAACCTCATTGCATGGCTTCCCCACTATCCTCTGAACCCAGAGAGGACATCGCTGCTTTCCCCCCAACCCCCAACCTCAGGAAGGGCCTGACCAGCCAGGGCATAGAGGGGAAAAAGACCCGGAACCTTCCCTGGGCAGAAAAACAGAGCTGAAGTCCTTCTGCGAAGAGCCTGGCAGAAGTCCAAGGACAGGGCTGAGGACTCTGACCCATCCAGCAGCCCAGGGGGTGGCCTGGGCACATGATTTCTTCCAGCCCTTGCAGCACTTGCCCTATAGAACTACCCAGGCTGCTGCGACAACGTCTTGAGTCCTCCTCTCGAACAGGGAGGTCGCATGGTTACTGGCCTCATCCTCCAGATGAGGGCACCACAGAACTAGGATGCAGCTAGGCGCCCCTCCTATTCTGAGATGCAGGAGGAGAGCTCCTCTGAGCCCACTTCAGCCCCTCAAGGTTCTGCACAACACCCATGCTGACCACCACCTGGTAATGGCTTAACTAACGACTGAACAGCCAGCAGACAAATGGGTAAACCAAGGCACACACAGACGGTAACTGGCCCTGGGACTCCATTAGTCAGGGGTGGGTGCCAATCCCACCCAGCCTCACCAGCCCCAGACTCTAGGCCTCAGGGCCCAGAATGTTCTGGGCTGTCCCCACAGGATCTCTCACCTGCTTCTCTTCCCGAGCCTTCTTCCAGTCCTCAATAAGGATCTTCTTCAGGCGGAACCCCTCTCTCGTGACCTCTGCCATCTGCTGCAGTGTCTCTCTCTCCTTCCGGCCCTTCTCTCTGGGGTGGAGGGAACCCACGAGCACCCCCAGGGAGGCCCTTAGGGCTCACCAGCTTGGCCTCTTCCAAAAGGGCTCAACCCACCTGCAGCCCGCCCCACGGGGGAAAACATAAAGAGCAAACCCTCCTTCCCCCTCTTCCCCAGGCTCAGAGCTCTTCATCCCTGTCCCCGAGCGGAGGGATAGCGGTCAGAGTTTGCTCACTGTAAGGACCTGGGAGAGGGGCTAGGGAACACTCAGGGGTGGGGACAGAGGTTGGCCCCCAAAAGAGAAAGAAAAGCACAGAAATCAGACTCCTGGAGGAGAAGGCCATCTGATGGGTAACTGGGTTGCCCCTGACCCACCCTGCACCTAAAAGATCTTCCATAAGGCAAATTTACGAAAGTATTGGGATTTTCAGCTTCTCTGAAAAACGAATCTAGCTTGGCTGCCTGCCTTCAACCGACCAAAGTCAAGGGGCAAGTGTTTCCTTTAGATGCCACAATGCCCACCACTCTCTACTGCCTCACACTCAGCCACACTCAGGGCATTTCAGTTTTCAGGGTCTGCCACGAGAGCGGAGTGATTCAGAGATGGGAATCTCAAGTCAGACCGGCCTGGGTTCAAGTCCCGGCTCTGATCTGACCTAGATGTGGGAACCTTGGGGAAGTCACTTTTTATCCTGAGCTTGACTTTTCTCATCTGCTGAACTGGGAAACAACTGTGCCCACTTCTGGGCCGGGGATGAAGTGGTGACGTGGGGTTCATTGACAAGGCCATGGCAGAGTGAGCACTTGATGGACCAAAGCAGAAAAGAGAGGGGCTTGGTTCACTGGATGGGGTGAGGCTAGAACCCTGGGGAGGGGGGGGCGGGGGAGGGCAGCAGCTGCCAGCCACATACTTGCAGGTGTTCTCACAGACGATCCCGCTGTTGTATTCATCGGTCCCGTCACAGCAGTCTGAGAGCAGAAGCAGGCATGGGGTCAGACCCGGCCGTGGCTCCTCCCTACTCCCCCGCCACCACCAATTTCCCCAACCCTGGTGTGATCTCACTCACCACAAACTCCATCATTGACCCATCGGGAGGAGATGTACAGGGCTTTGTAGCCAGTGTTGCTGCAGTGGAAGCTGCCGTTAGGACAGGCGGCTGTACCTGTGGGAGGAAGGTCGTTTTCCAGGTGACCTCAGGGCTAACTCATCACATCCATCCACAGACAGATCTCCCGGACACACGTGCACACACACGGCACGTGAGGACCACCGATGCACAGAAAGGGAAGGAAGGGCCTCGGGGACTGAAATCAAACTCTCCCATGTTCTCCTCTGCCTCTCACCAAGGCCATCAGAACGAGGCCCAGCCCACTGCTCTATCCCTTGCCTCCACTTCTGTCTTTGTCTGCCCTTCAGTCCCACCTTCTCTCCCGTCTCTAGGTATCTGCAACTGCTGGCACCTCCACTTTCAGCACACTTCAGGGTTCAGTGGAGACTTCCCGACCCCCCAGGCGGGGCAAGGGGTGGGAATGGAGGGGCTCTCTGGGCTCCCCCAGCAGCTATGACCCTCCTCACCAAACCACTCATTTCTATGCCTGCTTTCCCCCACTCAGCAGGGAGCCATGGGAAGGCAGGACGGGGTCTGTCTGTCTTGGTCACTACCGCACCGCATGGGGGCTGGCATATCCCAGACACTCAGAAAACCTCGAATGAATGAATGAATGAACAGAGAAAAGACTCACCTGGCTCATCTGAGCCATCCTTGCAGTCACAGTAATCATCATTGACCTGATCAAAAGGGATGGTGGCAGAGCCGTCCAGGCAAGTGAAAGGCTTGGACTCGTCATAGAAGTGATGGTCTGGGATGGAGGAGGTACGGGGCTCATCAGCCCAAGGCACGAAGAGGCCCTCTCAGCCGCTGAGTATTGCCACCTTCCCTACCCAGAGGCCAGGAAACTGAGGCAGAAGGCTCAAAGTGTCTATCCCAGGGGCCAAGTCGGCCCCTCCCACACCCTACCCCCACCTCCAGCCACCTCCAGTGGCGGACTCACTGGTGAGGGAGACGCCCCGGGGCCTCTTGACCTCCACGGCCCAGCACAGGGGCAGCAGCAACAGGAACAGTAACATCTCGCAGAAGCTCGCGGGCCGGAAAGAGGTTCTGGGGGGAGGAAGCCGGCCGCGGGGAGATGTGCTGTGCACCCACGCTGCGGCAAGAAAGGGACCGCCGGTCAGTGGGAGAGGGCTACTTCCAGCGGAAGGAAGGCACCTCTTCCTCCGGCCAGCTGGAATCCTCCATCGCTTCCGGGCAATGGGGGCTCACTCTGCTTCCAATATAGGCGGGGTGGGGGGCTCTCCCCAGTCTTGCCCAGAGGGAGTCTCATTTTTTTCTTATCAAGGGGGAAGGCTCAAAACCTCCGCTCCCTGCCCGGGGAGGGGCGCGGATGAGTAGGGTTGGTGAGCTATCCAATTCCCGCCAATTGGCCAAAGGGTTTAACAGTCTCCCACTCTACCGACGAACACCCTCGAGCTACCCCCAATAAGAAATTGGGGTGACCCCCACCACCCCACCCCGCGCGTTAATTCACCACCTACACGAGGCCGGGGCAAAGGTCAATATCCACCGCGCCCCCCAGCCCAGCAGCCAACCGTTCCTCCAGAAAAAAGAAAGCGGAAATATGTGGGACGCGTCACTTCCGGCGTCACGCCGCTCGTGCGGAGCGGCGACCCAAGGGTGCCATGTTGAGAGTGGCAAATGGGGGAGGGGTGGGCTGGAACCCAGACGGCCATCTTGGATAGGACTGTGAAGCCCTAGAGAGGATCGTTCTGATGGTTCGCGCTTAATGGCGGCGTTCCGTTCCTCCATCTTGGGAGTGGCAGGTTCTGCAGCCAGAAAAGAAGGTTCCTGAAAAATGCCCTGGAAACCCAGCGGAGTGGTGTTGCGGGAGTGGGGGGGATGCTTTAAAAAAAAAAAAGTAGGGGGTGCCTGGCTCAGTCCGGGAGCGGGACTGTTGATCTTGAGGATGTGGGTTCCAGCCTCATATTAGGTGTAGAGATTACTCAAAAATAAAAAAAAAATTCTTTTTTAAAGTAGGGGTTGCCTGGCTGGTTCCGACATAGACCGTGTGACTCTTGATCTCAGGGTTGCAGGTTCCAGCCCCACCTTGGGTGTAGCGATTACTCAAAAATAAAACGCAAAAAAAAAAAAAGAAAAGAAAAGAAAAGAAAAGAAAAAGATGAGCAGGTGACCCCATAGTACTCCCCTCCTAATATCCAGCGGAGAGGCTTGGCCAGCCCGCAACTGGGCCGCCCCTCTGCACAGCGTTAGCCAATGAAAGCGGTGGTGTGGAACGCGGACGGTTTCCATGGGAGCGCTGGAAGGAGGGGGCGGGGCAGAAGTTACCCAGCAACGGGGAAATGCTGAGAGGCCCCGCCAAGCGGTCGGAAAGTGCATTCTCCCAGAGCCCGGGGAACCCGTGCTGACGGATCCAGGACCGGGGCAATTGCTATTTGCCACCCTAATCCCCAGGGACCCTAGGCCCCAACCCAGTCATGACGTCTCCCCTGTGCTGGGCGGCCTCCACCAACATCCCGCCTTCTCAGGACCAGGTTTCGACCTCCCGCAAGGTCCAGGGCAGTCAGACTAAGGCCCAGCACAGTCACTCCCAATTAAAGGGTGTGCCCCAGGCCTGGCTTCCACTCCATTCCAAGGCGGGACCCCTCCAAGTCCTTCGGGGCAAGTCTGCTGTGCACACGCAGGTGGCAGAGTTACAAAGGAAGATACAACTGTTAGGTAAGACAGCTCGAAAGGGCACAAAGAATCAGGAGTCAACAGTGCCCGCCCAGCCCTGCGACCAGGCACTGTGTGACAAGGGCCTTCCACCGGTCTTCATCCGGGTGGCAAAAACGGGAGGCAAAAACTCATACTTGTTCATGGTTTTCCTCATCTCTCTTATGGAATCTTTCCTACGCTCAGAACCAACTAGACTGTGTTTCATACTTTCGTGTAATTTCAACTCTTCTACCACGCATTGGCCCCGGGCGGGGTTGGGGGGGTGGTAAAGAACACAGATTCTAAAGCCAGATTTCCTGGGTTCAAATCTTGGCTCTGCTCTGCAAAGACTGATCTTAGGGGACGATGAGTAGCCTAAGTGCTGTCAATTTCTCTATTCCTAAAATGGGGATAGTAAGGGGAGCCTGGGTGCCTCAGTGGGTTAAAGCCTCTGCCTTCAGCTCAGGTCATGATCCCAGGGTCCTGGGATGGAGGCCCACATTGGGCTCTGCTTAGCAGGGAGCCTGCTTCCACCTCTCTCTCTCTGCCTACTTGTGATCTCTGTCTGTCAAATAAATAAATACACTCTTTTTTTAAAAAATGGGGATAGTAAGAATACAACCCCATAAGGGGTTGAAATGTACAAAGTGCCGAGAACAGTGACTGGCACATAGTAAAACACTATAAAGTGTAAACCGATGTTTCTCAATGGAAGAGGGCTATTTTGCTCCACAGTGGGCACTTGGCAATGCCTGGACACATTTTTGGCGGTCACATTGTTAGGGGCTGGTCATCCAGTGGCCAGAGGCCAGGGACTCTGCTCCACATCTGACAATTCATGGGACAGCTCAAAACAAATAATTATCCACCTCAAATATCAGTTGTGCCAAGGTTGGAAAATTCTGATGTGAACCATTATGGTAACTATTATTATTAGTAGGTAATCTTGCACAGTAGTTGAAAGTACAGGCTCGGGAATCAGACATCTTGTGATCTTGAACAATCTAATAAACCTGAGCTTTGTCATCTGTAATGGGGTATGATATGGATATGTACCTGTTGACATATGGTATTTGACAGCTGGAAGGTTCTTTGTCCAGCATCGAGTATATGACAAGTGTTCCCACTGAAGTATCGTTGCGATATTAAGTCAACGATAACAAAAACAGCTTTCCTCTGGAAAGCCCCCGACCCCCTCTGACACACTTGTCTTGTATACTTCGTATGACCTCAGAGGGTGACCGGAAGGCCTTTTATGAGAGCACCCAGTGGAACATCAAGAAGAATCAGGAGACCATCAACCAGCTCCAGGAGGAGACCAGGGTCCTGCAAGTTCAGCTGGCGGACCTGCTGCAGGTGAGGATGCTGAAATGGTCGAAGGGTCTTGAAGAGTCAGGGCAGTGTCCCCAGTGGGGCAGGGCGCTGCCTCAGGTTGGGGTGGTCTTCATGAGTAGTGACTGGGCTCCTTTCCTTGCAGGGAGATGAGAAATTGGTCCAGGCGGTGATTCGGGAGTGCAAGTCAGAGAAGCCGTATTTGAAGAACAGGACAGGACAGGTTTGCGCCATCCCAACTCCACTGACCCTCTCCCTTCTCCTTTCGTTTCCAACTTGTGTCCCCTCCCCCACTGGACTCTGACTTATCTCACCTTCTCCAATCCTTTCTCCACTGCTAATTTATTCACTCAATTAATCTTTATCACACACCGACCATGTATAGGCATGATATTCGGTATTGGGGACTATGCAGTAAAAAAACAAAACACCAGACCAACCTCCACTTCCCAAACCTTCATATCCTAGCGGGGAAAAGAGAGTGGAGGAAAACAAAACAAAACAAAAACAAGAACAAAATAAAAACACCAAGAACAAATGCAGAAATAAAGTAATTTCCAGGAGTGACCAGAAATAAACAGAAATAGATAGGGCCAGAGGTTTGCACCTTTTTTTTTTTTTTTTTTTTAAGATTTATTAACTTAGCACAAGCATGAGCAGGGGGAGTGGAACAGGCAAAGGGAGGGGGGAAGCAGACACTCCACTGAGCACGGAACCCAACACAGGGCTAAATCCCAGGACCCCAAGATCATGACCTGAGCCAAAGGTGGGCAACCAGCTGAGCCAGCCAGGTGCCCCAAGGGGTTTGCACTTTAGATTGGGTTGGGGAGGTCAGGAAAACCACCTATCTCTAAGACATTGATATCTGAGCTGAGAATGAGACAGGCAGGAAATGACTTGGGGAAAAGCAATCCAGGCAGAGGGAACAGCAAGTGCAAAGTCCCTGAAATAGAAGCAAGGGATTAGAACATTGGAGACACAGGCCTGGCCAGTGTGGCTGGATGGGAGTGCTTGAGCAGGGCTCTGTAGGAGATGAGGTCAAGAGAGTCAGGGGGCACCTGGATGGCTCAGTGTGTTAAGCCTCTGTCTATAGCTCAGGTCGTGCTCTCAGTGTCCTGGAGCTGAGCTCCATATCAAGACCTGGAGTCCACTTGTCCCTCCGCCCCTCCTGCTCAGGCTCTTTCTCTCCTCAAAGTAATAAATAAAATCTTTAATTAAAAAAAAAGAAAAGATGGGCGCCTGGGTGGCTCAGTGGGTTAAGCCGCTGCCTTCGGCTCAGGTCATGATCTCAGGGTCCTGGGATCGAGTCCCGCATCGGGCTCTCTGCTCAGCAGGAGCCTGCTTCCTCCTCTCTCTCTCTCTGCCTGCCTCTCTGCCTACTTGTGATCTCTCTCTGTAAAATAAATAAATAAAATCTTTAAAAAAAAAAAAAAAAAAGAAAAAGAAAAGAAAAAGAAGGTCAGCAGGGGCTGAACCTTCCGGCAGGCTTAAGAGTTTAGATTTTATGACGTAGAGTGTGAGGAAGCAGAGGAAAGCTGCGGGGAGGTCCTCCAGGAGAAGATGGTGTTGGCTGCACTTCGACAAAAATGGTGGAAACAGGAAGAACGGGGTAGCTCTGGGAAAACCTTGGAAATAGAACAAAGCATTGCTAACGAGCTGGCTGTAGGTGGGATGGAAGAAGTGAAGGTGAGGACATCAGGTTTGGGGGACTTGCATGCCTGGAAGGATGAAGCTGCCATGCGCTGACATGGAGGAGAAGAGTCCAGGAAGGACTTGGGGAAAGATCATGTACTCGATTTTGGACACAATGGTTTTGAGGTGTCTGGATGGCAGTGTAGATATAGGTATATGAGCCTGCAGTTCCCGGTGTGGGGAAGGGGCGCTTAAATGTGGATGTTCTCAGCTATGGTGAGTTTTCAGACCCTGAGCCTGGTTAGGTCCATGGAGGGGGTGGGTGTGAACAGAGTTGAGAAGCCTCAGAGGCTGTCTCTCCTTGGGCCCAGTAAGGGAGAAGGGCAGCCAGGGTGGCAAATTGGGGGGTGGGGAGACGATCTGCAGGAGCAGGGGGGCCGCTGGGTCTGATGCCGCTGAGCCCGGGGAGAGGAGAAACAAGATCTGGAGGAGAAGGGGAGGAAGGCTTAGGTGGGAGGGTTCATGCTGCCGCTTGGGCTCGCCTCTCTCCAGCAGGCCCTGGAGCACCTGGACCACCGGCTGAGCGAGAAGGTGAAGCAGCTGAACGCGCTGCGGCACCAGCTGGGCGTGCGGCAGAAGTGGCTGGAGGAGCTCCAGCTGCGGCACAGCCTCCGCCAGCTGGAGATGGCCGAAGCGCAAAATAGCAACACAGAGGTGGCCAAGGTGAGGCCGGTTGAGGAGGGGTGGGGATCCCGAGGAGAACTGCAGAGGGGAGGGGAACTCGGCCCAGCCTTGCTTCCCATCTAGACCATGCGGAACCTGGAAAACCGCTTGGAGAAGGCCCGGATGAAGGCGGAAGAAGCCGAACACATTACCAATGTGTACCTGCAGCTCAAGGCCTATCTCCAAGTAAGGACCAGGGCGACTTGCGGGATGGAGTGGAGGCAAGTCGGAGGGCCAGCCTGCAGAGGGACAGCGGCCACAGGCCTGTCCCCCACCCGCAGGAGGAGAGCCTTCACTTGGAAAACCGGCTGGACTTCATGGAGGCGGAGGTGGTGAGGGCAAAACGCGAGCTAGAGGAGCTGCAAGTGGTGAACCAGGAGGCGATCAACGCCCGGGACATCGCCAAGGTGCCAGCCTGGCAGGCCCTGGGGTTCCCACCCAGACGCCTTGGTCTTTTGGCCCCAGAATCTGAACCCCAGCTGTCCCCGAGCTCCTCCCGCCTACCTCCCAAGACCCTGCACCCTGGCCCAGCTGTGTCCCCCAGCCCTAAGCCTCGGTAGGTACCAGCTGGTCCTGCTGTCCCCCGGCCCTGCCTCCAGAACCAGCTGCAGTATCTGGAGGAGACCGTGTTCCGGGAGCGCAAGAAGCGGGAGCGCTACATAACCGAATGCAAGAAGCGCGCGGAGGACAGGAAGCTGCAGAACGAACGCATGGAGCGCAAGGTGGGCGTGTCCACAGGTCCCGGGGTGCAGCCCCAGCCTAGACCTGACTTCGTGGGTACCGCCACACCCCTAAGTCGATCCATACCCTAGACCTTCCCCGCTCTTAACATTTCTCCGGACTCCGCCCTCATCTCCACTGGATGCCTAGGGCTCCTCCCACTTCCCTGACCCCGCCCTCCCTCCATCCGATTGCCTTGTTTGGAGGAGCTTCCACATCGCCCCTCATTCACCGATCCTTCCCATCCATCCCCACCTGATTACACCGCGCCCCACTCCTAAATCTGGCCCCGCCTCTAGCCCGCCCCTTACTCGAGGTCCCGCCCCCGCTCCCTTGACCCGCCTCTTCGCCCTGCCTCTGAGGCTGCCCATCGCTGACCAGCCCTTTACTGCACTCCTGACCCCAGGCTGGGTTCCCTGACCAGGCCCCGAGCCTTTACCCTGTCTCCCCAGTTGGGCCCCGCCCTCTCCCGGCTCCCCTTCTCTGGCCTCTACCCCAAATCCTTCCCTGAAAGCTGACTCCCGCCCTGTGAGCAGACCCAGCGTGAACACGTGCTGCTGCAGTCCGAGGATTCGACCCAGGACAGCCTGCGCGCCAAAGAGGAGGAGCTGAGGCAGCGCTGGAGCATGTACCAGACAGAGATGCTTTTTGGCAAGGTCAAGGACGCCACCGGCGTGGCCGAAACCCACGTGAGTGCTGCCCGCTGCCCGCAACCCTCCCCGCCCTCTAGTTCTGTTCAGACTGAGCCCAGGCCCGTGAGGCCAACAAGCGCAGCCTCCTGCTTCTGCAGCCTCAAAGACACTCCTCCCTCCTCCAGCCTTTGCCCCGTTTTGCTGCTGCTCCTCCCAGCAAAACCCAGACTAGCTGTCTACCCTGGCCATCAGTCCCTTTCCTGCTTGCTCTTATGCGGGTGCTAACTTCTTGGGCATGTCAGCTCTGTGAGAACTGCGAGTTTGGTCTCTCCTGTGTCTCCAGTCCCTGTAACAGGCAGGGTCTGGGGCTCAGTAGACTGCCCGGTGCCACTCTCAGACCCTGGGCCCTGCGGTTTGCAGCGTTTTCCTTGCCATTTGCTAAGACCCTTATGTTTTCCACGGGCGGATGCTGCTCCCACTGGGCCCCAGTCCAGTTTCTCCCCTTTGCGCACTCTCCCACTGCTACTTCTCCCATAGGGTAACTAACCCCCCGAGGAGTTCTGCGGACTCAGGTATGGGGTCATGTGGGGCAGTGTGGCCTGGCACCTTCCCAGAAATTGGCCTGGTGGACAGCTAGCTCCCGAGATTGGCCTTATTTCCTCCATGGATTGGGCAAGATTCGCAGTCACAGTGTGGATGGCGGGTTGATTTTGGAAAGCAATGATGCTCATTGCTACCCTTCACCACACACCGATCTGGGCTGATTCAAATTCCTTACATAGACAAGGGCCTGGCAAAAATTATGTGTTGGGGGGCTGCACATCCTTGAGGCAGCACTGAGTCTGAATCACGGAGTCCTTAAACATCGCTGTGCAGAAGCCACCAGCTTAGGCCATCTGTCCTGCGTGCCCAGAGGAAAGGAAGAGGGGTTGTAGTCAGGCCTTCCAGGCCTCCCTCTGACCTGAGAAGGGGCCGGGTGGCCCACAGGCGGTGGTGAGGCGGTTCCTGGCACAGGGTGACACCTTCACACATTTGGAGACGCTCAAGAGCGAGAACGAGCAGTCGCTGGTGAGGCTGAAGCAAGAGAAGCAGAGGTTGCAGCGAGAGCTGGAAGACCTCAAGTACTCCGGGGAGACCACAATTGTGAGGTGAGGCCTGGGTGCCCAAGGGAGAGGCTGGGGGGCCCTCCCGGCTCGGAGGCACTCTCCAGGGGTGACCTCCCAACTGTCTGTAGTCAGCAGAAGCTGCAGGCTGAGTTGCAGGAGCGCCTCAAGGCGGAAGAGCAGCGGCGCACTGAGGCACAGGATGAGCTGGAGCGCGCCATGTGGGCGGTACAGACGATCAAGGAGGGCCTCGAACACCTGGCGGGCAAGATGAACCACATCACATTGGTAGGCCTGCGAACTCTCCCACCTCCCCTAGCCCGCCACCCCTCGCCTAGGTAGCTCAGCGCAGAACCTTCTGCAGCCCAAGACGCTGGGTTCCTGCCCCTACTCAAAGGGGACCGACCCTGGGCCGCGTCCAGGATGTCAGAAGCCCACCGAGAGGGTACACCCAGCTCCACTCCTCAGAGTCCCCACCTGCGGTTCCTGCGGGGAGACCCCCTTACTTTTCAAGAGGCTCAGGACTTCAGAGACCCTGTTTCATCTTCACGGGAAGGTCCCATTTTGCCTCCCCACGCCATACCTCAGAGACCCCCACTACAACACTTGGGCAGCCTGCGACGGGGGGCGCCCCACACTGCCCGCAGCAGAGGCCCATTTTTTCCCCCCAAAAGTCATCCCCGAAATGACTTCTGGTGAGTTATTACCCCTTTCCTCCACACAAACTCTTCGTTCACCAATTGTCGTTGGTCTCCGGAGTCCAGAGGCCCCGCCCCACAGGCGCTAGCCCCACCCCTGTTGGTCGTCCCTAGCTTTCGAAAGCCTAGCTCGAGGAGGGTAAAGCTCCGCCCCTGGCGGAACACGCCCCCGAGGTCCGCCCCCTCTGGGCTGAGTCGCCTCCGCCCCCGCCGCAGGTGGAGGGCCCTTTCGCGGGAAAGGAGCTGGATCCCCAGGCAGGTAACTATCTGCCAGACCTGCTGGGCGTCGTGGAAGAAAAGCTTCTGAAGCTGCAGGCACAGCTCGAGAGCCATGACGTGCCCGAGATGCTGCGCCACCTCGCCGACCAAGAGGTCCGAGTACAGCCAGAGCGGGGCTGAGGATGCAGGGGCAGAAAACCGGGGAGCCTGTGGGTGGGAAATGACCTTTACGGACAATCTGTGAGGTTTGAGGAGACAGGAGAACTTCCAGAGGGCCCGCGAGGCCAGTGGGCAGGGCTGGGGAGTGTGTGCACGTGCGCGGGTAAGGGGGGAATCAAGGGGCGAAAACCCTGAGATCAGGGGCGGTCAAAGGGGCGGGGTTGGGTAGCCGGGGAGCTCGAAGAACGAGTCAGTCGGCTGGGCTCGAGAAAAGCTCGAAGAGGAGTGGGCAGAGGGATCGTGTGGACTCAGGGTATATCTTAGAATGGGGTGAGGAGGGGATACAGAACGCCCCTGCCGCCTCTACCGCACCCACTCTCGCCTCCCGCTCCGTTCCTCCCCCAGTTCTACTCCACCCTAGAGGGAAAGCTGCCCTTGTACAACACCCGCATCACCCTGCCCCTTGCCAGTCTCAAGGACAAGTTCTTCGGTCAGTACGGTCAGGGAAAAGAGGCGGGGCTGGGGGCCCAAGCCGACCCAGGGAAAGCGGTGCGAGGCCTGGCGGGGGGCCAAGTTGGGGGGCGGGGCCGAGTTGGGAAGGGGTGGTAAAGACGGGGAAGGGAAATCTGAGCCAAGAATGGGAACCCGGATCCCCTCACTGCCCTGCGCAGACGAAGAGGAAAGTGAGGAGGAGGACAACGACGTGGTGAGCCGCGCGGAGCTTAAGATTCGTTCCCAGAAACTAATTGAATCCCGCAGCAAGAAACGCAATCGCTCGAAGAAGACCTAGACTCACCCTTGCGTCCACCTGGCGCTTCCGGGCCCCTGCGGAGCTCCCAACCCCTCTGGGTCCAGCCTCGGGCGCATGGGCCCCTTCAAGGGCTAAACGCAGCCGAGGCAAGGGAGCAGAACGGGCCGGTGGCGCCCGGGAGTAGAGAAGGGGGCCGGGCCACCGGATGTTCCCACAGTAAATCTACAAGGCGAGCCTGTGCTGGCCTCAGAGTCGCTCAATAAAGGTCACCAATCAACCCCCTGGGTATTTGCCTCTCCTTGACCCTGCGCTGCTGCAAAGACTGCTGCCCTTAAAATCCAGGACCCAGACTCCACCTTCTCTGACCTGGAGAGTACGGACTCCCCATCAGCTGGGGACACAGATTGAACACCCCCACTTCCAGGATAGTAAGAGCTACTCCCACACCTGGAGTGAAACAGCCCTCCGCATTTGACAGGGTACTCTTCTCCCCAGGGGAGCAGACTGGCTCCCCCACTTACTTAGCTACACACCCTAGCTCACCCACATCTGGAGACACCGCTCTCCTTCCCTGGGAGAGAGAGGGGTCCTTTCTCCTGGGCACAGATTGATACACACCTGTAGGGAGAACTGGGACCTCACCTCCTTGGGTCTGGGCTGGGCGCTGGGGTCCAGCTGGGGGCAACCGAGAGCCACGGGTCCAGCCCCGCCCATGCACCGCCGGGTCGCCCCGCCCTGCCCCGCGGGCCCCAATGCCCAGCCACTGCCCGACGCCCATCGGCCTTTCCGCCTCACTCAGCCGCGCCGTGGAGTCGGACGGCCCCAGGTCATGGATCGGACAGCAGGCAAGGAGCTCGCCCTGGTAAGGGGACCAGAGGTCTCGGACCCCACATCCCTGGCGACCCTGAGGTCCAGGAACGCCAGGTCCCTGCTTTTTGGACCTTATCTCCCCGCAAATCGGACCCTTCGTACCCGCCCAGGAGTCCCAACCTTGGGCCTCCCGGCCCCTGCCCCAGCGCAGTGGCTGGTACCTCTTAAGGTTGGGGGGTGGGCGTCTCTGAGCTCATCTACGGGTGGGGACAGAGACAGACTCCGTGAGGCTGGACCCTGGGACGTCCCCAGATCCCACTCCATGCCGGACAGGGGAGGAGGCTGCCTGCGGCCCCGGGACCCCGCCCCAAGCCTCGCTGAGTCTGACGGGGAAGGGGGAATGGTGCTAGAAGGCCCGGCTTGAGTCCGCGCGGGAGAGCGGGGGCCGAGGTCCCGCGGCCCGTCCCCCCGCGGCGCCCTGAGCCCGACTCCGCGTGCAGGCGCCGGTGCAAGACTGGGGCGAGGAGGCCGAGGACGGAGCCGTGTACAGCGTCTCCCTGCGTCGGCAGCTCAGTCAGCGCTTGAGCCCGAGGGCAGCGCCCGGGGCCAGCCAGGTGAGGCAGGGGTTGGAGGGTGGAGCGCCGGGCGGTGTGGAGGGGCCTGGAGGTGAAGCGGCCCCAGGGCACAGCCGCGGGGCGGAGCTGAGGCCGGTGGGAAAGGCGGGGCTTACAAGCGCCCTGGTAAAGGTGGAAAAGAGCCTGCGGGCGGCCAGGTGAATGGGGTTGATGAGTGTGGAACCTGGGACTAAACCCGACCGTAGGGCCTAAGTGGGCCAGGTTTAGTGTGGGGCGGAGCTGGAGTGGGGGGTGGTCTTTAGAAGCAGCCGGGTGAGAGCGGGCTCGGGTGGAGGGCTGGCATCCCGGCCCGGGAGCGACTAGCGAAGCGCGGCTGGAGAGCTGGGAACCGCATGGGAGCGCGCAGCGAGTGAGGGCACGGGGCGGGGCTGGGGGGAGAGCCGTGTCCTGCGCGGATTTCAAGGGTCGTTTGAATATGGAGCAGAATCGTGAATCCAGGAGGCGGGGTTCAGAGAAATGGTCAAGGTCAGATGCAAGAGCTGTACTTAGCGATGGGTGTGATTGGAAAAAGGGGTGCTCTGGGGGCCACTCCTTGTTTCTCTTTGCCGCCCCCTTGTCCCGCAGGCCTCCAACCCCGCTGCGGATGCCTTCCTCCATTACCGTACGAGCAAGGTGCGGGCGCTGAGGGCAGCGAGGCTGGAGCGGCTGGTGCAGGAATTGGTGTCTGGGGACCGCGAGCAGGACCCGGGCTTCGTGCCTGCCTTCTTGGCCACCCACAGAGCCTTTGCGTCCACCGCCCGCGTGCTGGGTCTTCTCCTGCCACCACCGCCACCGCCCCTGCCTCCAGGGTCAGTACCAAGGGGAAACCTCCGTGTTCCCACCCCCAGACTCTCACCAGGGTACTCGATCCGGCATTCCCTACCCCTAAGTCCCCCCAGCCTCCCTCTTCACCTGATGGGAGAGTTGCTTTTCCCAGGACAGAGATCAAGAAGACAGAGGGAGGAGGTCTGCGTGTCAACAAGAATTTAAGGTTGGTCTCCCATAGGTGAGGGTGGGGGTCCTAGAGGTCCAAGGTCATGTCTGAAGCGTAGGAGCTCCCGAGATCCAGAGTTCCGGGCTCCTCTCTGAGGCCCCCCACTCTGGCCAGGGCTGTGGTGTCCGTGCTGGGCTCCTGGCTGCGGGATCACCCTCAGGATTTCCGGGATCCCCCTGCCCACTCGGACCTAGGCAGTGTCCGCACCTTTCTGGGCTGGGCGGCCCCAGCAGGGCCCGAGGCCCAGGAGGCAGAGAAGCTGCTGGGAGCTTTCCTGGAGGAGGCTGAGCAAAAGCAGGAAGAGGAGGAGAAGCCTGAGGCATGGACAGGTGAGGGGTATAGGGTCCCGGAGCAAGCCTTTCCCTGCATCATCTGTCCCCCAGTGGCCTTCTGCCCTCAGAGAGTGACAAGTCTTGGGCAAAATTCTTAATCATGTCTGAGCCTCAGTTTCCCCACCTGTGTAACAGGAGTATTGACCCTTTGTGGGACATATCAGCGTTTGTCTAACACTTCCCCCTACACCTCCATCCTAACTACAAAAATATTCTGCCATTGTGTCACGGTGCCCTTTGTTTTTCACTACAATTTATTCCATTGCTGCTTACCTCAGGAGCCAAGAGACCTGGGTTCAAATCCCAGTTCTGCCAGTTGCTGACTGTGTGACCTTGGATAAATCCCTTCTCTCTCTGAGCCTCTGTTTCCATATCTGTAAAATGGGGGAGATAATAGTATTTCCCTCATTGACCTCTTTATTCATTCAACAAATAGTTAGCTACTGGCTCTTGGCATATAAATGGACAGGGGTTCCTAGTTCCTAGGGAAGGCAACAGTAAACCAGTAGATAAATAAACATTGAGGGCTTGGCAATAGTGTTATTTTCATCATTGTTGTTATCACTGATTCTTACTTATTAGAATCTACCACTTAAGGTGAAAAGACATAAGAACCCATACTGATATTTTCTTGTAGAGTAAGGTATCATGACCTGAGCCAAAGGCAGACACTTAACAACTGAACCACCCAGGCGTCCTATATGGTCCTTCATAGAGTTTGCCAACCTCTGTCACAGAGAGCTTTTGGGGAGAGGGAAAAATATCTGCATACTTCATTCAGGTCTTTGCTCAACTTGTCCCTTTCTCTGATCTCCAAGCAAATATAGCCTTTCACTCTGCCTCCTTGCCTGCCTTATTTTTTTTAATTCTTTTTTTTTTTAAGATTTTATTTATTTATTTGACAGAGAGAGATCACAGTAGACAGAGAGGCAGGCAGAGAGAGAAAGAGAGGGAAGCAGGCTCCCTGCTGAGCAGAGAGCCCGATGCGGGACTCGATCCCAGGACCCTGAGATCATGACCCGAGCCGAAGGCAGCGGCTTAACCCACTGAGCCACCCAGGTGCCCCCTTTTTTTAAAATTCTTATTTATTTATTTATTTGACAGACAGAGATCACAAGTAGGCAGAGAGGCAGGCAGAGAGAGAGGAGGAAGGAGGCTCCCCCCCCCCCCAAGCAGAGAGCCCGATGCAGAGCTCGACCCCAGGACCCTGGGATCATGACCTGAGCTGAAGGCAGAGGCTTTAACCCACTGAGCCACCCAGGCGCCCTGCCTGCCTTATTTTTATGCATAGCCTTCACTGGCCTTTTCCCTGAATCTGTCCCCAGGGGCAGAAACAATCAAGATTTGTTGATTGAGGGGTGCCTGGGTGGCTCAGTGGGAGCCTGCTTCTTCGCCTCTCTCTCTCTGCCTGCTTCTCTGCCTACTTGTGATCTCTGTCTGTCAAATTAATAAATAAAATCTTAAAAAAAAAAAAGATTTGTTGATTGAATAATTGCATCCTGCTTATAAGGTATCATCTTTCATCCATCTGTGTTGGACCTGATCCCGATCTCAAAAGCATCTAAATCCCTAATCCCCAGGGGCGCCTGGGTGGCTCAGTGGGTTAAGCCTCTGCCTTCGGCCCAGGTCATGATCTCAGAGTCCTGGGATCGAGCCCCACATCGGGCTCTCTCCTTGGTGGGGAGCCTGCTTCTCCCTCTCTCTCTGCCTGCCTCTCTGCCTACTTGTGACCTCTCTGTCTCTCTCTGTCAAATAAACAAATAAAATCTTAAAAAAAAAAAATCCCTAATCCCCATCCTTTAATCCTCACCTCTGCTTTATAAAGTAGCAGCCACTGCTTTTTCCCTGGTGACAAAATCCGTTATTTATATATATTTTATCCCTCTGTCTTCCCCCTTGGTTTTTTAAGTGTCATCTTCCTCTGCCTATGGGATTTCACCAGCTGATTCCAAGTCACTAGAGCTACACAGTCCAGTGGGGGTGGCTGCTCACCACATGTTGTTATTGAGATTGAATTTAAAATAAAAATTTCAGTTCTTTGGTCACACTAGCCACATTTTTGGTGTTCACACTGACTGTGTGTCCTGCTCTGGGATATACTTTATTTTTAATTTTTATTTTTTTAAAGATTTTATTTATTTGACAGAGGGAGATCACAGGCAGAGAGGCAGGCAGAGAGAGAAGGGGAAGCAGGCTCCCCACTGAGCAGAGAACCCAATTCGGGGCTCAACCCCAGGACCCTGGGATCATGACCTGAGCCAAAGGCAGAGGCTTTATCCCACTGACTCACCCAGGTGCCCCGGATATACTTTATTTTAACATCTTTATTTTGGGATTACTTTTTACTATGAAAAATTGCAGACATAGAGAAAAGTAGAGAGAATAGTATAAAGAATACTCAGACACCAATGAATTTGACACAAAAATGTGTTTTTAGGATGATTTGAAAACAAATCCCCGACTTCCGTCACTTCACATGTAAATACTTCGCTATACACCTTAACTGAGAAGGACTTTTTTTTATTATTTATTTATTTTTAATATAACCTCATGTGTACAATCATTTCTAACAAAATCAGCAATAATTACTTAATATCAAAAGTTACCCAGTCCTGGAGGGCCTGGGTGGCTCTGTCAGTTAAACGTCCAACTCTTGATTTTGGCTCAGGTCATGATCTCAGGGTTATGAGATCCAAGTCCCGAGTCAGGCTCCACACGCTGGGTGTGGAGCCTGCTTAAGATTCATTCTTTCTCTCTCTCTCTATCTCTCTCTCTCTCTCGGGCCCTGGGTGGCTCAGTTGGTTAAGTGACTGCCTTCGGCTCAGGTCATGTCAGGTCATGATCCTGAAGTCCCGGGATGGAGTCCAGCATCAGGTTCCCTGCTTGGCAGGGAGCCAGCTTCTCCCTCTGACCCTCCCCCCTTCTTATGTTTTCTCTCTCTCTCTCAAGAAAATAAAATCTTAAAAAAAAAAAAAAAAAAGATTATCTCTCTCTCTGCCCCTCTCCATCTTACCATCTCTCAAAAACAAAACAAACAAAACCAAACAAACAACAACGAAAAAAACCCAGTCCAGATTCAAATCCCTCCATTGTCCCTAAATTGTTGTTGTTGTTTTTTTTAAGATTATTTATTTATTTACTTGACACAGCGAGAGAGAGAGAGAGAGAGAGAGAGAGAGAGAGAGAGAACACAAGCAGGGGGAGCAGCAGGCAGAGGGAGAAGGAGAAGCAGGGAGCCCAATGTGGGGCTTGACCTCAGGACCCTGGGATCATGACCCAAGCCCAAGGCAGACACTTAACAACTGAGCCACCCAGGTGCCCTAAATTGTCTTTTTTTTTTTTTTTTACAGTTATTTCTTTGAAATGCAAACATCTATTGTAGGCACATGATCTTTCATTTCTTAAATCTGTTTTATTCTATGACAATCTCCCTTTGCCTTTTGTTTAATGTCATAAGGGGGGAAAAATGGGTCATTTGTCCTGAGGAGTGTCTCACCTTCTCCATTTACCTGTTTGCTGTCTCATGGTGACATGTAGCATGTTCTTCTATCCCCCTATTTGCCATAAGATCTGCAGATTCGATTAGCTTAAGTGCAATTTTTTTCCAATGCCAACTTTTTCAAGCTAGTATTTTGCAACGCCATCTGTCCTAATTTGAAATGAAAGACAGATAAGTGGACTTACAAAGACAATTTAAAAAATAATAATATAGTGCTGTAACTATAATATGAAGGAGAAAGAAAGCCAAAGCAGTTTACACAATAATAAACTATACTTGTGGCCATGTCTTACTAGGATACATGGCGAAGTCGTCCAGAGCCTTTGTCTCTTACAGCATCACGGTCAGTGTAACAGCCACAAACACCAGCTAATGCAGGGGAGAGAACTGGCCACACAGGTGTAGCAGCATAAACACTGGTGACCTCACTTTCTAGAATGGTGAATAACACTCATATATTCCA
Organism: Mustela nigripes; assembly: GCF_022355385.1. Lineage (NCBI taxonomy): Eukaryota > Metazoa > Chordata > Mammalia > Carnivora > Mustelidae > Mustela > Mustela nigripes. The sequence continues at coordinate 8,398,741 of NC_081558.1, read as the reverse complement.
AACAAAACAGAGCCCAGACTCTGGCAGTCTTTGCATTCCTGTAGCCAAACTAATGGGTGTTTATGAGAAAGATAGCTTTGTTCTAGGGGCAGATTATTGTAAACAGGTTTTCCAAGGACACAAATGTCTTGGAGGGACGCTTGGAGGCTGAGCACACAAATTCACTGTGCAGGTCGGCCCCCTTGTGGCAGATTTCCATGTCAAAATATCTCCTAGGGGACGGCACTATAGAATCCCACTACAGAAAAATCATCTCTATTTATTGGGTACTTTATAGCTGTCTAGTATATACGATCTCTGATTTTTAAAAATCCAGATGAAGAAATCAAGGCACACGCTGGTTAAAGAGTTTGCTTTAGTTCACATAGCAAGCCCGGGGGGACAAGTTTGGATTTGACCTTGGGACTGATACTATAGCCTTCCCTCAACTACAAAGTTATATACCACCTCTCACCACAAGAATAGGGCAGACAGATCTTACTTTATTTTATTTATTTATTTATTTTATTAGACCAACAGAGATCACAAGTAGGCAGAAAGGCAGGCAGAGAGAGAAAGAGGAGGAAGCAGGCTCCCCACAGAGCAGAGAGCCCGAGGCAGGGCTTGATCCCAGGACTCTGGGATCATGACCTGAGCCGAAGGCAGAGGCTTTAACCCACTGAGCCACCCAGGTGCCCTCAGATCTTACTTTAGTATAGGTTCAAAACCCAAAACACCACTCTTTCCTACTCTAGCCTTTAAGAACCTGGCTTCAAATCCCCACCCTGTTATTTCCTGTAGGTGTACCTTAGGGCAAACTGTTTCTACCTCAGTTTCCCCATCCATGGGAGGTGGATAATAGTACCTCCCTCACTGGGTTAGTGTGCTCAGTTACCTAGGGTAACTGAGTTACTAGTAACTGAGTAACTGTCAGTTACCAGGTACCTAGGGTGGATTACCACCATAGGCACTAAATGAACATTACCATTGCTCTGACACCCCTAAAAATACCCAGAGAGGTTTCCTTTCTGCAGATTAGGAAAGTGAGACTCAGAGACACTGAGGAACTAGTCCAAGATCACACAGCCAGTCCTGGATTCAAACCTGAGAGTTTTTAACCCTAATACTCCCTCAGGACCTCCTGGAGCTGTCCACTCCCCCCGCCCAGACTCCCCCGGGGACTGCTCTGAAGCGGAAGCGGAGGCAGGACGGATGCGGGAAGGCCCTGAGCTCCTAGACTTTAGTGTAGATGAACTGGCCGAACAGCTCACGCTGTTGGACGTGGTGAGCACCGGGGCGGGCCGCGGTCGTGGGGCAGATTCGGTTGAGCACAGAACCTACACACCTACCTACACGCGCGCCCTCCCACCCTCCCCACCTCCACTCAGGAGCTGTTTGCACGCGTGCGTTCCTGCGAGTGCCTGGGCTCCGTGTGGTCCCAGCGGGACCGTCCAGGGGCCGCGAGCACCGCCCCCACGGTGCGCGCCACTGTGACCCAGTTCAACCTGGTGACTGGTTGCGTGCTGGGCTCCGTGCTGGGAGAGCAGGGCCTGGCCGCCCCGCAGAGGGCACAGCGGCTGGAGAAGTGGATCCGTGTGGCCCAGGTGCGCCTCCGAGGAAAGGGGACATGGGGGGAGGGGCATGGGAGTAGGGACCAGGCCTGGTGAGAGACAGGGGACGGGAGGCAGAAGACCAGGGGCTGGGAATGGGTTGGAGGAGGACCCAATGTCCAGAGAAGGGGGCAGCGGGTCCGAGAGAGACTGGATGCGGGCAGGTCAACAGCCTCAAGGCTGAAGAGAAAGAAATGGGGGCCCAGGAGAGAAGGGGGGTGGCCAGGAAGGAAGGGAAGGGGGTAGATGGCTGATACCCAGGTCGGGGGAGGAGAGGTCTGCGTCCAGGAGAGATACTTTGGGCACGTCTAGGGCCCAGGAGAAGTAAGGAGTGGGGACAAAGGAAGCCAAGGTGGGAGGTAGGGAATGGAGGGGCAGCTGGGGGAGGGGCGGGGGCTGCAGGTGGGGGGGGGGCTGGGGCTGCAGGTGGGGGAGGGGCTGGGGCTGCAGGTGGGGGAGGGGGGCGAGTCCTGAGGGGAGAGGCTGACCCCTGGTAGCTTGTTGGGCAGTCCCTAGGGGTCTGGCCTGGGGTCCGAAGTCTCGGATCAAAAGCGAATCGTAGCTGGGGGTCGGGCGTGGGGTGTCACCGGCTCCCCGCCCACCCGCAGCGCTGCCGGGAACTGCGCAACTTCTCCTCGCTGCGCGCGATACTGTCCGCTCTGCAGTCTAACCCCATATACCGGCTCAAGCGCAGCTGGGGCGCCGTCAGCAGGTAAAGAGGTGGGGGGGGAGGGGGAAGCCCGGGCGCAGTCAGCAGTTGAGGGGGGGAGGGGGCTTGCCGCTGAGGCAGAATGTCCTCCCCAGCGCAGCTCTGACCTTCCCCGCCGCTGACTCCTGACCCCTCTCCTGACCCCCCTCAGGGAAAGGTTATCCACTTTCAGAAAACTTTCGCAGATTTTCTCCGATGAGAACAACCACCTCAGTAGTAGAGAGATTCTTTCCCAGGTAATGACGGGTGTGGACACACCCCCCCCCCACCACCACCACCAAGGATCCCAGGCCCAGAAAGGGAAAACCGAGACCTGGGGCTGGGCACCACTTGCCAATGTCAAAAATTCAATGTCCTTTCACTACCGCGCAGCAATGACCTTCCCCTTGTTTTACTGCCTCTGCTGCCCTCAATATCGCTCACGCTCAGTGAGCGCCTTATTTATTCATTCATCAAATACCAGAAGTTACACGGAAAAGGTCACTTGAGGCCAGAGTCACAGCAAAGAGTAAAGGGTAAAAAAACCAAAAAACCAAAAAACAAAATTACACTAGGACTTGACTTTGATAAGCAGAACAGAATTGTCTGCCAACAAGTCTGACTTGCTGTAGGCAAGATTGAGATTTGAATCGCAATTAATGCTGGTTGTTAGGGTGAATCCACAACAGATGGAATGTGAAGCCTGTTCCTTCGGCCCAGAACATTCTTCACATTCGCCTTCCGCAGGTCTCGCCCTGCTTGCTCCTTGATTGCCCTTACCTGTGCCTGCTACATGAGGAACTTGGTTGTTGCTGTCCCTCCCCTGGCTAAGAGTCAGCTCGGGAGGCCAGGATTTTTGTCCCTTGCTCGCTGCTGTCTCCCCAGCACTCGGAACAGTGCTGGGCACAGAGTAGCTGCTCAGTAAATACCGGCGAGTGAATGGATGCCTCAGATTAGGATAAGAGGTCAAGGAACGGGAAGCTCTGAATTCAGCAGCTGCTGGGTGCCAGGCACTGTGCCCGTGGTGGCTGAAAGCAAAACAGGCGTATGTGGTGGGTCTTGAGGCATCTTCCCTGAGGACAGGGTTGGAGAGAACCTGGGTCTGCTCAGTTCTTCCCTCTCCCCCAGGAGGAGGCCACCGAGGGCCCCCAAGAGGAGGACACCCTCCCAGGAAACCTGCCCCCAGTGAGTGAGGTGGTTTGGGATGGGGGCCAAGCAGGATCCTCACACAAGGGGGTGGTACGTGATGGCGCTGAGAGTGACTGAAATTCTGGGGACTACAGAAACTGCCCCCGGGCCCTGTCCCCTACCTTGGCACCTTTCTCACGGACCTGGTTATGCTGGACACAGCCCTGCCGGACATGCTGGAGGTCTGACCCCTGACCCTAGCACCACCTACCCTCAGCACAGTGGGCCTCCTGTAACCCACCCTTGACCCTGCCCGCGTTCCCTACCCCAGCCCCCTTAGTGCAGTGGGGTTCCACATCCCAGCCCCTGACCGTGACCCTCAAGGGTCTTGATTCTGGAGGCTCCAGTTCAGACAAAGTTTGCCCCCAGGGGGATCTCATCAACTTTGAGAAGAGGAGGAAGGTGAGTGACACTGGGATGGGTATGGCCGGTGGGGGAGGGGGACAGGTTGGGGGTGGGGAGGGGCTGGTTCTGAGAGGCCACCCCCTCAGGAGTGGGAGATCCTGGCCCACATCCAGCAGCTGCAGAAACGGTGTGGGAGCTACTGCCTGAGTCCCCGCGCCCCAGTCCTGGCCGCCCTGCGTGCCCAGTGCCAGCTCAGCGAGGAGCAGAGGTGACCCCATCCCTGGCCTGGCCCAGCCCCCACCCTGGCTGATTCTGGACGGCATGCTTGACCCACTTACCCCATGTATCTCTCCAACTCCCCAGACCCTCTCCTGAGCCTGACTCCCATCCTATGACCTTGCATTTTTTTCCAGCCCATGGAGGCCCCCAGTCCACCTCTGACCTCAAACTCTGACCCCGTCTGACTTTCTGACTTCAGCCTTGAATGTGCAGGGGCCATTCCATCCCCCCATCCCATCTGTTCTCTTCCCCACCTTCTGACCCTCTCTGACCTATGACCCCACTGGTAACCCCAGTCTGAATCTCTGAGCCTGATCATTCTCCCCCAGTTTGGAATAACCAACCATCCAACTCAACTCTCCCTTTTGTTTCTCTTCATTCTGTTGAATCCATTACCCTAATCATTGACCCCCAATGATTACTTGACCTTGAACTCTATCTTTGACCAAATCTTACTCCTCAATCCCACTCTGAAAATCCCTGTATGACTTGCCAACCAAGCCATTGTGTCTCATCCCTAATAAGACCCTGATGCCAGAATATGTCCCTATTTGTTATCCTGACCCCGGGATTCAGTGCCCAACCACTGCTGCTCCCCCCCCACACAGCGATAATGCAGCTCCCAACTGCTTCTAGCTTTCACCTCATTCCTCGCTGCTTCCTGGCCCCAACCCACCCCAACGTGCACCTTGACTCCTCAGCTATCGGGTCTCCCGTGTCATTGAGCCACCTGCTGCCTCCTGTCCCAGCTCCCCACACGTCCGGCGGCGAATCAGCCCCACCAAGCGCCTCAGCGCGTGAGTCTTGGGGTGCACCTGGGGAGTGATGTGGGCAGAGATGGGAGGCTGCTCCTGGCGCCAGTCCAGGCTCATCCTCGTCCCTTGTGTCTGTCTTTAGAAAGCTGTCCCGAGAGAGACGCTCATCCCCTGCTGGGAGTCCTGGGGACCCGTCATCCCCCACCCCTAGGTGAGCATCCCAGTGAAGGGACTGGACATGGCAGGGTCAGAGGTCAGGGCAGCCACTTGACCTCAGACTCTGTGTCTCCTGCAGTCTGTCCCCAGAGTCCCCCCCATCTAGTCCTAGAACCAGAGACCCTCCTGGCAGTCCCCCGGCCTCTCCAGGGCCCCAGGGCCCCAACACCAAGGTATTAGGCCTGCCTGTGTTGTTTGTGTGTCTGTGTGTGTCTGTCTGTGTTGTTTGTGTGTCTGTGTGTGTACATGGGATGTCACAGCCAGGCATGTACATAAGAACATGCCTGGCTGAGCACTCTGGGTATCTGCCCAGGAGACCACGTGCATCTTAAGGCTCTGTCTGAGGGACTGTCTCTCGGTCTGGCTTATGCTCTGCTCTGGATAAGTCAGCTCGCCCACAGGGCGCTCCAGGGTGTGATAATATTTCTGCAAGGATATGCGTGTCCCCAGGAATTGGCATGCCTAAAGGGGCACATGGGCTTAAATATCGACAGTATCCATGGGACCCTGAATGGGGCTGTTCACGGACTTGTGGATGCACAGCAATTACAAGCGTGTGTGTACTTGCTGCTGTCTTGCACGCGGGATTTCATGTGCATAAGCGCAGCTTTGTGCCATGTGTATGGGTCACATGTAAATTTGTTTTCGTCACAGGGCACGAAGGTCTGTATGTGATGCATGGATCACATACAGACACACATATGTGATTGCATGGATGTAGGCTTGTGAGTGCACCCTCACTGCCTGTCCCCAGGCTCTGCTTGTGTAGGGGGCCATAAAACTCCCCCCCCCCCACTCAACCCCCCTCCTCCCACTGCCTACAGCTGCCCTTGAGCCTGGACCTGCCGGCCCTGCGGCTCTTGGCTTTGCCCCTGAGCAGCTCTCACATCTCTGTACCGGGGCAACCAGGATCGGAAGCTCGAGTCATCCGCGTCAGCATTGACAATGACCATGGGAACCTCTATCGGAGCATCTTGGTGAGGGAGGGATGGGGACGGGAACATGCTGGGCAGCCCTGCCCCCAGGGGCTTGGCTGTCACACCTCACCGCCCACCATCTTTTCCAGCTCACTAGTCAGGACAAGGCCCCCAGCGTGGTGCAGCGAGCCCTGGAAAAGCACAATGTGGCTCAGCCCTGGGCTCGGGACTACCAGCTCTTCCAAGTCCTTCCTGGGGACAGGGGTGAGCATGAGCAGCAACTGTGAGCAGCCTGGGCTGGGGGTTAGCTCCAAGGGCAGCAGACAGACTAGAATCAAGGCTGGCCTAACAGGGCCAGGAGGTGGCTCTGCCACAGAGGAGGGGTAAGATGAAACAGGGTGGGGGTAAGAGGAAGTGTTATTGGTGCCTCGATTTTGCAGGGTCCTGCGATTGCCTTTGCTGTGTGAGCGAGAGGAGCACTAAAGATGTCTTCTTAGGATTTGTGGGGAAGTGAAGTTGTTCAAGGTCAAATGGGAGAGGGAGGAAAGGAGGTTGTCTTGGCTTCAGTTTGTAGGATCATGAGGTCATTCAGGCTCGACCTGCTGGGGTAGGAGTCTAAAGAGGGTCTAGGCTTGAATCTGTGAGGAAATGAGCTTGCTCCAGCTCAGCAAGGGGATCCTGAAGTTATCTGAACTTGCCATGGGGCAGGGCCACATGGTATTGAAATTCAGGGTAGGGGAGCACGATGTTGTTCATTACAGACACAGGTAGAAGGTCTCCCAGTTCTCAAGAAGGAGAGGCAAGAGAGTGACACGCTAAAGGACATGACATGGGGTTGGTTGGATTTTAGGAAGGAACATAGAAGGCTATTGGCTTTGGCTATCAAGAGTGAGGGCCACAGATTTTTCAAGGGGGATGTAGGAAGTCAAGTTGTCCAAGTTCATGGTGAGAGCAGCATGAACTTGGCTGGGGGGAAGGATGAATGAGCAGGAAGTCGTTTGGGATGGGTGACCCGAGTTTGTCCCACCTTGCAGTGTGCTTGTCTAGACTCCAGAGGGAAATAGCAGGAGGTTGCCCAGGCGCGAGGAGGGAGAGACATGAGGTTGTGCAGGCTTTGTGTGGGAGGTTGTCCGGGTTCTGAATGAGAGGAGAATTAGGTTGGCTTAAGCACTGGCTGAAGGGACCCAAGGTTGTTCTGCAGAGCAGACTGGTGAATGGCAGAAGGTGACCTAGGTCTTTTGTGGGGAAAGTATGAGGTTGTGCCCGCCTTTGACCATCATGTCTGCCCTGGCCAGAGCTCCTGATTCCTGACAATGCCAATGTCTTCTATGCAATGAGTCCAGCTGCCCCTGGAGACTTTGTGCTGCGGCGAAAGGAGGGGGCCCGGCCCACAACCACAATCTCCTCATCCTGAGGGGACCCCCTTCTCCCTCTAGGTCACAGGCCCCAGGGGCAGGTTGGGGATTAGCTTCCCTCACCATGGAAGTGGGGAGAGGGTTCCTCTCCTAGAGAAGTCCCATTCTCCAGTAAAGCCCATTGCGTTCTGTACCCCATGACCCTCCACCTCCAATTTTAGCCCTTTGGACACCCTCTCTCTGACCCTCTTGGCACCAGATCCTTATTCCAGAGCCATGAGCTCACGGGTGGGCTGTGAGAAGCTTCATCCCATAAACATAGAAAGCTTGTAGGGTGCTGGGGGTGGGGAGCAGACCCTTCCCTAGAGAAATCTTATAACTGGCAGAGACACATCAGAACTGACAGAAGTGGATGAAAATAGTGACCAAAGTTATGAAACAGGTCTGTCTTGTCTGTTCTGAGCCTAGGCCTTGTGTTCTCTATCATGACAGAAATTAAAAAACCAAAACCGAAAACAAAAAAATCTAAGAGCCTTCTGAAAGGGTTTGGGTGAGACATGACCAGAGGCGAGGGGGTGGGGCGGGGGGGGGTACTATCACACACGCAGAGGTTGCCTATCACACACAGAGGTTGGGACTCCCCAGCATTTGGGGGCCACTATCCTTTTCTGCCACACATATGGGTGAGTGGAGAAATGAAAATCCATTGAGATCGGAGTCAAATACCATCATCACCCATCAGCCAACAGGATGTGGGGACGAAAGAGGAGCGGTACACCGTCCCCCTGTACTGGGGGAAGGAAAGGAATCGGAGAAGGCAGAGACAAAGGGAGCCATAGGGTCAACTACAACACAGTCGTAACTGTCAACAACCACCATCCTAACAATAATGTGTTCACTGAGGAACTTCTCCTCTGTGCCGAATGTCAACTAGGGGCTTTGGGTTCTTTGTGCTTCAGGTGTTCAAAAATCCAGTCCAAGCGGATGTGCAAAAAAAGGAAACTAATGGCTCGTATAAATGAGAAGTTTGGTGGGTCCAGCTTCAATCACAATTGGATTCAGGGAGGCAAAAATTGTCATTGGGATTTTGTTGCTGTCTCTGGGCCCTGATTTGCTCTGAGAATGAGACTGTCCACCCTCCACCCCCCACCCCGCACTCCACCAAATCCAATCACCCTCTGTGGCAACAGAACAACCTAATTTTTAGCTGGTCACCCAAAGTAGAAAACACATTTCCAGTCTACCTTGTGGCAAAATGTAGTCATGTGACTAAGTCTTGGCCAATGGGATGTAGGCAAATTCTTTTTCTCCCAGTAACTTCGGATAAAGTCCCAGGACCGAGGCTCATTGGATCCATTTAGGTCACATGCCCACCCCCAGCCAATCACGGTGCTGCGGGAAATGCAGTGTTCTGACTGGCTAGTCTAGGGAGGGCAGGCACCAATATCCAGCCCTGCTCCAGGCAGGTACCACAGATGTGATGTTTACCCTAGTTTGAGAAGCTCAGCTCAAGCAAATAGCTTTCACCATGTGTAAATATAATTACTTTCCAGATTATTAAAAGAACAGCACATTCCTTATAAAAATCCCCAGACTTAGTTGGTTGGACGACTACCTTCAGCTCAGGTCTTGGTCCTGGAGTCCTAGAATCAAGTCCCTCATTGAGCTCCAGGCTCCTTGGGTAGTCTGCTTTTCCCTCTGAACTTCTCCCCTCTCATGCCCTCTCACTCTCTCAAATAAATAAATAAATAAAATCTTTAAAAATAAAATAAGAGGGCGCCTGGGTGGCTCAGTGGGTTAAGCTGCTGCCTTTGGCTCAGGTCATGATCTCAGGGTCCTGGCATCGAGTGCCACATCAGGCTCTCTGCTCAGTAGGGGGCCTGCTTCCCTTCCTCTCTCTCTGCCTGCCTCTCTACCTACTTGTGTTCTCTCTCTGTCAAATAAATAAATAAATTTCTTAAATCTTAAAAAAAAATAAATAAAATAAGATCCCAACAGCAAAAAACAAAAAACAAAAAACCCAAGAGTTAAAAAAAAAAAAACTTTTCAAAAAAAATCACAGATCTAGAATATATGTTATTTTATTACAGGATCATATGTTTGGCCACACTGCTTAACACCGTGCACTCAACCGCCCGTCACTATTATGATTATTTATTCCTACCCAGCCTGGGAAGAGATGTTGATTAGCACGATAATAACAGGATCTTACATTTTTTGAATGTTTGCTATGTGCCAAGCCGGGTTTTACAGATGAGAAGGCTGAAGCTCAGATCAGTCACCTGTCCAGGGTCACAGAATAAGAAAGTCTGCCTGCCTCAGAAACCCAGAAACCGGCACTGTTCCTGAACCCCAAGTGGCCGCGGGGGGGCCCCCCAGGGCCCCTGCCGCCTCCCGCGGGACCAGCAGGGCGGCCTCCTCCGGCTTATCTCAGCCCAGGCTGCGTGTGGTCCCGCCCCCTCGGGGGAGCTGCCACTTGGAGGCGCCTGGCCGGGAAGGGCCTGGTCAGCTGTGTCCGGCGGAGGCAGCTGCTGACCCAGCTGTGGATTGTGCCAGGGGCGGAAGGGGGGCAGGGGGCAGGGGCCCTGGGCCCCCCATCGCCAGGGACTGCATCATGGATCACCTTCGGGCCCACCTCTGGCCCGGTGTCTGCTCTCTCTGTTTATTGCTCGCTGGGGCCGCCTGGGCTTCCCCACCCAAATCCCTGGACCCCAAGTTTGAAAGTAAAGGTAAGGGTAGATTGGTGTGGGACCCCCGCCCTAGGTCCTGGAGGGCATTGCTCAGGCCTGAACTTCCAGCAGGGCTCCTGGGGATCATATTGGGTTCTGAACCTCCAGTTTAGATCCTGGAGGTCAAACTGGTCTTTGAGCCTCTTAGACTAGGAGTTGGTGTACCATGCCGGGGTCTAAGACTCCAGACTGGATCTGGAGGGAACATAGAGTTCCCATTTTATCTTTTCAGGGGGCCCTGGGACATGATATATCGTAATGGGGCAGGGGTGGTGCTGGGTCTAGACCTCGACGTCCAGAGTCCCTGAGGAGAGGGGACCTAGCCCACCCTGCTCTGAGGGAGGGAGGACAAAGCCCGGGTCGAGGCAGAGGGGCCGGGCCGCTGGCGACTGTAAACATGGTTTGTATGCGGGCGCCAGATCCCCGGGCCTGCGGGTCGAGGGAAGGGGCGGGGGAGGGGGTCACGGTTGGCGTTATCTGGTCCCCGACAGCCGGCCGGGGCCGATAGGGAGCCCTCCACCTCCGCACACACCAGGGGCCTGCCTGGCCTGGGGCGGGGCCGGCAGCGGGAGGCGGAGGCCCCGCAGGCTGCGCGCTGTCCAGCGCGTTGTGGGGTGGGCGGGGATGTGTGTGGGAACAGTAAGGCAACCTGTGCCTGGGAGTTCGGGGGGCACCACCTCTGGGGACCCTTCGAGGGGCCCCGCTTGGGGTAGAGAGCGAGGCGGGGCTTTTTTCTTATCGGTTCGCACAGGCGGCAGGAGGGAGGGGGAGGACGCGGAGACCCAAAGACTGGGTTGCCCCGACCCCCTCCCCTTGTTCCCACCCGCAGCGGCCCTGCTGGCTGCCCGCGAGCCCGAAGAGCTTCTGTGCTTCACCGAACGGTTGGAGGACTTGGTGTGTTTCTGGGAGGAAGCGCCAAGCGCCGGGGTCGGCCCCAACAACTACAGTTTCTTTTACCAGCTCGAGTGAGTGCAGCAGGGCAAGAGGAGCGCCCCCACGCTCTGAGGAGGGGGCGGGTGGGCAGGACTGAGTGCGCCCCGGAGTTCACGCTTTGGGATATCTGCTAGTGTCCGGGGCCGGGTGGCACCTCCCCAGTGGGTGGGAAGCCCGCGGGGTCGGGACTGACACGCGCCCCTAGTGGCTGGGGTTGGAACACTCCCGCGATCTCTGTGGCAGAGCAATTCCGGGGTCAGCACCCCTCCGATGGGACTAAGGCGTCGCGTGCGGGGCTGGTTGTACGCCCTTTGGTGGTCGTGCCCCAAATGCGCCCACGGTCCAGGCAAATTGTCGCACCCCTAGCCCCAACTTGCTCCCTTCCCTCTCTGGCCCCTTGGCGCACAGGGGTGAGCCATGGAAGCCATGCAGTCTGCACCAGGCGCCCACGGCTCACGGCGCTGTGCGTTTTTGGTGCTCGCTGCCTACGGCCGACACGTCGAGCTTCGTGCCCTTAGAGCTGCGCGTCACAGCGGTATCCTCGGGCGCTCCACGCTATCGCCGTATCATCCACATCAACGAAGTGGGTAAGTTAGCAGGGAATGGGGATTTTGTCGGGTGAGGGAGTCTCGCCCTCCGCCCACCTGATCAACCCGTCTCCTCAGTGCTCCTGGATCCCCCCACGGGGCTGCTGGCGCGGCGGGCGGACGAGGGCGGCCACGTGGTACTGCGTTGGCTCCCGCCTCCTGGGGCCCCGGTGGCCAGCCTCATCCGCTACGAAGTGAACATTTCCTCTGGCAACATCGCAGCGGGCGCACAGAAGGTGAGGCCTCCTCGAACTTCAGCCCCAAAGGCTCCAAGGTGGACAGCTCCGCCTCCTCCCTCCCTCCCGGCCAGATGGTCCCCACGGCCCCGCCCCCTGGTCTCGCCCCTCCAGGCCCAGCCTCTGACGCCCGTCATCTTCTTGCTCGAGACACCTCCACGCCCAGTGACAGGTCTTCTTTCCCAGTGCCCCACCAGCGCACCTGGACCCAATGCCACTTACCCCAGTGTTCCAAACACTAGACCCCTTCAAGGTCCCGACCCTCTAGGCTCTGGCCCTGCCCCTCAATAGTCCGCCCTCTGCTCCCTGGGGCCCGTCCTGTTTGGCCCCAAGCCTTCCTGGAAGCAGCGTCCTGCTTTCCTCGCCCTTCCCCCTCAGGGCTGCGCTGGGGAGCTGTCCTTCCTTCCTCTGATTGGCTCAGTGCCGCACCCCCATGCTTCTCTGCTAGCCCCGCCCCACTGGCCACGCCTCTCACCCAGGCCCCGCCCCCAGGTGGAGATCCTAGATGGTCGCACTGAGTGCTTGCTGAGCAACCTTCGGGGTAGAACGCGTTACACCTTCATGGTACGCGCGCGGATGGCCGAGCCGAGCTTTGGTGGCTTCTGGAGCGCCTGGTCCGAGCCTGCGTCGCTGCTGACAGTTAGTGGTGAGGCCCCAGGTGGGGGCGTAGGAGGGACTGGGGAGCAATATGGGGCATTCCCACCACCGTGACTTCCTTCGTGCTCCCCAGACTTGGACCCCCTCATCCTGACGCTCTCCCTCATCCTCGTGCTCATCCTGCTGCTGCTGGCCGTGCTCGCCCTGCTCTCCCACCGCAGGTGAGCGCCCCATTCAGGCACCTAGCCCAGACTCCTCTCCACCCCATTCTTTTGCTGTGGAAAGCTAGGCTCAGAGAGGGCAGACATTTGCCCAGAGAGACACAGTGAGGGGTCAGTGGCAGGGCTGGGGTGTGAGCCAGATCAGACCCAGACCCTTAGTTAAAATTCCCTGGGAACATTCACCTAGTTTTCCTTCGACCTCAGTGGCTGCTCCTTCTTGAATTCCTTTGCTTTTTCCTTTTCCCAAGTTTGTCAACTTTTGTAAAATCCCGGGATGGGCTTAATGGAAAGATTTAACACCCTGAGTGCCTCCTGCCCCTGTTGTCAAGCTCCTTAGATTCTTTATGGTAGGACCAGACATCCTGAGGTTTTTGGAATTCCCAGAGCATAGCAGGTGGTTTCACACCCTCAAGCCTATGCTGTTCCTTCTGCCTGGAATGCCCTTCCTGCCTTGTCTGCCAGGTGGTCTCCTAGGTGTCTTTCAAGACTTTGTTTATTTACTTGGTTGGAAAATACCTAAGGAGAGCCAACTGGGTGCTAGGCACTGGGGAGAAAGTGGAAAACAAGTATGTCCCCACCTTGTGGATCTCATGGTTGAGAACAAGGGAACCAACAGATATTTGATTATGCATTGTGATAAGTGATATCACAACAAATGGGGCATGGGGACATGACAGGTTGATCAGAAAAGGCTTCTGGAAAGTGACATCAGAATGGAAACCTGAAGGTTAGAAGGCAGCCACATGAAAATTGAAAAGAAACAGCAAGTGCAGAGACCCTAAGGTGGCAATGAGCTTAGAACATTGAAGCAGCTACCAAGAAGCACTCTGTGGCTAGAGCAGAATGCATTAGAAAAGAGTGGTGAATGAGGAGGTGAGGGAGGTGACAGGGGTCAGAACATGCTAGGCCATCTACAGGGCTGTGGGGAGGAAGTTTGAATTTTATTCTAAGTACACTGGGGGAATATTATGGAAAGAAGTAAGAAGGGAAGTACCATCAGTGCATATTGAACTCCTATGCATCCTTCAAAACCCTGTTCTAGTCACCCACCTGTAGGGCTTGCAGCGCAAGCTCAAGCCTCTGTTCTTCCTCCCCTATGCACTCCTCTACCTCCACTGTGATCACAAGAGGCTAGAACTGTCTGTGCCCCTGTAGCTGGTCCTAAGGGGGGTGCCGGTGGGTATTCAGTGACACATACCCATGTACTTGGTCCTTTTGGCTTCATCAGAGCTTTGAAGCAGAAAATCTGGCCTGGCATCCCAAGCCCTGAGAGTGAGTTTGAGGGCCTCTTCACCACCCACAAGGGTAACTTCCAGGTAGGTGGTGGGGTTGTTCCCTTGGGGCCTGGGGTTTCCCTGCTCCCAGGGCTGAACCACAGGTCTCTGAGCAGGCTGGTGCTGTTTCCCCAGCTGTGGTTGTACCAGAATGAGGGCTGCCTTTGGTGGAGCCCCTGCACACCCTTTGCAGAGGACCCACCCGCTCCCCTGGAAGTCCTCTCTGAACGCTGCTGGGGGGCAACACAGGCCGTGGAGCCAGGGGCAGAGGATGAGGGACCCCTGCTGGAGCCAGTGGGCAGTGAACATACCCAGGACACCTACCTGGTGCTGGACAAGTGGTTGCTGCCCCGGAACCCGCCCACTGAGGATCTGCCACGGCCTGATGGCGGTTTGGACATGGTAGCCATGGATAAAGGCTCAGAAGCATCCTCCTACTCATCTGCTTTGTCCCTGAAGCCTGGGCCAGAGGGGGCCTTGGGTACCAGCTTTGAGTATACCATCCTGGATCCCAGCTCCCAGCTCTTGCGCCCAAGGGCACTGCCCCCTGAGCTGCCCCCCACCCCACCCCACATAAAGTACCTGTACCTCATGGTGTCCGACTCTGGCATCTCAACTGACTACAGCTCAGGGGGCTCCCAGGGAGCCCAGGGGGACTCATCGAATGGCCCCTTCTCGAATCCTTATGAGAACAGCCTCTCCCCAGCCCTGGAGCCTTCACCTCCCAGCTACGTGGCCTGCTCCTAGGACTCCAGCCCTCAGATGCTTGGAGACCCAGGATGACCTCAAGTGCTAGTCCAGGCCTAAGACTTATTGAGCAGGGTTGGTGAGGCCACCCTTGGGTTTCTTCCCAGTCCATCCTTGCTCAGTCCATCCTTGCAGTATTTTGAAATTGTATAGAGTTGTGTGTGTGTGTGTGTATGCATGTATGTGTGTCTTTTTTTTTTTTTTCTTTCCTATCATGACTTCTACAAACATCCTGTAAGCCCCATCTTTCCCTGGGCCCAGGCCATAGGGGCAGCAGTAAAAGGCCTCGAGCTCCAACTCAAATTTTGGATCTGGCAACCTGAATAATAATCATAATAGCATGAATTAGTCAGTATATGTTATACTAGCTGCCATAACAAACAACTCCTAAATATGAGTGACTTAACACATCAAATGCTTTCTCTCTCCTATTTCAATGCAAACCTGTAGATGGGCAGCCATCTCTGGGACAAGTGAGAAGCCTGGACTCTTCTGGTCTCTGGCTTCACCATCCCCCCAGGGCCACACTGAGATCTTTAGATGGGTCCTCTGTGTCTTGCCAACCAACAAGCAGAACAAAGAGCAGAAGATTTGGTGGGCCATTTTAGGGAGCAGGCTAAGAGGTAGTAATCATCTCTTCTTCACAAATTCCATTGGCCAGAAACACTCAAGGATCCCTGTGGGATCACAGGAAAAATACAGCTGGGGAAAAATACAGTTTAGCTGTACTCCCAAGGAGCGGAAAGTTGTTGAATGAGCCTCTAGCTAGCCTCTGCCACAAATAATAATGACACTATTTTGTAAGGTTTTATTTTGAATTAGGCCCTGTTCTAAGAAAGTACTCTGATGGGACCCATGTTATCAGGTGGCTCAATGGGAGTTCTGTTCAACCACTTTTTAGAAGTTTGACATAACCAAGGAAAGATGAACATATGCAGACCTACTCTACCAATTCCACTTCTAGTATATACCTTAAAAGCCCTCATGGATATGAGCCAGTATATGTGTGCAAGAATGTTCATAAGCGGGATGCCTGGGTGGCTCAGTGGGTTAAGCCTCTGCCTTTGGCTTGGGTCATGGTCTCAGGGTCCCGGGATTGAGCCCCGCATCGGGCTCTCTGCTCGGCAGGGAGCCTGCTTCCCCCTCTCTCTCTGCCTGCTGCTCTGCCTACTTATGATCTCTCTCTGTCAAATAAATAAATAAAATATTTAAAAAAAAAAAGAATGTTCATAAGCAGTAAATAAGTCAATATGACAAAACAAAATGGGGTACAGTCACTCAGGACATTATATGCAGTAGAGAAAAAGGACTGAACTAAAAAATATGGCCTAATTTTTTTTTTTAAAGATTTTATTTAGTTATTTGAGAGAAAGAGCATGATCCAGGGTGTGGGTTGGGGGTGGGCAGAGGGAGACAGACAAGCAGACTCCCCCCTCAGCACAGGAGCCTGACCCGAGCCTTGATCCCAAGACCTGGAGATCATGACCTGAGCTGAAGTCAAGACTTCATTAACTCGGGGCACCTGGATGGCTCAGTGGGTTAAAGCCTCTGCCTTTGGCTCAGGTTATGATCCCAGGGTCCTGGGATTGAGCCCCGCACTGGGTTCTCTGCTCAGCAGGGAGCCTGCTTTCCCCAACCCCCTGCCTGCCTCTCTGCCTACTTGTGATCCCTGTCTGTCAAATAAATTAAAAATGTCTTAAAAAAAAAAAAAAAAAAGATTTCATTAACCCACTGAGCTTCCCAAGTGCCCATGGCCTGATCTTAATAACAATGCTGAGTGGGAGAAGAAGAAAGTCTCAGAATATTACATTTATCATGAAACTTTTTATAAAATTCAAAAAGCAAAACAATATGCTGACTGGGCAAAATAAGTACATGATAATGCTATTTATCAAAAGAGAAAAGGCACTTTATATTCTTTAGGTCTTTGAATCTGCACATGTCCCTGAAGTTAAGTATTCCCGCCATGGGAAACCGAGGCATAGAGAGGTTGGGCACACATTCCAAAACTCAAGGCTGGCCTTCAGAACTTGAACCTTTGTCTGAGCTGGGCTTACCGGCCTGGGCAGGCCATGGGGTGACTGTCATCTCTCCATCTGGTCGGAAAGCCAACCACCACTCTGCTCTGGGACCCTGCCCGCCTGGATCCAGGCAGGCTCGGAGGCAGTGCTGTCCTGGCCCTGATGCATCCACATGCAGCCAGCACTGGGCAGGGAAATACCGCTGGACCAGCGACAGCTGCAGGGCTTCCCCACTGTCTCCCTCTTCCTGGATCTGGAGGGCCACAATGAGCCCACAGCCCTGGCCAGCCCCAATCCGGTGGCTGAAGTGGGCAGCTGTGTCTAGAAGCAGGGCAGCCAAGTACGCCGCTTCCTGGGGCCCCAAGTCTTCCACTAGGTACTCCTCCAGGCCATCCAGCAGCAGGAGGGAGGGGGCTGGGCCCCGGGCCTCATGGGCAGAGCACAGAAGCTGAAGGAGTTCATGGGTTGACGGTGGGTACTGGAAGCGGATCTTCTAAAGGGAGGAAACAAAGGAAAAGACCATATTCAGCCCAGAAAGCCAGGCTCCCAGCTATAGCTGCCCTACTGCCCTGTATACTTTCCTGCGCTAAGCTCTCAGGTCCCAGATACCTGTTTCTAGAGTGAAGCAGCTCCGACTGGTCGAATACTTTTCTATTCGTACCCACCCCCACCTCCTCCCCCCTTTTTTTATATAAAAAGATTTTATTTTTAAGTAATCTCTACACCAAAGGTGGGTGAGCATGGAACTTAAAAACCTGGGATCAAAAGTCTCATGCCCTACCAACTGAGCCAGCCAGGCACCCCCATCCCCTTTTTTTAACCTGCATTTACCATTACCCCTATTAGCGGAGAACTGGTAAGGTTTTTGGCCAGGTCACTAAGGCAATCTTTCCACGGAAAACCCGCTGGTAGGTTCGTAGTGGAACCTCCAGATTGGCCCCGAAAGAAAACATCCGCGTCCAAAAAAGACACTGGTTTAGCCCAACCTCTTACCTTCTGCTTTCAGACGCAAGCGTCTCTTTCGCCAACTCCGTCCCCTCACCGGACAGTTTCCCAATCTTAACAAAGATTGTACCTGTGGTCCCGCCCCCATCCTCCCCACTCCCCCGTTATCTCATGACTCCGCCCCACAATGGCCGCTCCGGCTCGCTCTTCCTTCGTCCCCTCCATTGGTCTGTCTACCTGTCATTCAACCCTCAATCCGCTCGGGTACTAACTATCCGCCTTTGGTCCCACCCCTCCGCTACCTGTAGCCGCAGGGGGTCGAGCGCCGCTCTTCTCCCGCGGGGCAGGCTTTGAAGAGGCCTCCGGGTCAGGAAGAGGACGGGGCCTCGGCCCTCTCCTGCCGCTTCCAGGGCCGCCGCGAATAGCAGCGCCGTCTTTCCAGACCCTGGACCGCCGAGCAGCAGCAAAGGCGATCCAGCCTCTGCTGTATACTCCGACTCGGACTCTGCAGAGTTTCCCAGGTTTAGCACCCGCCTCAGCGCCTCCGCCATTAGCAACATACTTCCGTCCAATCAGCGGCCCGTTTCTGCCCCCCTAAGCCCGCCCAAACCGAGGTCTCATTGGTTATAATGAATTTAGCTTCTCCATTGGTTCGTGGGTCTGCCGTCAAAGTTAGATTGGCCTTTACTAGCTCCTCCCCCGATGAAGGGGCAAATAACTTAGTTTGAGGGAGCAGGAATGGAGGCGTTTCAGGGAGAAAAGGCCCTTTGCCCAAGTCGGCTGAGGAAGCAGCACGAATATTATTATTGTGAGCTAATCAGCTAATCAGACAAATATAAGGGTCAAGAGTTGAAGAATACAGGCCCTAATCACTGACACATTACTTAAAGTCTCCTAGCTTCAGTCTGCTCACCTGTAAAATGGAGCTCATGATAGCTCAGAGAAATACTGCGATGAGTGTGTCTGTGTGTGTTTCTGCTGATGTCACCCAATGACAACTAAGAAAGTGAGTGATGGAGAAGCTTGTTTCTTTCTCTGCACCTTAGTATTGGCACAGCTTGTGTTGGAGGCTGCAGGCTCAGAAACATTCGTGGGCAACCTCTGAGGGTCTGTGAGAAGAGGAGTCTCAGCTGGCTTCCTCTTTGGCCTGGGACTCCCGGGGTTTTACTTGGAGTGAGGGGGACAGGCATGACCATAGACCAAAGGTGCCAGAAGAGACAAAGACACACATAGAGGGTGGAAGACTGAGGGACAGCCAAAGCAGAGAGCTTGTTTGTCTTGTTCACTTAGGTGCCTCCAGCTCCCGGAACAGTAACTAGATCATTGTACATTCTTTTTTTTTTTTTTTTTAAGATTTTATTTATTTATTTGACAGAGAGAAATCACAAGTAGATGGAGAGGCAGGCAGAGAGAGAGAGAGAGGGAAGCAGGCTCTCCGCTGAGCAGAGAGCCCGATGCGGGACTCGATCCCAGGACTCTGAGATCATGACCTGAGCCGAAGGCAGCGGCTTAACCCACTGAGCCACCCAGGCGCCCCGATCATTGTACATTCTTAATATATGCTTGTTAAACGAATGAATGAAGAAAGGAAGGTAGGACTGATGAGAAACTGGGAAAGGAGGAGGAACACGGTGAGTGATTAAGTGATGGCTGGCTGGCTGGGTCTCCTCACCCAGACTTCGCCCCAGAGCTGCCACTCACCCCTGTTGCCCTGGCAACTCTGTCTCCTGGTAACTTCAAAGTGGTGCTGTTGCCAGGAGACCCAGGGGGGCGGGGCGGAACTGATATTTCCTGGTCTTTCTCTCTCTGGGGCCAGAAAACAGATCCACAGCATCCCCCAATACACCCACCCACACAGCCAGGCGCCTCCACAACCCTCTCCACACACGCACACGTGCGCGCGCGCACACACACACACAAACCATGGCATCTCTGCATATATTCTACTTCCAGAACCCACATGTTCACAGCCCTATCCTACCTTGACACAAAGCATCCCATGCACACTTTCTCCCACATTTACGTCCCCACACCCTTTCCCTTGCACACACATTAAAACACACTCTGATACAGCCATACCATTGCTATTACACACACACGCGCGCACACGCACATAGATACATTTCCTTTCAGCTAATGTGCCCGCAGCGCTTTCTACACACATTATTATATTATATATATTACACAATATTATGTCCTTATTGCCTCTCTCATCACTAGAACGCCAGCTCCACCAGGGAATTTCTTTTGCTCATTGCTGAGCCGCCCCCCCACCAGCTCCTAGAACAGCACCCAGCACACGACAGGTACTCATAAATGTAGACTGAGTAAGTTGGCAGAGATGCAGATGTTTGGCATATTTCTTGTACACATAGCACTTCCTCCTGTCCCTTCTCAGATGCTGTCTTCATGTCCTGATGGAAGGACCCTTGCTGTAGAGAAGCTCCCAGGAGAATGGAGGACCAAAGTGTGAGGGGACAGGAGAGTAAACAGCTCAGAATCAGTCTGTTTCTCCTTCATTTTTCAGCATCAAGTGACTCATTCATTCATTTAATAAAATTTTATTGAGCACCTACTGTGTGCCAGGCACTGTTCTAGGCATCAGGGCTTCAGGAGTGAAAAGACAACTAAGAGGGCCTAAGAGAAAACTAAGAGAGCTTGGGTGGCTCAGTCTTTTTTGCATCTGCCTTTGGCTTAGGTTGTGATCTTGGGATCTTGAGATCAAGCCCTGCATCAGGTTCCCTACTCAGCAGGGAGTCTGCTTCTCCCTCTCTCTCTGCCCCTTCCCCCCACTCATGCTCTTTCTCTCAAATAAATAAATAAATAAATAAATAACTTTTTTTTTTTTAAAATCCTAGTGAGGGAGAAGCTAATGGCCACTAAGCATAATGAGGAATTTAAATAGTCTGTGAGTGGATGACAAGTGTATGCAAAACAAATTTTGCACAGGGTAAAAAAGAGCTGGAAGGGCCAGTTGTTTGGTTTTTGCAATTTGGAATAGAGTGGTAGGGGCAGGCCTCACTGAGAAGGTGACATTTGAGAAAAAACTTGAAGGAGCTGAGGGAGCAAACCATGTCTATGTGAGGGGGAAGAACATTTCAAGTGGTAGCACCTCTAAGTGCAAAGGCCCTGAAGCACTGGGAGAACTTTGGCTTTTACCAGAATGCATGGGGAGCCAGCCACAAGAGGCTTTGAGCAGAGGAGGGTTGTGGTCTGACTTACATTTTATTTTTTTTAAAAGATTTTATTTATGTATTTGACAGAGAGAGATCACAAGCAGGCAGAGAGGCAGGCAGAGAGAGAGGAGGAAGCAGGCCCCCCGCTGAGCAGAGAGCCCGATGTGGGACTCCATCCCAGGACCCTGGGATCATGACCCGAGCCGAAGGCAGAGACTTCAACCCAATGAGCCACACAGGTGCCCCCCTGACTTACATTTTAAACCAGAACTCAGTTTTGGTTGCATTGAGTTAGAGATTCCGTGGAACCTGCAGGGGCATGTCGAGAAGTGTTTTGAATAAGTACGTCTACCTTAGTCTGGATTTTCTACCTAAAATTATCAAACCTGGGATGGGGGTGTGGACAAGGCAAGGCCAGCTGTCTCCACCTTCTCTAGCAGACCTGAACGCTTCTTTGTGTCTGGCAGTCCCCACTTGACCCTTTCTTGGCCAGCACTTGATTTCAGGACCGCGGACAGCGCTAGCTGGGGTTGGATGGAGTGCTGTCCTCTGTGCTGAAGTTTTGCTTCTTTCCTGCCTGCGGGGAGGTAGCTGTGGGACAGGAGGAAACATGGCCCTCAGGGGTACGATGCCTGAAAGTAGGAGATCTGTCTTGTGAAGAAGGGGGCTCCGTGATTCTATCCTCCTCTGCCTTAAGCCCTCTCATGCTCCCACCTCCTTTCCCATGCCCAAAAATCAGCCCCAACACCTACCCCATCTCCTCTCCCTCTACCTGTCTCTTCCCTAGCTCAGCTGAGCTGCATAGGCGTCTTCACTGTTCTCTGAACACGGAGGGCTCATTCCCACCTCAGGGATTTTGTGCTTGCTGTTCCCTCTGCCTCAAACTTTCCTTCCCCCGCCATATTTACATGGCTCTTTCTTCCCTCCTTCATGCCTCTTTAAATTGCAAACTGTGCCCCCATCCCGAAGTTGTCCCATTGTCTTCTCTAGCTTGAATTTTCTCCTATCACTTATCAATATTTAATATGTCAGAGATCCCAAACCTTGACCTGAACCCCTGGTCCAAGAGCTTGGAATTCAGAATTTTTCAGATTTTTAAAAAAGGTACTATGGTATAATACTCTGTATTGCATCCCTAGTGGGGCCTGGGATAACATCTCAAAATCAAACACTTTATCTGGAATGAAACATAAGAATACTCACATAAGTTTCAATAAATAAAAGCTATAATAACCTTCTATCCGTAAAGGCCAGATTTTGCCACAAATGGGTTATGAAACCATTTTGCTTTTCAGACCTTTTTGGGATTTGGTATTGTGATTCTGTATCTAGTTTATTTATCTTGTTGTCTGTCTCATGTATTAGAGTGTTGACCCTCTGATGTGGAAATTTGTGTCCGTTCTGTTCATTGCTACAGCCCCTGTGCCTACAATGCAGCACCTGGCACACAGTAGGTGATCCATAGTGTTTGCTGAATGAATGAATGAATGAATGAATGAATAGAATGGAGGGGAGGGAATCAGAGAACACTTTTCCTGTTCCTGAATGACTCCATGCCCCGAGTGGCCAGTTGGAAGCCCTTCAGAGCCATGATGGAGTTGTGAGGAGGTCTGTGCCTTCATGCCTCCTGGTTTCCACTGGGTCCTTAAGGGTTGTGTCTCAGCACGATGTCACAAGTAGAACCCTTGCTCCCATCCATGCAGCTAGGGGGTTAGCATGTGGGCTCTTAGTGCCTTCACCCTATTCCCTGTGTCCTCAGCACCCAGGCCATAGTCAGAAACAGGCTAGATGCCTGGAGGAGACAGTCACGTGAGGCCCCTCACTAGGTGTTTTTGTGCCTTACATGTAGCTTGTGGTGCTGTCTGCATTCGACAGATAAGGAAACAATAGAACAGAGAGGTTAATTAACTTTCCCGAGGTCATGCAACATGCAACCAGGAAATGCTGAGCCACGATTTAAAGTCGCTGGCTCAGTGACCCCACACTGCTTTTCCATAATCACTCTCAGATCCACTGTGACAATAAACACACTCCCAGTCTCACCTTGGCTACATACCAATGATTAAATTCTTCTACGCCCCAACACCTGGGGGAGGAGGAAGGCAGGTGGCCAAACTTCTGTTACAAACAGGTCTTTATTAAAGATAAGGAGGGGGCAGGAAAGGGGGGCAGTGTCTCCTCTGCCCACTGCCTTTGGCTGCCTGGGGCAGGGGAGCCCTCTCTGCTCCACCCATACCCCCCATGATGGCACATCTGCAGGAGGCTGGGGCCCGGGATGGGGGGCAGTGGAAAGAACAAGGGCAGATTCCAAGGCAAAAAAAGTCTCCTCCCATAGCCCTAATAACAGAAGGGTTTGGGGTGATCTGGGCACAGACAAGGGGAGACAGCACCCTGAACCCCAAAACCTGTGAACTGGGGCAAGCCCTGTATAAGTTGGGAGTTAGGAGGGACTGAGTGAGAGTTTACACATGGGGGAGGGGCTAAGAGAGGAAGGGGTGCCCCAAGGACCCTGCCATGGGGGAGCCTGCCCCCCATGCTCCAGCTGGACTCTTCTGAATCTGATAGAGGACCCGATGACAAAGGATGACCCCATCTCCTTCTTCTTTGCTTGTCCTTAGACATTGGCGGTCCCCCATTGACTGGAATCATACCCACCCATCCTAGAAATTCTGAAAACCAAGGACTCCTATTGGTTGTTCAGACGCTGAACACTAACTGGAGTTACCCTCTTGCCTGAGGATTCTAAGACATGAGGGGAGGCTCCCACTGGCTGGAGTAAACTACTTTTAAGTAGAAATTTTAGAACCGGGGGCTCCCATTGGCTGAGCAATGGCCAATGGGGTCAGGTTTTGGCCCTTAAAAGAGTAATCCTAGGGGCAAGGGCCCACCTCCCAGTAATGCCCACTTGGGTGTCCCAGAGGGCAAGAGAGGCAGGGGGCCCCCCAAATGTCCTTCCAGCCAGCCTCTAATGCCTAGGCCGGGCTGGTTTGTGCACAGAGGGCTTTGGCACTCACATGGCACACGCACCCACACGTGTGGCGGGAAGGAAAGGGGGCCTGGCAGATTCTGGGAGGGCATCGGGGGCCTCACAACAGGTGGTCACGGCTGGCAAACAGGTAAGGGCTGAAGTTGTCCCGGTGGAAGGGGGAGGGATAGAGTCCGCTAAGGGTGTACAGGTCCCGAAGCAGGGGTGTGGGTAGCAGCAACTTCCGACCACGTCCGCCACCCCCACCCGGCCCCCCAGGCCCGGGGGAGGAGGGTGAGGGACCCTGGCTGGGGGTTGGTGCTGGCAGGGGCAGGGGCAGGGGCAGGGGCGTCGGCTCAGACCTCAATCGAGGGCGGGGCACACGGGGCGACGAACACATGGCTGGAGCCCTGGAGGACACGCAGCTGGGGATCAGGTGGCCACGGCGGGCACAGTTCTGCGACTCTGGGGGTCAGGGTCAGAGGTCAGGGGATCAGAAAGTTTGGGAGGGGGCCACGAGAGCATAGGCGAGACCTCTGTGGCAGTGACTGCGACCTGGAAGTCCCCCCGGTTATCCCCCCACTCCCTCGACACTCACTGGATGGGGTGAGCCGTGCCGGTGTCGAATGCGGCCTGCAGGCTTCGGGTTCCTGAGACAAAGAGGCAGAGGGAAGGGGCTAGTGGCCCCCTGGGCCCCACTGGCCACAGCCATGAGGGGCTCATCAGGCAGAGAGCTGGTGGAAAAGACCTAGAGTTTTCCGGATTAATCAAAACACACCCTTCTATTTTGTGTGACTGTCCCCCAGGACCAAGGTCCACAAAGACGAGCAATCCCTCTACCTCCCCAAGGCCTGGAGACCCCCACCTCTTGCCTGACTTCCTGCCTCCTCGGTCCCCTTCCATCTACCACCCTCTCCAGCCGGGATCAGACCCCGGCCCCCCTTACCTGGGCCACACTTAACTTTTCGAGGGGGCTGTCCATGGTGGGGGCTTGGCCCAGGTCCTCCCAGGGGGAGAGCCTTCGGCCAGAGGGCCGCCGGCTCTGGAAGTTGTGTACGACACATGTGACCTGGGACAGAGTGAGAGGGGCATGTTGAGGCCTGAAGCCAATAATGTAGGAGTGGCATCCCCATTTTTCAGATAATGAAACTGAGGCTCAGGTTTTCAGTTAACATTTTCCAATACATTTATGTGCCAAGCACTGTTCTTTCCACCTTACTACGAGGTAGGTACTATTATTATCTATTCCACAGGCCATGACAGGGTGAGGCAAGTAAGGCCAGTGGTGCAAAGGCAGGATCTGGTGCTGTCTTTTAAGTTTTGGATATTTTGGACATCACGTGTTATTGCATTAATTTCGGTTTTTGTTTTGTTTTAAGATTTTATTTTATTTATTTATTTGTCAGAGAGAGAGAGAGAGAGAGAGAGCACATGCACACAAGCAGGCAGAGGCAAAGAGAGAAGCAGGCTCCCCGCTGAACAAGGAGCCGGATGTGGGACTCGATCCCAAGACCCTGGGATCATGGCCTGCGCTGCAGGCAGCGACTTAGCCGACTGAGCCACCCAGGCGTCCCTACTTTTGGTTTTTAAAAAGTATGTCATTAAAACATTATTTATCTTGATTACTCAGTGTTTCAGTGGGCCTTCAAATTCTGCACTCAAAGCAAGGACCTCACTCTACATACCCTGGTCCTGTCATCCCATTTCACAGATGAAAACATCCAGGCAGGGTAATGTAAAGGCACTCGCCCAAGGTCACAGAGAGTCCACACCCTTCACTATCGTGAGGTCCAGCTTCTCGGGTCAGAGAGCTCACAGAGGGTCTCCCATACTGGTATGAATGGGATGGCAAGGTGGCTCACCAGAAATGTTGCGATGGCAGCGCCTGTCAGGAAGCCGGCCAGCACATCCGACCAGTGGTTGCGGTACTCCGCCACGCGGACCACGCCCACCAGGAAGGCGGGACACAGCAGGGCCAGGCAGAGCGAGGGTTTGACCAGGCGGGAGCCCTTCACGCGGAACACGAGAGTCACGTACATCTGTGGGAGCCAGACCAATCAGGGGGACGCATGGCAGGTGGCTACCGCCTTCCGGGCTGGAGGGCGTGGCCAGAATCCCTGGGAATGGCACTGGGGCTGGAGGGTGTGGCCAGGAGCTACGGAGCCAGGGGGACTGGAGTTCGTGGATGGAGACGTGAACTCCCAGCGGGCCCTTTCAGGGATAGGGGTGTGGTCTGGACACCAAAGGGCAGTGGACAGAGTCGGGGGCCCAGGACTCCCCAGGACCAGTCACAGATGGAGAAAGATGCTTGCTAGGTCAGCCCACCGCTTCAGAACCGGAGCGTGGAGTCAAGGCCCAGGGGGGCAGGTCCAGGAACTCCAGGAGGTGGAACCCCCAAGCCCCAGGGATCCACTGACAAGAAGAAACTAATTAGTTCTGGACGCCAGAAAAAGGAGGCAAAGCAACAGGAGGTGCGAACCAAGAAAAGGCTGGGGACAGAGGAAGTCCCAGTCAGTCAAGTCGGGGGCGTGGCCAGATCTTGAAAGGGCAAGGACAGCGGGATGGGGAGGTTGGGGGAGGGTCCTCCCTCCCAAGCTCCAGGGGACCGAATTGAAAGCCCAACTGCCTAGTCTCCCAGCCAAAATTTAGGGACCTGTAGCATCAGGGGTATGGCTAGGCTCCAGGGAATGGAGTACAGGGCTCCAGGAACAGTGTTTTGGTCCCACGGGGCGGAGCCAACAACCTCCCTTGGGTGTGGCATTCCCGGACCAGGGGGCGTGGCCAGACTCAAAAGAGGTAGTCTGCGTGGACCTTCCTGCCCCAGAGTGGGACCACCCTCAGGGCAGTGTCACAGCTCTGGAGTGTGACTTTATCCTGGGAAGGAATCAGAGTTTCCAGTCCAGAGTGGCCTCCTGCCCATTGGCCGCCCCCCTCCCACTTTTGTGCCCCTATTCTGGGGCTCACCGCTGTGTAGGTGACTGCGTAGGCGCAAAGGGCGGCATCCTTGCAGGGGAAGGCACGGCGCGCAGCGGCCACCAGGCTGGGGCTGCCGGCACAGGCACCCTGGTCAGTGACAAAGCGGTCAGGCCCTGGCCTGTCGGGCGAGGGCGGTAGGCAGCCCAGGGCCGTGTAGTTGGGGCGGCACACCGACAGGAAGTGCGGTGTAGGGTTGCCGGTCACCACCTGCCCCGCGTTGGCGAAGATGGTCGTGGTGAAGAGGCCGAAGGAGTAGACCCCTGGGGGTGAAGTGGGAGAGAGAGTTCATGCTGGGCCCCTGATACCCCAGGGCCCTCCTCCTGTGAGCCCTTGTGGTTCATCCGGGCACCTTGTTCCTGTGACCATCATTAAAGCACAGCAGCGAATCCCCCTAAAGCCATAGCCCATTATCCCTGGGCCAAGGTCCTCCCCCCTTGGGACGAACGTGATGGCACCCTGAGCCTCTTGCTTCTGTCCCCCTTAGATTGCTACCATCTCAGGAGTGGGTCCTTCCCTGGAACTCCAGT
The DNA here is from genome assembly GCF_022355385.1 of Mustela nigripes. NCBI lineage: Eukaryota > Metazoa > Chordata > Mammalia > Carnivora > Mustelidae > Mustela > Mustela nigripes. The sequence goes on along the minus strand of NC_081558.1, from coordinate 8,371,475 downwards.
GTAGTTGGGCTAGGACCCCTCAGCAGCATAACATCAGGACTGGGCTCCTGCCTGAAATCTCCGAAGACCATCCTGGTGGTATTTCTGGGCCTCTTTATACACCTGCCTTGGGCTCACTGTTATTGAGTTGATCACTTTTTCCCTGGGTCAACAATCAACTAGAGCTAGAGCTCCAGTCTTCTGTCATAGGGACCACCATTTTGGATGAGCTCTGTCCTTCTCCTACACCATGGCCACTCATTGTGGCTGGGGGACCCCCCCCCCACCACCACCACCAGGCTCTCATTCTCCTGCTTGGGGTGGGATAGAGGTTGGGCTGGTCTTTGGCCTGGGCCCATGTCCCCATTTTCTGCCTTGATACTCTCCTTGTAGCAATCTGGGGCCCTGAATTTGCCACCACGGTTGGCGTAGGCCTACCACTGTGCCTAGACCCTCCACTGTGCCTGGCCTTACCCACATCCCTCTTTGCCTCTCGAGGTCATCACCAGGGCAGTTCTAGGCCCTCTTCCCCATAAAATTCTTATTATGGCTGAACCTCGCCCGTACCTCGTTTGCATAGCTGACCCCCTGGCTGCATCACTCACCCAGGAAGCGGACCAGCCTCCGCAGTGGGGGGCTGAAGCGGCAGCAGGCCCCCGACACGATGGTGCTCTCCCCGATGATGGGGATGGCTGAGGGTGGCGCGGGGAAAAAGGCACGCGCCAGCTCCCCCAGCAGGATCTGTGGGCAAGATCAAGGCGGGGTCTTCCTGGCCTTCAAAGCCAACCCTCCACCCACCTCCACCTGGCCCTCCTGCCATCTGGGTCTGACCAAGGCTATCCCCAGTCTCACCGTGAGGGTGGGCCCAGCAGTGACCAGGGCATAGATGAGTGCAGGAGGTACTCGGCTCGCAGCCTCAGGCCCTGGGTAAGGCTTGGCATAGGTACTGTCATAGCAGAAGAACCCTTGGGTGTGTACGGGGAAGGTGTCCGTGAACTCCAGGCGGTAAGCAAGCAGGACCACGATGCCCAGAAGCACTGACTGCCACCCAGTCATGGCAGGAGGACAGAGAGAGAAGAGACAAGGTCAGGTCCAGGCTGGGGCCATGGTGACCAACCGAGGAAAAGATACTACTACTGGCAGAAGTGCTGGCAGCTCCCAGAAGTACAATCCTCACTGGGGGCAGGACATGATACTAAACCCCTTCCGTGAATTAATACATCTTACCTTAATAACTGCCCTAGGAGAAAGGGACTCTGATGACGCCTTTTTGACAGCCAAGGAAGCTGAACTCAAGAGAGGATGGGAGGTACCCAGAGTTCTGCGCTAAGGGTGGACAGAGCGGGCTTGGAACCCTGGGAGTGTCCCTTCGGAACGCGCCTCCTCCCCGCTAAGGGTCTGGGAGCAAGTCTGGGGTGCAGACGGGCGGAGCAGGGGCAGGGAGATAGTTACTGGGTTTCTCACCTCCACGAAGACAAAGCAGGGAATGATGGAGAAACTCCTCTTCGATTGAGGTCTCCCTCCTGCCATGGTGAAGGCTGGGCCTGTGGACGTGGGTAGGGAATGGGACCGCCAGGGCGGGGCCTGGGGGAGGCTCCGGTCACCTGCCTGAGTAGAGTCCTCTGGCCACACCATGACCCCCACCCCCACCGCCACCCCAGAACTACTACAAAGGAGCCCTGGTTCCACCCACTGTACCTTCTGGCCATGACTCTGAATGTCTAGGATCCTGCCCTTTGGAGGCCTCCCCACACAAGCAGCTCAGCCCATCCCCAGCCCGGATCCCAGAGGGTCTACAGTGGTTTTCTCCCCCAACAGCCCACATAGGAGATTCAGACCTCATGCCTTTTAGGAGGGTCTCTCCTTCTTACCACACAGGTCACCTCCCCTCAGCCCTTGGAAAAGACTTCTCCAGCTAAACGGAACCCCTCTCCCACAGAGAAGGGCCCACTTAGAAGGGTTCTCACCCCCATGGGTTTTTAGGAGACCCCATCCTCTTTCCTCAAATACTTTATAAGGGACCCCATGCTCTGTGTCCCCCACCCCCACCAAATTCCTCCTCTGAGTCCCTTTCCCCATGGCCCACAAGGGCCTCTCTTTCCTGTCCCCATGGGCTGCGCCTTGACTGTTTCGTGCTGATGGCCAGGCCCTCTGATCCCAGATGCCTCCCCTTCTTCTCCTCCTCCCAGACTGTCAGCCTTGCTGTCTCACAAAGGGGCTATCTTCTCCCCACAAGCCTCCTCTTCCCCCAATCGAACCTCAGCCCCCAGCACTGAGGGGCCAACAGAGCCACACCTGCTCGACCCATTCTCCCAGGCTGACCTCACCTGTGAAAGGGCCCTATGGCTTCCCACAGGCCTCCGCCACACCCACAGACTCACAGCCGCTCCTGGCGGCCAGCAGGGCAGGGATGGTCAACCCCATTGCACAGATGTGGAAACTGAGGCCCAGGAAGGTGAGGGTAGGCACTCTGGGTCCAGTGCCCCATCCACGCAGCTTGCTCTGCAGTGTGACATGCGGGGCGAGGGTCACCAGAGATCTCAGACGCCCACGTGGCCACGGCCCCTCACCCTTCCAGAGACACAATCACACATACCGGCATCCCTAGAGTATACAACTCAGCCACGGCCTCCATCCCAACCACCACCACCACACACACACATACACACACACACACACAACACACACAAAGAGTACAGAATTTGTCCATCCCACCAACAAGGAGCCAGTGCCTGCTGGGTTACAGGCACTTTGCTGGTGGTGAACAAGACAGGCCTGCTCATTCAGACAGGTGCCCAACACCCACAACACACAACTGTACACTCACACACATGGCACAGTGTGCACACGGCCTGTCACAGACACCCACACAGATCAAACAATCCCCCACACAAACACAGTCACAGGGACACAAGGGGAGGTCCTTCAAACACTTCACAGCCCCGCATACAGCCCCACACCAGCACTCACCGCCCTGTCACCAGGGACAGAGCCTCAGAGCTGCCAACACATGGGAGAGTTACATCAAAAAGAGTCACCACACACAATGGGGGTCATAAACCGGTCACGGTGTCACACCCCCAACAACCAGGCACTCGGCGACAGCCACACACATTCACAGTGTCTCAGCCACACTGACACTCACAGGAGAGACGATGTCATCCACGAGCTCAGCCACATGGCCACCACAAGGGCACATACGTGGACCGCGACACGGATTTGCACACCGAGCCACACAAGAAAGGCGCATGATCACAGCCACACACTGAGACATAGAAATGGGCCCCCACACACCATCAGAAGGAACACACAATGGTAGTCATATGCACACAACTGTACAGACACCGAGACAGCCCCACAACAGTCACAGGGATAGCAGTCACAACAACACAGCCACACACACCCTCAGAGTGACACCCGTGATGACAGCCACACAATCACAGCCACAGGAGAGTCACACATCCACCACACAGACCATCCACCACACAGGCATCCCCAGAGCCACACAATCACAGTTACACAACCACACACTGACACAAAATGACAAGCACACAATCACAGTCACCCTCACCACCTGCCGCTTGGCTTCACCGGCCCGGGGTCCCCATCTCCACGCTCCCCTCCCCGAGGCCGGTTCTCAAGCCCCAGCTCACTGCCTCCCTTCCCCCTCCCTGCGCCGGACCCACAAGGGACCCGACCCGCAGGAGCCGAACCCTGGCCGAACCATACAGACCGAGGGTCGGTAGCCCGCGAGAGGGGATGCCGGGAGCGGCCCAAGCCCCTCTCCCTCACCGGGTCGAGGCTGTCACGGTCTGAGCCCCCGCTCCGCTTAGACGTCACCCGAGCGACAGGACGAACTGACGGACCGCAGGCCCGGCGGGCGGACACGGAGATGTGAGACGCCGTCGGCCCGGCAGCGCCGCGCAGACTCAGCGAAGGGGCGAGGGGCGGGGCCTCCTGGCGCTTCATTTGCATAACCCAGTCGGGCGGGGACTCGCGGCGTCTCATTAGCATGATCCGGGGCGGGGCCTCTGTTGCTCTCGGTGGGGCCGAAGAGTGTTAGCACAAATTTGGGAGGGAATGAAGGATGCAGGTTGAGGGAGAACTAGGCGGTGGGGGCGCAGAGGGGAGGAGGAGGGCAGGGTGCGAGCGTGACCCTGGACCTCGACCCTCCCTCCCTGTGCCTCAGTTTCCCCTTTGGGGCAGCAGACTAGAGTGCCAGGGCCCTCTGGATCCTCATATCTGGACAGACTGACCCCTGACCTTGTTATTATTAAATCTGGCCTCACACTGTCCCCTAAGCCTACACATTCTGAACAGCATCTGGGGTCCCCACACCCTCCCCAACATTGGAAAGGAAACTGGGTGTGAGGGTGGTCATTCTCAGGCACAGGAAGCAGCAGGAGCAACAGTCCACAGGTGGAAGAGGTTCTTGGCTAGTTTATTTTCTCTCTGGAGGGGTCTTCAGGGAGAGCAGTCCCGGCTGCTCAGGCTGTGGAGAGAGAGTGGGTCAGGGCCCAGCTTAGTCCTGAGGACCCAAGGGCTGGAAATCAGGGAGCAGATGCCCAGGTTGGGAGCTTCTGTGGCACTGGAGGGCAAGCCAGGAGAGAAAGGGTGGGGTAGGGCAGGGGAGGTTCCGTACCAGATGGGAAGGAGTGGCTTTTGATGAAGAGTGGCTGGGAATGGTCCTGGTCTGAGTCTGAGTCTGAGTCCCAGGAGGGGAGCAGAGGGCTCAGGCCTTGGTGCCCCCTGTAGCCTGCGGGAGCGACAGGTGCAATTCTGGCCTTTCACCCACAGACCCTGAATGTGACCCTTGAATGGCATCGTGATCAGGGGCCTGTGTCCCTTACGTCACTTGAATGTGACCCAAGGTGATACCAAAGTATGACGACCTCAGAGATCCTTGAATTTTACGGCACAGATCCTTTAAAAATATCCCAGTGATCTTGAGTGACCCCGGGATGGAAATCTTAATGGGCCCCAAAACACCCCAACAGATGTGACCCCCAAATATAGCCTCTGAACATGACCGCCATGTGTGAAACTGGAGAATGACCCCCCTACAGCCCAGAGTGCACCTCATCCCCCCTCACCCTTGAGGTTCGAGGCCCTGAGGCAGCCCCCAGAGGATATGAGGCCATCAAAGGAGTTCTGCAGCATGTGCACAGCAGACCTGCAGGGAGACAGGGAGCTGGGGGTCCTGGGTGGGGGGAGGGGCATGGCGGGGACCAGGGGCGGGGGGTGGTGGTGGTGGTGGTGGTGGGGGTGAGTCCCCGGGGGAGAGGGAGGCCTGGACTCGGGTGTGGGGTGGTGGGGGGTTCCAGTTCTGGTAGTCACCGCTGGATCTAATTGGTGGGAAGGCAAGGCAGTTGAAGGTCAGGAGTCAGAGGTTAGTGTGGGGGCGGGGCATCACCATATGTCACTCAGCTCCTTTTGGAGGTCATCCCTCCAGGAGCCACTGCCTCCTGATGGCACCTCCTCCGTCTCCGGCCAGTTGGATGTCTCATACCCCTGCTGCTTCATCTTGGTCAGGACCTAAGGCCGGGGGTGGGAAGTGTGTGTGAGACAACAGTGGTAAGAACCAGAATGGTGAAAAGCGACCCTTATTTAGCACTGATGATATGTCAGACGGCCCTCAAAGTGTTTTGCACGCAGTCCATGCAGCATACCCACTACACAGATAAGGAAACTGAGGCCCAGAGAGGTGAAGTGACTTGACCACAGTCCCACAGCTGCTAAGTGGCAGAGCCGAGATTTGAACCCGTCCTTCTGGCTCCAGTATGACGGTGGAGGCCAGCAGAGAGTCCCATGTCCCCGACTCACATAGGGTCCCCGCCCTCTCCGCTCACCTTGCGGCACTTCACCTGCGTCTTCTGCATCTTCTGGATGTTCACCAGGTTCTCTGTGATCTCGTCCTCCTGAGCCTCTGTGGGGGGAGGGGACTCAGGGGGGCCAGAGCAGCAGAAGGACCCCCCTCCTGACCGTGGGCTCCAGGCACTCACGGAGCTTCTGATAGATGAAGGTCACCTCCTCCCGCACCAGCTCCAGCTCCTCCCACAGGAACTTCTTGCTGAGGGGACAGTGCAGCCTAGACCCACATTCCCTGCTCAGCCTTTGGCCTTCTATTTCCTGGTCTTCTGGTCTCCCTTTTGCCCACCCGCCTCCTCAAGCCTCCTCCAGCTGTCATGTTCCCATCCCCCTAGGATCTGTCCCCTCCCCAACCTGCCTGTCCACCTTGCCCCTCCTGCCTCTACTCCCCCACCTCCGATCTCCCAGCCCCTTGTCCCCTCCTCCTGGCCTCCAGCCTCCCATTCTCTCAGCCTCTCATTGTCTGGCCTCTGTCTCCCCACCTTCTGCCCCTCTGACCTCCCAAACTCCCCAGCATCTGCCAGCCTCAGTCTCTCCTCCCTCCGGCTTCCCATATCATGTCCAGTTTCCTGATCTCCTGGCCTCCCTCCCCATCTCATCTCCAGCTTCCGGTCTTCCTCCACCTTCCTCCTGCCATCTGGCCTCCCAGCTTCCCACACTTCCCCACTGCCTCCTCACCCCCCCCCCATCTTGTCCCTCAAACCTTCCATGGCCCCCAGGTCTCCTTACTCCGGCCTCTCCCATTTGTCTCATCCCACATCCCACCTCCGGCTCCCTCTCCTTGGTCTCCCTTCTCTGCCACAGCTTCCAGGCTGCCCTCCTGGTGACGCCCACCTGTCCCGGATCTCCTGGGCCAGCAGCTGCAGGCAGCGAGTGGTGCGGGTCCTCTGTACCTCCTCGCTGTCACGCAGGGTCTTCTGTAGCCCCTGCAGGCCTTGAGCCAGGGCCCCATACAGCTCCTGGCGTCCCTGCTCCACACCCCACTTGGGTCCCTCCTTCTCTGTCTGGCGGCTTATAGGACTCAGCACCTCTGCAGATTAGATGGGATCATGACTGAGCCCCAACCACACATGAGCCCACCTTTGAATGCACCTGGCCCTAACCCTGACCAGAACCTGACCCTGACCCAAGACCCACCCAACTTCTTTCACTTCGGGCTAACCCAGCTGACCCCAGCAGGACCAGCCTCCAGCCTGACTTTAACCCCTGGCCGGTCCTCGCCTTCAAGCTGTTGGATCTTGATTTGCTGCAGGCAGCTCTCCTTCTCCAGCATGGTCACTGAGTGGTTCAGGAACTCAAAAGCCTGTGGGAAAGAGGTCAAGGTTGGGGGCAGGAGCAGGTGCGGGGGAACAGGGCCAGAGGTCGCCCAGGGCAGGGCAGAGGAGCCTCACCTTGGTCTGGGCCTGTAGCTGGGCCTTGAGTGACTCCAGTTCGCAGCGCAGGAGCTTCTGGGAGTCAGGAATCATCATGGTGGACTTAACTATGAGCAGAGGTAAGGGTCAGCTGAGGCTAGGAGGAGTGGGGGCAGGGGCAAGGTCAGGTCAGAGACCAGCAGAAGCTCAGGAGAGGGCGAGGGGTTGGGGGCTGTTGAGGTTGAGGGAGAGACAGGAGTATGGGCCAAGGTCAGGGGCAAAACTCAGCTGAGGCTGGGGGAGGGCTAAGTGGGCACGGGTGGTGTGGCTCCTCCCAGGCTGGGACAGGGGGTGGGGGTAAAACCAGCGGGTCTTCCAAACATAGTCTTGTTGGGAGAGAAGTTTCTCACCTTTGACTTTGGAAGAGTTGGTCTCCAAGGGCTTCTAGGAAAGGAGGACATGTGGGTAGTAGAAATCCATCCCTGTGCTTCTCCGCGCACACCCCAGCCCACTGTATGGGGTTGGGTGTGAACTGGGTCTGCTGAGTCCTGGGTGTCCCAGACCCCGAGTGCACCCCTCCCCCACTAGCCCACACATGGTCAGAAGTATACTCTTGTGGTTTGTCCCCTGTGTGTGCAGACCTGGAGGCCGCCCCCAACAGCACATCTGCAGAGCCCTGTGTCTGGACTGGGCTCAGGTAATGGCCCTCCTCCGTAAGGGCAAATGACATAGACAACATCTCCCAGGGAGCTCCCACAGCCCCAAAGCACAACAGCACATACGCATTGAAACACAACTACAGCCATGCAAGCTCAGACACAGCCATGCACACCAGGTGGTTAAGAACCTTAGACCATCTACTCACACTCAACTCAGACACACAGCCATAACCACAGACCCACAGGCAGTCATGTCCAGAAACTCTCACAGGTTGTATCACTCACTAAGAAACACAACCACACATCCGCTCCATTCATCCCTTCATCCATTCATTTAAGACATTTTTAGTGTGGGCTGGCTGAGCGTTGGGTGCTGTTCTGGGTGCTGAAGTCACACATCATAAGGGTTCCTGAGAAAGACGCACCCCTCCCCCCGGGGTCCCTTCCCTAAGGCCCACAGCGGTAGAATGTGGTGTGGCTGGGAGGTGTTTCCCAGGTGGGGGTGACCTTAGTGGTGTTGTGATGCCTCTTCAGAAGGTCCTGATCATTACACTGCTCCCGCGAGTCTGGGCTCTGGAAGATGGGAGACCCATATGACTGAGGCTCCAAGTCCCTCTCTAGCCTCCAGTCTATACTCGGCACTGTGTTCTCAGAAGCAGCTGGTCCCACGATCTCTGGCTCTGGGGTCCTGGACCAGTGAATTGTATAATTCAAGGTCTTGTCTGAGGAAGAGCCTGAACAGGGGGGGTGGTTGGGGGAATGAAGTGGTGAGGGCTTTCTGAGGACCAACCCAGAGCACTCCAGCCCCTCCCAGCTCCCCAACCCCAGGGAAGCCGCTCAACAAACCCCAGTACTTGTCACACTTCCCGTTAGCAGGCAAACACCCGTTGGAGGGCAAGGGAGATGCGCAGTAGCAGGGCACAGAGTAGTCAGGGTCCTGGGGTAGGCCAGCCAGAAGAGGGTCGCTTCAACAGGGGGAAACAGGGGGCTGCACTGAGACCAGCCCCCAAGTCCTGACACTCCTAGACCTTCCCTAATACCCCAGAGAGGTCTCAGCCCTACACAGGGCCTCCCAGTTATGGCAGAAGCAGGAGCTGGATGAAAGATGATCCCAGCCCCAGGCACTGGGCTGGGTAGCGAGAAGGATCCAGAAGACCCCCACAGGAGAAAGTGAGGCCTCAGAAGAGCCTAAAAGCAAAAAAGGATCTTAACACTGGGCACTAATGGAAAGGCATTCCTGGCAGCAAACAGCATGAACAAAAGCTTGGAGGTGTCAAACCACATGCTGTGTGCTGGTAAATTCAGGATGGCTGAAGGTAGGGTCCAAGAGGAAGCAGGGGGAGGTCAGCAGGTCAACTCAAGCAAGGCCTTGAAAACCAAACTGGGGAATTTAGATCTGCCTCCCCAGGTAAAGTGGGAGCCATGCAGTATGAGCAGGAGAGGCAAGGCATATCTATTTAGTAAATGTCAGCAGAACTGGAGTCGAAGCCCTGTGCTAGCTGAGGCTGGGAATCCGAGGAAACTCAGCTCTATAAAATCTTCCTTAATCCATTTTTTAAGCTCTTATTTTCTGAGCACCTCACTGAGTGCTGGGCAGTATCCTAAGCACTCACTTCACAATCATCTTATGATTTGGGAGCTTTTCTTCTGCCCGCAATGTTCTGGGCTACCCCTTCCAGAATCACTGTCCCAGGAAGCCCTTATTTCCAGAGGCAGTACAACATGATGATTAAGCCAGGGGACTCTCCAGCTGAGTGGCCTGGGTTCGAATCTTTGTTCTGCCCCTTCCCGTCTGTGTGATGTCGGCATTTAACCGAACCTGTCCATGCCTCAGTGCCCCCAACTGTATAAATGGAATGTCATACTAGCCACTTTACTGGGTTGTTGTGATTAAGTAAATTAACCTATGCCAGCACCTGACATACAGTGGTGGGAAAGTGTCCTCTAACGTCACACTGACAACCTGGGAAATGGGACCAGAGGAGCCCTGGGAGGCTTGAAAGGGAAAAGGGAAGATGCATTTCTGAGCGTCAACTGCAGGCAGGTCCCCAGTCGAGCCCCCTTCTCTTCCCCTTAACCTTCCCCTTTCCCCTCCCGCGTCAGGTGTTTCTCCCGCTGCCTCCAAGAGAATTCTTGGAGGGGAAGGGGGCGGGGTCATTAATCTGAGCCCCGCCCCTCGGGGCGAGAATCCTGCGCCCGCGGGGCTCCAGAACCCCTTCCACCCCCACCTACCACATACCACCTGCTCATGCTCTCCCCTCAAGGACCGCGAAGCCAGTCCCCAGCTGTGACGCTGAAATTTGATCCCGTGGGGACACCATCGCATTAAAACGCGCGAAGCCTGAAGGTAGAGTCACAGAGAGGGGTGGGGCTGACATTTTAGCTCCGCCCCCGCCGATGCAGCCAAAGGTCTTATTGGCGCCTTCCTGTTTCCGCAGGTCTTAGGAGCCGCGGCGTAATTGGATAAAAACCAGGCTAGGGGGCGGGATTCCAGGCTGTTTTCCGCTAATCGATTAGTCAATATCTAAGAGGGTGGTACGGGAGGCGGCAGATCTACGATCCAATTGGCTTCGGGCTCAGCTGGGAGGCGGGATGAATGCTTGGGAGGGGACTAAAGAAGTCCGCGGCCCATCTGCGAGCACAGGAGTGAGGTAGCGAGCCTAGCCCACCCGGCCCCCGAGATCTGGCCTGGCACTTCTGTTCTCGGACTCCAGGGTGCTGAGGGTTGAGGTCTGGGTGCAGTAACAGGGTCGGTGTCCTCGGGATGAGATTTGGGGTTTCCCGGGATTAGATGGGGTGTCCGGAGGTGTTTTGAGGATATTTCTGGTGATATTTGGGACCCTGAGATGTGACCAGGGGTCTTTACTGTTAGAATTAGGTCACTGGGCTGGTTTTGGGGAGTCAATGGGGGGGGGGGGGGATATCTGAATACCCAGAGCTGCGAGTTTGAGCTGCTGGGGCTAACTGAAATTTTTGGGTCTTGGAGACGGCGTGGATGCTGGGGTCCAGAGAGCCTGAGATCTTAAGGGCTGACATTTGGAGAGGTGGGGTTGGAGGTTGTCTCAGGATTGTTCTGGGTCTTCCCCACCCGCATGCCCGGGCTGGTAGCCCTTTATCTCTGCTGGGTTAGCTGTGACCCTGCCGTTAAGCATGATCACAGGCTGAAGACCATGGGGCAAAGGTAAAACTCTGAAAGACCCAATGCCTCTTTCCCAGGCCTGCAAGATGGAGGAAGGTGGGAATCCAGGAAGCCTGACTAAGATGGTCCATCTACTGGTCTTGTCGGGGGCCTGGGGCATGCAAATGTGGGTGACCTTCATCTCAGGTAGGGACCCTCCACCTGAACATCATAGGTACCCAGGGTGTAGACAAGAATGAAAGGATACCTGGAAGTTTCCTAACAGGCATGTGGTTCCCTATACCCTACAGGCTTCCTGCTTTTCCGAAGCCTTCCCCGACATACCTTTGGCCTTGTGCAGAGCAAACTCTTCCCTTTCTACTTTCACATCTCCATGGGCTGTGCTTTCATCAACCTCTGCATCTTGGCTTCGCAACATGCCTGGACTCAGCTCACATTCTGGGAGGCCATCCAGGTATGCGGGCTTGGGCTCCACTGTCTTCTGGACATCCATTCCCAGAACCCCACTGAGTACCTATGGCTACCCCTTTGTGAGAATTAAAAAACAAACAAGCAACTGCACCTTCCTGGTGGATACAAAGCTGGGCTCTGGATACCCTTGAGCAGTGCACAGCCTGCACAACTATCCCTAGCAGCCCTATCTATTCCTCAGTGTCTCCCTGTTGGCTGCTGCTCTCTCTCTTTCCCCTGGCTGGGCCTGCTGCCAAGTTGTGGTGACTCAGCTAGGTTGGGGCAGTGACCCCAGCTCATTGTTTAAAAACCAGCCTGACTGGGAATTTACAGTCCCCCACACATTTCCCCAGCCACAAGGAAGGGAACCATCTCTGCATCTCCTATTTCTCTATCCTGCCTTTCCCCTGCCCCCATTACGTTCCTCAGATGCGGGCAGGAAAGGCTTGACAAGGGTTTCAAGAATAATCCCAAAGAGACAGAGAGGATTTTGGGTAACTAGAAGTTCGAGGACTTTCTGTTCACTCCCGGTGGGCCCAATCTCAGCTTCTGGAGTCTGGTAGGGACCATTGAGGAGATGGGCCCTGTCTTAGGCTCTTTTGGGGGGAAAGAGTTATGGTGCTCTGTCCCAATCTGGGGAAGAGAGGTTCTGGCCAGAGAGATACACCCAGGGTGGAGACAAGGCTGTGTTTGGAAACTTCCAGTCTGGGTATCAGAGGAGGAAAGGCTCAGAAGGTTTTGGGTGAGGGGGTGAATAGAGGAGATGGTGACGGAACCTTTCCTTGGGAGCTTCTGGTTTGAAAGCTGGAGCTCTGTTTGGGGCCTCTGGAGTGGGTCTGGGGAAGGACAGGGAGGCCTAGCTTTAATCTAATCTAATGCTGTCTCATCCCCCTCTGGGCTTTGAGGATGCAGAAGGACCCTCCCTGGGACCCTTCCTTCCTGCCTCCCCGGCCTGACTCACCCTGTCCTCCTCCCACCACCCTGCCAGCTCTGCCTGATGCTCCTGAACCTCTCAATGGCCGCCGTCAACGCCCGCTGGCTGGAGCCCCGCACCACAGCTGCCATGTGGGCCCTGCACAGGGTGGAGAAGGAGCGGGGTCTGGGCGGGGAGGTACCTGGAAGCCACCAGGGCCCCGATCCCTACCGCCAGCTGCGGGAGAAGGACCCCAACTACAGTGTCCTCCGCCAGACCTTTTTCCGCTACCACGGTCTGTCCTCCATTTGCAATCTGGGCTGTCTCCTGAGCAATGGGCTCTGCCTTGCAAGCCTTGCCCTGGGCCTTGGGAGCCTCTAACGCCCACTTCCTCTCTGGCCCTGCTGAGGCCCCAGATGTGAATAAACACTTCTTTGGAAAGGGCTGCTGTCATTTTTCTCCAGCTGGAAAGTGGGCAAGAGGGGTAAGCAAAGGTAGAGCCGAGGGCCTTCATTACCATAAACATGCGGCATGATCTGGGGTGTTAGCTGTTGCACACCCCAAGCTCTTCCTGTAACGGTGCGCCTTTATTGAGCACCTGCTGTGTGCCAGGCAGGGCACTAACCATGACACATTACTATATTACAGTAACAATAGCCAGTTCTGAGCCCCAGGGGACTATCCTGTTTTCCACCCCATCAACATTGGGGATGGCCACAGGACTTGCTGTGGTGGCCAAGGAAGTGTGAAGAGTCACTTTTTTTTTTTTTTAATTTTATTTAGTTATTTGACAGATCACAAGTAGGCAGAGAGGCAGGCAAAGAGAGAGGCAGGGAAGCAGGCTCCCCGCTGAGCAGAGAGTCCGATGCGGGGGCTCGATGCTAGGACCCTGGAATCACGACCTGAGCCGAAGGCAGAGGCTTTAACCCACTGAGCCACCCAGGTGCCACTGAAGAGTCACTTTCAAAGAGAAGTGTGCAAGGCAGAGTGTAATGAGCTACATTTTTCCTTCCCCACGATGACCGGTATGAGTGAGAAGCACACCTCCGCCGTTGAGTGCCAGGGAGACTGTGGGGCTGCCTGTTACTGATCATATGCTGGCCCTTCCCGATGCATGTCATCTCCATACATCCGTGTGGCTCTTGGAGGGAGCTGCTATTGTTCCCACGAAGTAATGGGGACCCAGAGAAGCTCAGCAAGTGGCTTCAGATGTAGTCATTGGGATTTGACTCCAGCAAAGCCTGCAGATCTTCTCATGCCTTGAAGAAAATTCTGGGGCCTCACGTAAGGCCAGATGCCAAATTTCCTCGTGTCTGGCCTCAGGCAAAGAGGTGCCTTTCTCTGAGGCTCCATTTCCTTATCTGGAAAAGGTTCAATTCTAAGGGACCTGCGGAATATTTCGCAGGGACCTAGCCCTCTTTAGGGACCTAGCCCGCAGGGGCCTAGCTCTCGCAGGCCTGTGAGGTAGGGATTCTTGTTAGGGACTGCTGGAGGGATGGGGGCAATAGGCCCCACTAGGTTAAGTAGCACGTCCAAAGTTAAACCGCACAAGAAAGTGGGGGAGCTGGGATTCGAACCAGAATCCACGCTCTTCATTTTCCTGCAAAGAGTAGGAGCTCTACACATAGTTAGGAAAAGTGAAAAGTTTATTGTTGGGGGGCGGGCCCTAGGCTGCTCCCAGCTCCGTGCGGCGTCCAACCCCTCCCCCCTCGCCCCCCCCGACCCGCGTTCGCGAGCCCCGCCCCGGACCGGCCCCGCCCCGCCCCGCCCTCTCCGAGGAGCCGCCCCTCCTCCCCGGCCTGGGCGGAGCCCGCGCGGAATCCGGGTGGCTGCGGGCAGCGGCGGTGGCGGCGGCGGTGGCGGCGGAGGCTGCGGGGTCGGAGTTGCGGCTGGGGCCAGACCGCAGCGAATTCGAAGAAGGAACGCCCGCGGACAGCGCCCTGCCGACGCGAGGTAACCCCTTCCGAGGGACCGCATCCCGCCCCGCACCTCCGAGTCCCAGCAGGTCTGGGGGGCCGGGGGCTAGAGGGGGGGCCCGGGGCCCAGGGAACAAAGGCGGGCGGTGGGGGAACGCCTCCTTCCCTCGCCCCCACCCAGCTGGGCTGCTCGGGGAGCGTTAATGGGGCGCGGGCGGGGCAGAGAGCCCAGCTGGGAACAGGAGATGGGACCATATGGTGATGGGAGGAAGCTCCTGAGCCCCCCTGCACTGGCGGGGGCGCCCCACATCCAGCAGGGGGACAGGGCCGAGCCCTCCGGGGACCCTTATCTAGTGCCAGGCGTGAGGGACGGTGGCCAGATGGTCAGGAAGAGGTGGGACCGGCTGACAGGTGGGCTGGGTCTGGGCCTGGGGAAAGGGCCCCAGTCTGGCAGCCCTGCCCAGCATGAGGAAAGGTTTCCTGCCTCTTGTCTTCCCCTCCTCAAACTCGTTCTCCCGGAACACCGGGTGGGGCTGAGGGCTGGGCAGGAAAGCGGGCTGGTTCGGTCCTCTTTTAAAATGGAAAAAAGCCCACAGGCTGTTGAGAAATAGCTTTGCTAAGGGTTCCTCTGCCACTGTGCCCTCAGTTCACCCAGGCCTCCTGGAGCCTCCCTGTGCAGCACAAGGCGTGGCCATAGACAGCTGGGGAAACTGAGGCCTAGGGAGGCAGTGAGTGAGGGCTAAGGACCCAGATGAAGCAGCCCAGCTTCTTCAGATTAACAGGAAAGGAAGGATCAGGGGTAGAGGGGAGTGCGGCTTGCTTAGAGTTGAGGACTGTCACTGCAGACTCTGTGGGTTGGGGCTGGGGTGAGTCAGCCCTGCCCTGAGGGAGATGGGGCCCACCCCTTTGACAAATAGAAGGTGTCAGGACCCATTTGGGGCTAGAGCTGGGCTTTAAACCCGGGCTTTATCTGCTAAAACCCCCTTCCCTGTGGAGGCCAGGGATGGGGTTAAACTCAGAGTTGCGGTGGGGGGGGGGGGGGGTCAGGGCAGGTGTCCCTGCCAAAGTCAACACCCAGGCCATGAGGGGGGGCTCTAGCCAGCTGGCAGGCCCCCCTCCCCCCAGCCCACACCTGGGCCAAGCCAGCTGCTCACTCTGGGGCAAAGTCCACACCTGTACCTTCTGCAGGGTCTGGCTCCTCAGTGGCCAGAGGAGGCACCCCATGTGCCCCCCACAGCCTGGGCCCTGGCATTGGATAAGTGTCCCGGTTTTCCAGAGGAGGACTCTGAAGGCCAGAGAGAGCAAGGGATGTTCTGAGGTCACTTGGCCTCCAAGGGGCAGAGTCAGGATTTGAATCCGGGTCTGGCGTATATGCTGGAGCCATTCCTCGTTTTATTTTTCTTCAGGACTCCAGGCCTCCCCGCCCGCCCCTCTAGAGGCTCTCTGCCAAGATGGCATCAGCTGGAGACCCCCCGACAGGCCCGCGGGATGCAGCTGACCAGAACTTCGACTACATGTTCAAGCTGCTGCTTATTGGCAACAGCAGCGTGGGCAAGACGTCCTTCCTGTTCCGCTACGCAGATGACTCCTTCACACCTGCCTTTGTCAGCACCGTGGGCATCGACTTCAAGGTCAAGACGGTCTATCGCCATGACAAGAGGATCAAGCTGCAGATCTGGGTGGGCCAGGCAGCCGTTGTGGATCTGGGGCAAAGGGATAGGGGTCTTTGTGCTGGCCCAGGAGGGGCTGGGGTTCTTCCAGAGACATCCCTGACAGGGTGGAGGGCTGTGGGGAGGGGCCCTGGGGGAGAGAGAGTGGCCCAAAGTCAGGGAGGGGGCTTGGGGTAGGTGTGAAGAGTTGGGGAGGGGCGGATTATCTCGAAGGTGACTTCATCAGGATGAGGAGACTATGCTCTGCCCTATAGGGTCTGAGGGGCAAACAGCTGCTAACCCAAGGCGGGTTAGAAGTCCTGGTGACCAGTGGGGAAGAGGTGTGGGTCCCATTGCAGGATCCCCCACAGACCTGTGCGCTCCTCAGAGACATGCTCTCGCTCCCAACATGGCCGCCGCCGATGATGATGAGCATGGTGTTGTGCACCAGGGTGTCAGCATGGAAACCGCACTCTCTGGCCCGGGTGGCGCTTGTTTGGGGTCATGGAGTCTGTTCTTCGAGATGAGGTCCAAGTCTGTGAGAGGCCACTGACCCCTCAGACTGGGAACTCCACAGAGGCAGGGCCATGCCGTCCGTCAGGTTGGGGCTGTGAGCACTGGGTGGTGGCCTGCTTAGGGCCCTGCGTGGGGAACAGGGTAGCTTCTGGTGGCCTGACCCTGCTGTGTGTCTAGGACACGGCGGGCCAGGAGCGCTACCGCACCATCACCACAGCCTACTACCGCGGAGCCATGGGCTTCCTGCTCATGTATGACGTGGCCAACCAGGAGTCCTTCGCCGCCGTGCAGGACTGGTGAGTGCTCGCAGACCACTGACACCCTGACCTTCACCCTATCCCTCTGACTCTCCCATTTCTAGCCTCATGGCCCTCAAACTCCACAGGGCCACGCAGATCAAGACCTACTCCTGGGACAACGCTCAGGTGATCCTGGTGGGGAACAAGTGTGACCTGGAAGATGAGCGGGTTGTGCCTACTGAGGATGGCCGGAGGCTCGCCGATGACCTCGGTTAGTGCCCAGCCTGGGCCCCAGAACCAAACCCCAATCCCCACCCTTAGGGCCCGGGTCCAACCACAGGGTTGCCCTTTGAGGCTCTGCTCAGAAAAATACCCACAGGTATGCCACCTTCTGCATTTAATTTCAGGGAATTCAGTGACAGATCCTCCCCACTGTCCTGGGAACCCAGCCTGGGCAAAAACATTGCTGGAAATGTATCCTCCAAACATCCCACTCGTGTGGGAAGTGGCAAGTGTCTCAGATCACAGCACTGTTGGCGGGAGGGACAAGAACTGTTAGCAACCTCCCGAAAATCTCACGGCGGGGACGTCTCGAAACATAGAGCACAGTGACATGGCAGAGCACTACGCAGATGTGAGAAGGGACAGACGCGTTCTTTACGCTCTGCTGTGGCAACATCTCTGGGATACGGGGCTCAGGGAAGAGCGAACGGCAGAGAAGTGGGCTTGGCTGCTTCCTTTAGTTCGTAGCTCAGCAAATGTTTTCTCGAAGGGCCAGACAGGAAGTAATCTGCAGGCACAGAGTCACTGCCAGCGCCCTCAGCTCCACCTGGAAGCAGCCAGCGAGCTTACAGGAAGGAGTGTGACCGTCAGTAAGACCTGGCTGACAAAAGCAGGTGATGGGCCAGATCCGGCCTGTGACTCAGAGTTTGCTGACCCCTGCAGGAGTGTATAAAAATATATATGAATAAGAATATACACTTAGGTTTGCCCAAAGAAACTCCAGAAGGATATAGAAACATCTAGTAACAGGGGCGGCCCGTGTGCATCCAAGAACTGGGGACCAGGGCCCTGGGATGGGAGGAGGACTTTTCAGGCTACGTTTTTGAATTACATAAATGGAAATTTAGGCTAAAAGGAAATTTTTTTTTAAGGTTTTATTTATTTAAGAGAGAGAGAGAGTGCATGAGTTGGGGGGAGGGGCAGAGGGAGAAGCAGACTCCCCACTGAGCGGGGAGCCTGAAGCAGGGCTCCATCCAGGACCTCAGGATCATGACCTGAGCTGAAGGCAGATGCTGGACTGAGCCACCCAGGTGCCCCTAAGCTAAAAGGAAATCTTTCCTGGAGTATTCTAGAATTCAAAGCCCTCCATAGAACTTTCGTTGCAGGAGGCAACGTAACCACCACCTCAGGGGAGGGCTCGTAAGAACCCAGACTCAGGAGCTCGATTCCCATTCTGCAACCCAGTAGCTGTGTGACCTTGGGCACATCGCCTCCCCTCTCTGTGCTTCCATTTCTCCATCTGGAAAACAGAGTGAAAACCATGTCTCCAGGGCGCTGTTAGAAAGATGAAATAAGCCAACACGGGCCCTGATTGCACATTAACTTGTATTCGTTCTCCATCACCTTGTGATCTTGCTTTTGGTAATTTCATCTGTCTGGGCCTGTGCTTCCACTTGTGTGAAATGGAGGTTACGAGAGCCCCAGCTCATCAAGCTGTCGTGGGGACTAAACGAATATGACATAAGGCCGGTGTCACAGTCTGGCACACAGGCGGTTGTATCTGAGTGTTAGCTAGCATGATTGTGAGCTCTTTTTTTTTTTTTTTTTTTAAGATTTTATTTACTTATTTGACAGACAGAGATCACAAGTAGGCAGAGAGGCAGGCAGAGAGAGAGAGGAGGAAGCAGGCTTCCTGCTGAGCAGAGAGCCTGATGCGGGGCTCGATCCCAGGACCCTGGGATCAGGACCTGAGCTGAAGGCAGAGGCTTTAACCCACTGAGCCACCCAGGCACCATGACTGTGAACTCTTGTTGATGCTTGCACACAAAGCTGTAGGCACCCCATAACGGCCCACAGATCCTCAAATATTTACTATCTGGCCCTTTACGGAGAAAGTTCAGGGACCCTGGACTACACACAGTCTTCTTTTTTTCTTACCAACTATTTGTTGGACAGACTGGGTCTTTGTTCGAGGGAATCTCCCATTTGAGATCTGGCTGTCTGCTCCCTTGTAGTGTGATTGAACTTGCTCCCCTGTTCCCTGGGCTTTCTGGGCGCTCCAACTGGGGTCTCGTTTCCAGCTGTGATGGGGAGTCAGCCTGTACAGTTGGGGCTAGATCCCCAGTCAGTCATAGAACTGGTGAAATCAGCTACAATTCCCATCCGTGGGCTGGATACTTACAGATGTTGCCCCCACCTTGCAGAGAACATCTAATGACTAGGGTGAGGGGGCTTCCAACTCCATCATAAAGTTTAAAATACTGGCGTATGGAGCAGGAGACAGAATTTGATGCGCATGTGTACGTGCAATACCCCCTACAAACCCAACCCCAGTAATTGTGTACTTGTATTTTTTTTTTAAAGTGGAAAGCAAAATATCAAAACACCAGTAGTAATTGTTTCTTTATCATGAGATTATAAATAGCTTTTCTACTCATCTGGCTATTTTTTGGTAGTTTCTAACTTTAATTAATTTCTTCACTATTTATAATCAGAAAAAAAAAATAGCATTACAAAAAGAACTCAGATTGTTTGAGGCAGAGCCATGCACAGATAAGGAAATGCCAAGCATGGGATGCCTGGGTGGCTCAGTCGGTTGGGCACCTGCCTTTGGCTTGGGTTGATCCTGGGATCCTGGGATCGAGTCCCACATTGGTCTCTCTGCTGGGCGGGGACCCTGCTTCTCCCTCTGCCTGCCATTCACCATGCTTGTATACTCTCTCTTTCTCTCTCTGATAAATAATTAAATAAAATCTTAAAAAAAAAAAAAAAAGGAAATGCCAGGCTTGCCTAGGAAGACAGTGGTGTGACAGTGATGATCAGTAGGCTTGGGGTAGAAGATTTGAGTTCATGCTCTGCCTCTGTCATTCAATCCATCATTCAGCGAATAGTTTCCAAGCACCTGCTCTGTGCCAGGCACAAGACAAGGCTCCTGCCCTCCCCAACCTGGCGTTCTAGTAACAGAGACGGCTAGTGAATGGATAATTACACACACATAATTCTTTAATTGTAATTGCATTTTTATAGTACAGCATGACAAGTGCTGGGAGAGGGCTGTGTTTACCCTGCACTGTGTAATGGGGTGGGTGTTTGAATTTCTGGCCCAGCTGGGTGGGTGTTGTGGGTGTGGATGTTATCTCGGACCATTCCGGGCAGTAACCCCCTGTAGGCAGAGCCTGAGCCAGCCTTTTAGGGGTACAAGAAGGATTGCCATGTACCCCTTTATTGTTAGGTCGGCAGCCCACTTTCTGTAGCTGAGGGACCATGGGCGAGTCCCCAGAGCCTTTGTACTACCTTCTAGCTTTTGGAGGACAAACTTTTGTAAATTAAAAAAAAAAATGTTTATTTTTTATTTTTTATTTTTATTTTTGATAGAGAGGGGGTAGGCAGAGGAAGAAGGAGCTGGGTTCCATCCCAGGCCCTGAGATCATGACCTGAGCCAAAATTGAGCATTCAACGTTTAACCCACTGAGCCACCCAGGCACCCAGGACAAGCTTTTTGTTTTTAAATGAAAGGCAAGTTAGGGGCGCCTGGGTGTTTGCTGCTGCGGCTGCTTATTTATTACCATTATTGCTACTGCTTTTTAAAAATTATTTATTTAGGGACGCCTGGGTGGCTCAGTTGGTTAAGCAGCTGCCTTCGGCTCAGGTCATGATCCCAGCGTCCTGGGATCGAGTCCCACATCGGGCTCCTTGCTCCACGGGGAGCCTGCTTCTCCCTCTGACTCTGCCTTCCACTCTGTCTGCCTGTGCTCGCTTTCGCTTGCGCTCTATCTCTGACAAATAAATAAATAAAATCTTTAAAAAAAAAAAAATTTATTTATTTATTTATTTGACAGAGAGAGATCACAAGTAGGCAGAGAGGCAGGCAGAGAGAGAGAAGAGGAAGCAGGCTCCCTGCTGAGCAGAGAGCCCGATGCAGGGCTCAATCCCAGAACTCCAGAATCATAACCTGAGCTGAAAGCAGAGGCTTTAACTCACTGAGCCACCCGGGTGCCCCGAGATTTTATTGATTTATTTGAGAGCGTGAGAGCACACTTTAGCATGGGCACAAGCAGGGGAGGGGCAGAGGAAAAGGAAGAAGCAGGATTCATCCCAAGGACTTGAACCCAAGGCCCCAGGATCATCACCTGAGCCAAAGGCAGATGCTTAGCTGACTGAGCCACCCAGGTGCTCCTCATTATTGCCACTTTTAATATGTTCTGTGGGTCAAGACTGTGGGCATCGCAGACGCCCTGTGGACGCTGGGAAACCTACCATTTGTTACATACCTGCTGGGTCCTGGAACATTACTAGCTAGACTTGCAGCCATTGCTTTGTGACAAAGAGACTGTTGGCATAGCCCCAACAGGGGCTGCTGCCACAGACTTTTATCAGCATCAGCATTGTTCCCTTTTTACAGATGAGCCAACTGAGGCTTCGAGAGACCAAGGCACTCGGTCAAGGTCTCACAACCGCATGAAGGGCAGACCTGGGCTTGGAGACCAGGTTTGGGTGATGTCACAGCCCCGGCTCTGCCCTCCGGGGGTCTCACTGCTGTTCCCACCTCGTGTCCTTCCAGGTTTTGAGTTCTTCGAGGCCAGCGCCAAGGAGAACATCAATGTGAAGCAGGTCTTTGAGCGCCTGGTGGATGTCATCTGTGAGAAGATGAATGAGTCCCTAGACCCCAGCTCCAGCCCGGGGAGCAATGGGAAAGGCCCGTCCTTGGGGGACACCACACCCCCTGAGCCCAGCAGCTGCAGCTGCTAGAGATGGTCCCCAATCCCTGCCTACCCCTTCCGGCCTTGGCAGGGACTGTGACTGAGGCATGAGCCACAAGGGCTGTTTCCAAGCTCAGGGTGCCCCCTTCCCTCCCGCCGGCTGCCCTGGCTCTTGCATGACTTCCGACTTGCCTGAAGAGCCTTAACACAAGCTCCAGGCCCTGGGGATTCTGCATGGCAGAGTCTGGGGGCACTGACATGCACGAGCTTGCTGCCTTTCAGGAATCCTAACAGAGGGAGGGTGGGCAGTGTGTCCCCCCAGTCTGGTGGGAGGGCCTCCACAGTGCCTTCTGGGGTTAGAACTCTCATCCTGGTCCATTCTGTGTGGGGCATTGCCTGGTGTTCACCAGCTGGTCGAAGATGCTTCATTGTCTTCCTCCTGTAGGGTGGGTCCTTAGAGTTCATCCTTGGGAAGTGGAAGGCGATGCCTTTCTCGGAGGCCCCTGGTGTGGTCCCAGGCCTGCCTGTGAAACTCCTCAGCCCTCAAGCTTCCAAGGCAGGGAGGTGATTTTAGCCCCCGCAGACCCTTCCCTGCTGGCCTGCAGACCCTCTGCCTGTACAAGCCGAATTAGAGCAGCTTTCCCATTGTAAAGGGACAGGAAGTCAGAGCCCCCTCACCCCAGCTTCAGGGACCCCAGAAGTGCCTTCTGAGCTTCCCCAGGATTTCGCATCACCCACACTCCCGCACTGTTTTGACTTATCTACTGTAGCATCTCCGATTCCTGGAATGAATTCTGGAATTCTGGGTCCCATCAGGCTGGGCAGAGGATGGCCCAACCCGTGGAGTTCCCACTCGGGACTTTTTGCCGGAAGTTAACCTCAGAGCCAGGAGCCTGGGCCCTCCCACCCATACCTGCCTCTCCCGGGCCCCATTTGGCTGGTGATGTTTTAAGCAAGGTCTTTCCACATCTCACATCCTGCTAGAGAAGGAAATTGAGCAATGTTCCCATCGCCGGCCCTTGCCGGCAACCTGCCAATGGAAGGACTTGGGCTCCTCCCCATCAAGGACCCTTGAAGACCCAGAGCCCTGTTTCCTGAGCCACATCATCAGTGGGGACCAGAGAGGTGATGTTTCCTACTAATGGAGGAATGGAGGATGTTTCTCCTAAGGGAAGCTGTAGGGTTGGGCTGAAGGGGCAAGAAGGCAAGATTGGGTAATTACTGTTGCTACACACTCTTCACAGATGTGCTTGGGAGTGGCGGGCTGATGGCAATGGGCTGGGAATCAGTGTCCCTGGTTGACACATGATCGGGGATCCCCAGCTGGCAGGGGCTCCTGCTGGGAGCTTATGTGCAGTCTGGGGATCTCTATCTTGATCTCCACCCCACCCCCACCCCAGCTCAGTGGCCTTCCTGCCCACCCAAGTCCAAACTCCAGTGGCTTGGCTCCTGTTTATGGCCCAGAACACCAGCTAACATCCCAGAATTTGACAGACCCAGGGAGGATGGTCTAAACAGATGGTTTGAGTTCCACCCCCAGGCCCTGCCACCAAAACCACTTGCTATACAGCTTTAAAAATCTCAGCCTCCTCCTCCTGCAAGCGAGGAAGATCTGGTTCAAGTGGAACTTGGCTCTTTCTAGAAGCTCTGCTTTGAATTTATTTCTAGAGGGCCCAATTTGTCCCTTACCAAGGGCTGCCCTTAGATCTTCAAAGTGAGGGCATCTCTGTAAGTCAACAATCCAGATGACAGGTGAAATGGTCAAGTTCCTGGAAACACATACAGTGAGTCTGGGGAATGTTTGGGGGCAGGAGTCAAAAATGTTGGTTACTTTAACATAAAAGAGAAATTAAAGCAGCTATTTAAAAAAAAAAAAAAAGAAGCCAGTTAAGATGCACCATGGGCTGTCAAGATTCTGTGGGCTAGTCCATTTTCCTTAAGCTGCTTGCCAGAAAAAAAAAAAAAAAAAATGGTGGATCAAAGTGCCATTATCTAAGGGACAAGCCAACTTGTCATAGCCCGCATGATAAGGGGGAAAAAAAAAAAAAAGCTCTGGTTGTGCCTTCCCCTTGACGTGAAGTAAGCCTCGTGTTCATATGTGATTTTTGGACAGTTGAGCTTTAAGTAGTAACAGACAGCTTGCTGCCCCTCGGTCTTCTCAAAATTGGGAATAATGTAGGAAAGGGTTTTTTTTGTTTGTTTCTTCTAAAAATATAAGTTTTTATTTTATAATTTTGGGTGGGAGGCTTCACTCACGACAGTCTCTGGGGAACGAAAACCACTGTCCTGGGAGATCCCACGGGCACAGGGGTGGCAGCAGTGGCTGGTCGGAGGGATGGAGATTTGTTGAGTTTACAAACAAAAATGAAGCCAGACGCTGTGGGAAAACCACATTTTAACTCCAAGGGGACTGGGGTCTGGAGAGGAGAGGAGACTGGGTCCTACATTCTCGGCATTGGCTTTAAGCAGTTCATTTTTCCACGGCCATGACCACAGTTGGGGGTTTGGGGTTCTGCTTTTTCATTTTCTTTCTTTCTTTGGCCTTCTCAGAGATCATGCTCTTGGGTCTTTCTCTCCTATCTGTTCCAAAAGGCAAGTAAGGGGCGAGATTTGGACTCCGTGTTGAAGCAGTAATTCCACGAACTGGCTTCTCCCCTATGATCCCCAAACACTACGGAGTGAGCTCCCAACTTGGGTCATTTCTGTACCAGACATGGTTCTCCTGTGGAAGAAATTCTTTGGTGTCCACTCAGAAAGACAAGCACGTTTATCCACAAGAGGAAATAAAGCCGTCTGTCCCTGTGCAATTTTTCTTTTACTGCTCTTAGTGAGAAGTGGTTTTCAGGAAGAGGATAGTTGACTTACAGCCAAGGAGATGCTGGGTTGAGGGCCAGACGAAATGCAGCAGAGTCTGGATCAGACTAGGGAGAAGGCTCAGGTCTGGGGCTTCGGGAGCCAGGGTTCATGCCCACCAGCTTGGCCCTGGAAAGTTTGCTGTGTGGTAGGGAGGGTGATGTTGCCCCAACTAGTCCTAGGAAGATGATCTGTACCCGCCCCCGCGGCAGCTGGTGGGATCCTGTCCATACCGGAACTGTCCATTGCTCCTCCACTCGGCAAAAGCCTGGGTCTTCCCTGCAGCTCACAAGGTCCTGCATGATCTGACCTGTCAGATCATGTTCTCAGTTCTTTCCACTTGCCCCCCACATTTGCTCTGCTGCAGTCACATTGGCCTTGTTGCTATTTGAACACACCAGGCCCCTGCCTCAGGGCATTTGCACCGACTGTTCTGTCTGCCTGAAGTCAAATGGCTCCTCTCACTCACCTCCTCTTTCAGACCTTTGTGCAAATCTCACTTTCCCATTGGCCCCCCTTTCCCTCTGTCCCCTCCCTGTTTGGTACTGCAGCCTCCCTGCCGCATTTCCGGTGTCCTTTTCCTGTGTCCTCCTCCCCATAGCTTCTAGAATGGAAACTACTATAGAATTTACTTGTTTAACTTAACAAGTGTGTCTTTCAATATAATATCAGTTCTTCAAATGTATTTTTCACTACCACACCCAGCTCAGTTCCTGTTTGATACAATTAAAAAAGAAAAAAACCAAAATTTGGTTTTTGTTCCTGGTGTGGCACACAGCTCCTAAATCCTTGGAATTTCTCAAGCGATAAGAATGTCTTTTGTATGCTAATGAGAGGCCTGGAGTCTCTAGGTGGCTTAGGATGGGGGCTGCTGTCCAGAAAGACCAAGCCATGGGACCCCTGGGTGGCACTCCTGGGAGTGCTCTCTCTAGCTCACTAGCTCTCTCCCTGACAAATTTTAAAATTTAAAAAAAAGAAAAAAGACAAAGCCAAGACTAGAGGGTGGGAGCCTTGAGCCCAGCCACCTGACTGGGAAGTGGAGGGAAGACAAGCTGGAGATTGAGTTAATCACCAATGGCCAGTGATTTTATCCATCATACCTAAATGATGAAATTTCCATAAAAAGCCTAAAAATGGGGGGCCTGGCTGGCTCAGTCCATTAAGTGCTTTCGGCTCAGGTCATGATCTCAGGGTCCTGGGACGGAGCCCCAGGTTGGCTCCCTCTTCAGCCCTGCTTCTCCCCCCAACCCCTCTCCTTCCCCTCCCCCACCCCCTGCTTGATTCAGAGAGTTTCTAGATTAGAAACCCATCAAGGTGCTGCTAGAAAGGAGGCATGCTGGGAGAGGACATGGAAGCTCCGCCCCTTCTCCATATTGTACCCTATGCATTTGGCTGTTTCTGATTTACATCCTTTCATAATTAAAAATTGTAACTAAAGTGTTTAGGGAGCACTGTGAGATTTTAATTATCAAGACTGACAGGGAAGGGGTATTGTTGGAGCCCCCTGATTTTGGAGCCAAGTCAGACAGAAGTATGGGTCACCCCGAGACCCAATACTTGAAACCCGCATCTGAAGAGGGGGCAGTCTAGTCGGACTGAGCCCTAAAGTTTGTGTATCTGCCTCAATACTGAGTAGTTAATGTCAGAACTGAACTCTAGGACACCCCATTGGTGCCCCATGGGTGTGAAATCCCTACACACATTTGGTGTCAGAAGTGTTCTGAGAGTGGCTCAGTGGGTTAAGCCTCTGCCTTCGGCTCAGGTCGTGATCCCAGAGTTCTGGAATCAAGCCCCACATGGGGCTCTCTGCCCGGCAGGGAACCTGCTTCCTCCTCTCTCTCTGCCTACCTCTCTGCCTATTTGTGATCTCTGTCTGTTAAATAAATAAATAAAATCTTCAAAAAAAAGGGGGGGGTGGGATCTGAGTAAAAAGAGTTCATTCATGACTTAGACCAGGCGCTCCACTGATGTTTGTTGAGTGAATGTATGAACTGCAGAGCTCAAAGGGGAGCTAGACCCACGGACTCACAATACTGTCCCAAGCTTCTCAACTGTTCTCTGTGCCTTTGCTCTGTGGCCTGGCCCTTGCGAGGTGAGGTGAGCATCAAGGGAGCTGGTCATCTCATCCCAAGTCTCCAAACCATCGTCTGCCTGGGGCCGAAGTGATGGAACGCGCTGATTGGCTGGCTGAGACCACGTGACAGAATCTGGTTCTGGGACAGAAATCTCAGAGGGGGGCTGGCTCCAGAGGAAATTGGTGTGTTCTTTCCTGTGATGGGAGGTGACTGAAGCAATAGCAAACACAACCCGTGCTCATTTTAGCTTCCTCAAAATTCCCCCCTGCCCCCCCTAAGAAAGATGGATAGATTAGATAAACCACCATTTTGCAATCTCCAATGAAAGAACTGATTCAGGTAGTTGTGGTCATTGGATGAAGCCCTTGGATTGTTTCTCAGCAGCGGCCACGTCCCGCCCTTAGAATCTTCTGGGTGAATGTCAGAGTCCCCAGACCCATTTTGTGAAAGTTCCCAGAGGGCTGAGAACCAGTGACTTACAGGAAATATGGGGGAAGGAAGAAAAAGATAAAGGATTCACAGTAGAAGCAAGGAGTAAATCCAGACTCTTTTGTTGTTGTTATTTTAAGGTTTTATTTATTTATTTGAGAAAGAATGAGAGGACAAAAAGGAGGAGCAGCAGAGGAAGGAGAAGCGGGCTCCCCGCTGAGCAGGAGCCTGATGTGGGACTCATTCCTGGGATCATGACCTGAGCCAAGGCAGAGGCTTTAACCCACTGAGCCACCCACGCGCTCTGGTCTCCTTCTGTAACAAAGGTTGGTGGGCTTGGAGAAGAGGAGGAAGAACCCAGAGCAGTGTTTTTCTGAGCAAGTTCTGGCAGCATTGCCTGAGCAGTCATTTGGAATTCAGATTCCCAGGCCCTACTCCAGATCTCCAGTCAGAAGCCCTGGGGGTGCAGCCCCCTCCAGCATCTGTGCTTTCACAGAACATTCAGAGGATTCTAATGCATGCTCTAATTTGAGAACTACTGGATTAGAATAAAAGGGATTTAGGAGACATGACAAGCAAACATGATTTGTGGACTTTATTTGGATCCAGTGCAAAGAAACCAAATGTGTTAAGTCCTGGGAATGTAATGTACAACATGGTGACTATAGCTAATAATACTGTATTACTATTTGAAAGTTACCAAGAGAGCAGATCTTAAAAGTTCTCATCAAAAGAAAAATAATTTAGGGGCTCCTGGGTTGCTCAGTGGGTTAAACCTCTGCCTTCCACTCAGGTCATGATCCCAGGGTCCTGGGATCAAGCTCCACATCAGCGGGGAGCCTGCTTCCCCCTCTCTCTCTGCTTGCCTCTGCCTACTTGTGATCTCTCTCTGTGTTAAATAAATAAAATATATATTTTTTAATTTTAAAAGATTTTATTTACTGGACAGACAGAGATCACAAGTAGGCAGAGAGGCAGGCAGAGAGAGAGGAAGAGAAGCAGGCTCCCTGCTGAGCAGAGAGCCCGATGCGGGGCTCCACCCCAGGACCCTGAGACCATGACCTGAGCCAAAGGCAGAGGCTTTAACCCACTGAGCCACCCAGGTGCCCTTAAAATCTTTTTTTAAAAAATAGAAAAAGAAAAAAAATTTAACTATGTATGGTGATGTTCATTAGACTTACTGTGCAATCATGGGCAATGGCTGTGGTTCAGATCATGTTGGACACCTGAAACAAATATTTTCATGTCAATTCTATCTATTTATAAACAAACGATATACCAAGAAATCTTTGGGCAAGTTCTTTTGTTTTTGTTTTTGTGTGTGTGTGAATGCTTTGGGGTTTTTTTCCCACAAATTTACAAAAACAAGACAATTGCATGAGAGGGGAGGCCATATCATCCCATTTGGGTACTTAGGGCTAAAACCATTACTAGGGGCATAAAAAATAAAATGAAGGAAAACGGAGTCAGGAGGGGCACCCGGGTGGCTCAGTGGGTTAAGCCTCTGCCTTCAGCTCAGGTCATGATCCCAGGGTCCCTCTGGGATCAAGCCCCACATCAGGCTCCCTGCTCAGTGAGGAGCCTGCTTCCTCCCTCTCTCTACCTGCCTCTCTGCCTACTTGTGATCTCTGTCTGTCAAATACATAAATAAAATCTTTAAAAAAAGAAAAAAAAAAAAAAGGAGTCCGGATAACAGGGCTTTCCAGAATCTTTTATTACCAATCTTTCTTCCAAAAGCAGTGAGGGACTCAGAGAAATAATAATGAGACAGAATCTCCAGCAGTTAGGTAAGTCAGGTGTCCTGCCATCCCCCAGCTCTGTCAGCCTCGTTTGATAAATAGTAGCAAAGTGGCTGAATTCCTGGCAGCTGAAATGGAAGAAATATTGAACCAACCCGAAGGAGCTCTCGAACCCAAAGCAATTTGGAGAGACTGAGAGGGGGCCTGGAGCATCTTCCTCCAGAAAGTGAAGGGCAGGGTTTTACGGAGAGCCAAAACTCTCCCCACCTCCATAGTCAGGTTGGAGTCACTTTGAACTTGTCTCCACAATCAAACTCAGTCGTGAGCAGACTTTTTTCATTTTCCCTTTGTTTCCACAGATCTTATCAACGCCCTCCTCTGACCTACCCTGGGTCCTGCGAACTACATTTCCCAAAAACCCCTGCCCTTATTTCTGGTTAGGTTTGCCCAATAGTAAACACCTACAGGAGATGAGATTGGAGGAAAAGTTGGAGTATTTCTTCCCGGCTGCTTCCTCTCTCCTGTCCGCCCAGAGCTTTTCGAGACGGCAGCTGCGGGCAGATGACCCCTCTTCCTTGGCTCTTGCTTTCCCCACCTTCAGGCCCAGAAGAAGTAAAATCTCCCTGTGTTGCTAGCCCCTGGGCACCTCACACTTCAGCAAGGAAACCCCTGAAAACTTAAAAGGACCACCTGGGGGCTGCATTCTGTTTCCTGCCTTGACTATTATGACCTCGTTGGGGAAGAGAGCGTAGTATAGTTTGCAAACATATATTCAATATAAATTTGTACCATGAAAAAAAATACCCATTTTTAAAATAACAGATCAGATGAATCTCAGCCGGCAGTGATCTGCGGAACAACACTATTGCATCTTGCAAATCAATCTGGGGGAAGCGCCTGAGTAAAAACAAAACAAAACAAAACAAAACAACTTCGTGGGGGCCCAGAGGGATGGAGGCTTTTTTTTTTTTTTTTAAACAAAATAAGAGCTTTATTGAGAAAATTCATATATCACACAATTCACCTTTCTAAAGTGTATGGTTAAGTGGTGTAATCCCTTCATCTTTAACGTAACTATTGAGAAGGTAAGATTTATATACGCCGTTTCTCTATTTGTTTTCCATTTGGGTTTTGTCCTTGTTCTATTGCTCACCTCAACTTTCTTTGATGTTAAGTACTTTCTAGTGCAGCGTTTTTATGCCCTTGTTTCTTTTGCTGGATTTTAAAGTTTATTTCTTAGCGGTTGCCCTGGGGACTACAGATGACATCGTAACTGTTCACAATCTAGTTTGGATCAATACTAAGTGAACTTCAGTAGCATATCCAAACTCTACTCCTGTATGTCTCTTTCTCTCCACCCTTCTTTGTGCTATTGTGGTCATATAAGTTACATCTTTTTTTTTTTTTTTTTTAAGATTTTATTTATTTATTTGACAGAGAGAAATCACAAGTAGATGGAGAGGCAGGCAGAGAGAGAGAGAGAGGGAAGCAGGCTCCCCGCTGAGCAGGGAGCCCAATGTGGGACTCGATCTCAGGACTCTGAGATCATGACCTGAGCCGAAGGCAGCGGCTTAACCCACTGAGCCACCCAGGCGCCCTATAAGTTACATCTTAATATCAGTCAGTAAACACAGTTTTGTAGGTATTGCCTTGTGCTGATGTCTTTTATTTATTATTTTAAGGATTCTTATCTATTCATTTGACAGAGAGAGACAGTGATAGAGGGAACACAAGCAGGGGGATTGGGAAAGGGAGAAGCAGGCTTCCCCCTGAGCAGAGAGCCAAACCCGGGGCTTGACCCCGGGATCACGACCCAACCCAACCTGAAGACAGACGCTTAACCGACTGAGCCACCCAGGGGACCCTACGGTTGTCTTTTAAATGAGGTAGGAAAAGGAAATTCAGTCCTGGGATGGAGCTCAGGAGCTCAGTGTGGATTCCTGGGGTTCCTCCTCTCCCTCTGCCCCTTCCCCTGCTCATGCTCTCTCTCTAACTCTCTCAAAAATAAAAAAATAAAAAAACTACCATACAGTAAATTGCCCAATTGAAAAAAATCATATTTCGCTGCTGATTAGAATGCCCACGAGGGCAGAGATTTTTGCCTGTGGAGTTCATTGTTGTATCCACAGTGCCTACAACAATGCCTGGTCAAAGGAGGTGCTCAGTAAGGTTTGTGGAGTGAAAAAGTGGATGTTAAAACTCTTCTAAATCTTTTTTTTTTTTTAAGACTTTATTTATTTATCAGAGAGAGAGAGAGCAGAGCGAGCGAGCACAGGCAGACAGAATGGCAGGCAGAGGCAGAGAGAGAAGCAGGCTCCCTGCTGAGCAAGGAGCCTGATGTGGGACTCGATCCCAGGACGCTGGGATCATGACCTGAGCCGAAGGCAGCTGCTTAACCAACTGAGCCACCCAGGCGTCCCTGTTAAAACTCTTCTAATAGCTCTCCACCCTACGCAAAATAAACATCAAACCCCTCTCTGCACCCTACGAGGTCTTTCATGATCTACCCTATCAGTTCCCTGCCCTCATCTCCCCCTGTGCCTCTTCTCACTCACCCTGCCCCAGCTACAGGGGCCTCCCCACTGGTCCGAAAATAAGTCAAGTGTATTGCTACCTCATGGCCTTTGCACCAGCTGTGTCCTCCAGCTTCTCCCACATATGCACATGGTTATCCCTCATCTCCTCAGGTCACTGGTCAAATGTCACCTCCTCAGGGAAGTCATCCCCGATTCCCTTCCTGATCGTGTCACCCTGCTTTACTCCCTTCCCAGAAGGAGTCTTTTACTGAAACAATCATCCGTCCCCCATGCCCACTTGAATGGCAGAAATCCCCAGGGGCCAGAACAGTGCTTGGCACACAGTAGGTGCTCAGTGAAAGAGCTCAGTGTGTTCCAAAGGTCCTAGACCTTACCTGTATCACCGCTGCCTCCAGTGAGCCACCACTCAAGTTGAAGCTCTGAGTCTTGATTATTGTCTAGACCTTGAGGGAACAGCCCTGAGGGTACAAATATCAAAGCAGGCAGGACCTGTCTAAAGGCTTCTGGACTCCCAAGTTCCAGCCCCACCCCTTGGGCCAATGAAATTCCTTTCAGATTCAGGCTGGAGAAGGGGACAAAGCCACAAGGACCTTGGCTTCTTCTCGCTTGATTGCTTCCCCTCTCCCAGCATCTTCCCTGGCTTCCTCGTTCCCTCGCCTCACCCAGAACATACATTTACTCCCCAGTATCTATCTGTTGTGACCTCCAAGTGTAGTGAATAAGAGTATGACCAGATACCCCAAGTTATTGCTAGCTGCGTGACCCTGGAGAAGTCACACATCACTCTGTGCCTCAGTTTCCCCAATGGTAAATGGGACCCACTGGATCTCCCACCCAAAATTTTTGTGAGAATCAAGAGAAAAAAATCTACATGAAGTACATAACAGTGGCCTGAGAGCCAGTATTCAGTAACTGTTAGTTATTTCTGGGTGCTCTTTACATATGAACAGAAAGGCTAACATGTATCTAGCACCTTCTCAGCTATTTACATGTGTTTCCTCACTTATTTATCACTCTAACCTCATGAGGTGAGTACTATTCCTTTTTCTGTTTTGTAGGTGAAGAAACAGTTTCAGAGAAATTAAGAGACCAGACACAGTGGGTGGGGTGATGGGGCCTCCACTTCCCTCCCTGCAGTCACAGACATGCTCCCCTTTCTAGGCTCCTGGCAATTCTTGGTTCTGGAAGCTTGAGTTGCCTTCAGCTTGTCTGGGTTCAATGCCCTTTACTTAATATGCATTGATGAAGTGTCTCCTGTGAGGCTAAGCACTGGGAACCCAACAATGTACAAAACAGATATAATTCCTGCCTGGTGGGGCTACCATTTGAGTGGCGAGCCCAGGTAATAAAACAGCGATAACACAGTCAGGTGGTGAGTAAGCGCTGGGAAACTGTCTGTGCCTCAATCTCCTCATCTATAAAATGGGAGAAAAGCACTCCCCACCTGATGATATGCCATGGGGACAGAATTCACCAAGTGAACGTCCAGCCCTATGGGAGCTATCACTCTCCCAGAATGATCATTGTCCATCATTACTGCTATATTTTTTTTTTTTTTAAGATTTTATTTATTTATTTGACAGAGAGAGATTACAAGTAGGCAGAGAGGCAGGCAGAGAGAGAGAGAGGAGGAAGCAGGTTCCCTGCTGAGCAGAGAGCCCGATGCGGGACTCGATCCCAGGACCCTGAGATCATGACCTGAGCCGAAGGCAGTGGCTTAACCCACTGAGCCACCCAGGTGCCCATTACTGCTATATTTTAAGCCCTCTGTAAAGCAGGCAGTGTAGCCCAGAGAATGGACTCAGGCCAAACCCAGCTCCACCAAAGCCCGCCTAAACCGACATTGAACTGTCCCTGAGCCTCAGTTTCCCCATAGGAGACATGAAGATGGGAACACTGAGCCCCCAAGGCTGTGGAGTCAGAATGAAGTGAACACCCAAGGACGGTCGTTCCCCTCTCGCTGGGGTTCTGGCAAATACGCAAGTTTTCTAAAAGTCACCAGCCCTTGGGGTCTACCTAGATGTTACCTCCTGGTGGGTGATGTCCGTGGACACGTTGCGTCCGTCACAGGCTGTGGTCCTAATGGATCTACCATGGCTCCTGGGGCAGGAGTAACCAACCAGTTGTCATTTCAAAGGAGAAGACGGAAAGATCTGTGTATTTCTTCTCCCCACAGGCACTTCCACTGCAGAGAGGAGGATAATCACTTGAAAACTCCCTTTCAAATATCAAAATAATAAAAAACAATAGAAATCACGGTCACCATGGCTACTGTCTAGAGCAATCATGCTATTCTGGGGCTTGTGCGGAAAGCCTCCCTCACTCGAGCCCATCATGGCTCGGAACCCTTCATGGCTGTCATCTTACTTGGGGTAAAAGCTGAATGCCTCACCACGGCCTCCAAGGCCCGGCACGATCTGTCTGCCCAGTCGCCCCTAGCCCTTCCTCTGCCCCCACCCTCCCTCTTACTCACTCAGTCCCAGTCACACCCGTCCCCTCACTCTGTCCCCAGAGCCCTGAATAGTGCCAGGCACACAGTAGGTGCTCAATAAAGATTAGCAGAAGGGCTGTAAGAATGAATGAAACATGTTTGCACCATCTCAAGGCTCGGCGGCCAAAACTAGGATGCCGGAAGCCCCCTACCCATTGTGGGCTGCCCTCCAAGCCTGCCCATGACCCCACAGTAGTTCCTGCACCTAAAACTCAGAGGTGAAACAATCCTAGAGACAGACAATGCTTTTTCCTTCCAAACTCTCCCTGGCCTCAGGAGCCCCTTCTAAACTACCTGCCCCAGGAGCTTCCAATGACATAGGCAGGCAGGTCCTACTCCTTAAATACCAAGACTCAAGAAGTAAACGCCATTGCCTCCCACCCCAGGAGGATGGTTATTTAAAAAAAGAGGGGGGGGCACCTGCGTGACTCAGCGGGTTAAGCCTCTGCCTTCCGCTCAGGTCCTGGTCTCAGGGTCCTGGAATAGAGCCCCGCATCGGGCTCTCTGCTTGGCAGGGAGCCTGCTTCCCACCTCTCTCTGCAGGCCTCTCTGCCTACTCGAGATCTCTCTGTCAAATAAATGAGTGAATAAATATTTTTTTAAAAGATTTTATTTATTTATTTGACAGGCAGAGATCACAAGTAGGCAGAGAGGCAGGCAGAGGG